>NC_088708.1:39295407-39637192 GCF_963576615.1 Watersipora subatra | reverse complement strand
TTCATTGGGAGACATTTTGGGAGGTCTTCAAGGTCATACCTTACCTTGTCTGTTTTGAAATTCTGCTATCACCTATGCTCTTCAAACAGAGGTAAGTTTAACATTTTCATAATACGAGCGCTATAGCAGACTTGATACGGATACAAACAAGTGTACAAAACTCTGGTTGATTTTTCATATGTAACCAGCTCAATGTACTCGTATATAGATCATGTTTTAATATAGAGACAATACTAACAAGAAGAGGCATCTCCATTTCGCTTACATTTCATACATGTCATACTTACGTGTACATGTCATACTTACGTGTACATGTCATACTTACGTGTACATGTGATACTTACGTGTACATGTGATACTTACGTGTGCATGTCATACTTACGCGTACATGTCATACTTACGCGTACATGTCATACTTACGCGTACATGTCATACTTACGTGTACATGTCATAGCAAAAGCAAAGTGAAAGAAATCAGAACCGGTTGAGCTTCAACCAGTTTAAACAGACTGAGGAGTTATCTTCTTTTCCTATGGTATAAAATGATGTTTTGAAAGTTATCGTCTTTTTTGTTTTTGTCTCATCACTGCATGAAGAGAATCAACTAGAGGATTCAGAAAACTCCTTAAGGTAGATTTCCTTCTCTTAAAATACTTTACTAACAGTTAGGTGTTGCTGAAACCAGGATTCATGGCTGGTCAGTAGCTGTCTAACAAGAACAAATGGTTCCCATAAATCACAGATTTACCTACATCTCCTTTCAGGCTATTTTCAGTTATAAATATTTTATTCAGCCTTGTATTAAACAGACCAAACAGCTGAGGCTAAAATACTGTAGCTGAAATATTAGAATAGCAGAGCTGGTAGGGTGCAGGGCTTTTAATAAAACTACGCCTCAGCCACACTAACAATACCACTTGGGTCATTACATGTAATAGATTTCTTAACCTAGTGCAATGCATCCATAGAAGTACGTACATTATTAGAAATCATAATCACCTGGACCTAATTTCTACAGATTTCATTTACTTTAAAGCTATTACAGACATGTTTGAGAGTTGCATAAGCCATTTAGATTGATCTTACTTTACATTTGTAAGGTCAAGGTCAGTATTTACAAAGAAAATGCTGCGTTGTAGTGAATGCATGAAGCATGGTTTCTATTAAAAAAATTGGATATTGTACTAAATGTTTAAAAATGCGGTTTACCTGTAAATATAAAAACATTGCGGGGTCTGACTTACTATTAGCAGTTGTCTCTTTATATTAAATAGCTTGCAGCGTACTGTAAGAAGCTGCAGCGATGAGAGCCAAGCATTTATATATGAGTAGGTTTGATTTCTGACTATTTACACAAGTGATACATGGAGAGGACAACTACAAATAACATACTCATGATGATACCAATTGTTTACATATCTGGCAGCAATCCTTTAGCAAAATATTGAACAGCAACCTAAAAATTACAAAAAAGATTTTCTGAGAGGTTAACAACTGACCCGCCTGGTCAAACTCAGTTATAGTATGGCATGCTATCTCGCTGATACATAGACTTGCCAGGAGGCAACTGAGGTGTGGATCCTCACACTGGTGGCAGCCTTCCTCTTATTGCCTGATGGGCTGAGTTGTTAGAATGCATTGCATAGCCTGTGACAATGCTCCCTGTAAGAATACACGTATTTAGAACAGAAGAAGAGGTCAGTAAAATATCAGGCTATAACAGGCTTTTTATACAATCCTGAGAGCATCAACTGTATATTATAGATTTCGTCGGTCATTCGTGCATCATTTTCATTCAATAAGAAAGTTTTTAGACAAAGGTAGAGATAACATGGCAGAAGCATAACCAATGATTTCCGTCTGAATATACTGATATTAATGATATAAACGGTATGGAGTTTTGTGGTGCGTTGTCAGTATATCCAAGAGATCAAGAGGTCAAAGATCCAGGATGAGGTAGTTCTATTGAAAGTGATGATACATCGACTAACGCAGGTCATTAGTTCACATTAACTGGTAAAGTTATAGCACATCTACTAAACACTCTTTGACTCCCTGCCGTCTTTACATACCGTACATATATGAACAGAGTTTATTATCTATCATCACTTCAAAAAAAAAACCTAAAGTGATAAAACCAGAGTTTGTAGCATTTCTGAGTTGGTGGATGCCAAAAGAGAGAAAGAATGTGAGTGAGCACGAGATGGTGGATGCCAAAAGAGACAAGGAATGCGAGTGAGCACGAGTTGGTGGATGCCAAAAGAGAGAAAGAATGCGAGTGAGCACGAGATGGTGGATGCAAAAAGAGAGAAGGAATGTGAGTGAGCACGAGTTGGTGGATGCCAAAAGAGAGAAGGAATGTGAGTGAGCACGAGTTGGTGGATGCAAAAAGAGAGAAAGAATGTGAGTGAGCACGAGTTGGTGGATGCAAAAAGAGACAAGGAATGCGAGTGAGCACGAGTTGGTGGATGCCAAAAGAGAGAAAGAATGCGAGTGAGCACGAGAAGGTGGATGCAAAAAAAGAGAAGGAATGTGAGTGAGCACGAGTTGGTGGACGTCAAAAGAGAGAAGGAATGTGAGTGAGCACGAGTTGGTGGATGCCAAAAGAGACAAGGAATGCGAGTGAGCACGAGTTGGTGGATGCCAAAAGAGAGAAGGAATGTGAGTGAGCACGAGTTGGTGGATGCCAAAAGAGACAAGGAATGTGAGTGAGCACGAGTTGGTGGATGCCAAAAGAGACAAGGAATGTGAGTGAGCACGAGTTGGTGGATGCCAAAAGAGACAAGGAATGCGAGTGAGCACGAGTTGGTGGATGCCAAAAGAGAGAAGGAATGTGAGTGAGCACGAGTTGGTGGATGCCAAAAGAGACAAGGAATGTGAATGAGCACGAGTTGGTGGATGCCAAAAGAGACAAGGAATGCGAGTGAGCACGAGTTGGTGGATGCCAAAAGAGAGAAGGAATGTGAGTGAGCACAAGTTGGTGGATGCCAAAAGAGACAAGGAATGCGAGTGAGCACGAGTTGGTGGATGCCAAAAGAGAGAAGGAATGTGAGTGAGCACGAGTTGGTGGATGCCAAAAGAGACAAGGAATGTGAGTGAGCACGAGTTGGTGGATGCCAAAAAAGACAAGGAATGTGAGTGAGCACGAGTTGGTGGATGCCATAAGAAACAAGGAACGTGAGTGAGCACGATTTGGTGGATGCCAAAAGAGAGAAGGAATGCGAGTGAGCACGAGTTGGTGGATGCCAAAAGAGAGAAGGAATGTGAGTGAGTACGAGTTGGTGGATGCCAAAAGAGACAAGGAATGTGAGTGATCACGAGTTGGTGGATGCCAAAAGAGACAAGGAATGTGAGCGAGCACGAGTTGGTGGATGCCAAAAAAGACAAGGAATACGAGTGAGCACAAGTTGGTGGATGCCAAGAGAGAGAAAGAATGTGAGCGAGCATGAGTTGGTGGATGCCAAAAACGAGAAAGAATGTGAGTGAGCACGAGTTGGTGGATGCCAAAAGAGACAAGGAATGTAAGTGAGCACTAGTTGGTGGATGCCAAAAGAAAGAAGGAATGTGAGTGAGCACGAGTTGGTGGATGCCAAAAGAGACAAGGAATGCGAGTGAGCACAAGTTGGTGGATGTCAAAAGAGAGAAAGAATGTGAGTGAGTACGAGTTGGTGGATGCCAAAAGAGAGAAGGAATGTGAGTGAGCACGAGTTGGTGGATGCCAAAAGAGACAAGGAATGTGAGCGAGCATGAGTTGGTGGATGCCAAAAGAGACAAGGAATGCGAGTGAGCACGAGTTGGTGGATGCCAAAAGAGACAAGGAATACGAGTGAGCACAAGTTGGTGGATGCCAAGAGAGAGAAAGAATGTGAGCGAGCATGAGTTGGTGGATGCCAAAAACGAGAAAGAATGTGAGTGAGCACGAGTTGGTGGATGCCAAAAGGGACAAGGAATGTAAGTGAGCACTAGTTGGTGGATGCCAAAAGAGACAAGGAATGCGAGTGAGCACGAGTTGGTGGATGCCAAAAGAGAGAAGGAATGTGAGTGAGCACGAGTTGGTGGATGCCAAAAAAGACAAGGAATGTGAGTGAGCACGAGTTGGTGGATGCCATAAGAGAGAAGGAATGTGAGTGAGCACGTGTTGGTGGATGCCAAAAGAGACAAGGAATGCGAGTGAGCACGAGTCGGTGGATGCCAAAAGAGAGAAGGAATGTGAGTGAGTACGAGTTGGTGGATGCCAAAAGAGACAAGGAATGTGAGTGAGCACGAGTTGGTGGATGCCAAAAGAGACAAGGAATGTGAGTGAGCACGAGTTGGTGGATGCCAGAAGAGACAAGGAATGCGAGTGAGCACGAGTTGGTGGATGTAAAAAGAGAGAAAGAATGTGAGTGAGTACGAGTTGGTGGATGCCAAAAGAGAGAAGGAATGTGAGTGAGCACGAGTTGGTGGATGCCAAAAGAGACAAGGAATGTCAGTGAGCACGAGTTGGTGGATGCCAAAAGAGAGAAAGAATTCGAGTGAGCATGAGTTGGTGGATGCCAAATGAGAGAAGGAATGTGAGTGAGCACTAGTTGGTGGATGCCAAAAGAGACAAGGAATGTGAGTGAGCACGAGTTGGTGGATGCCAAAAGAGAGAAAAAATGTGAGTGAGCATGAGTTGGTGGATGCCAAAGACGAGAAAGAATGTGAGTGAGCACGAGTTGGTGGATGCCAAAAGAGACAAGGAATGTGAGTGAGCACTAGTTGGTGGTTGCCAAAAGAGAGAAGGAATGTGCGTGAGCACTAGTTGGTGGATGCCAAAAGAGATAAGGAATGCGAGTGAGCACGAGTTGGTGGATGTCAAAAGAGAGAAAGAATGTGAGTGAGTACGAGTTGGTGGATGCCAAAAGAGAGAAAGAATGTGAGTGAGCACGACTTGGTGGATGCCAAAAGAGACAAGGAATGTGAGCGAGCACGAGTTGGTGGATGCCAAAAGAGACAAGGAATGCGAGTGAGCACGAGATGGTGGATGCCAAAAGAGAGAAAGAATGTGAGTGAGCATGAGTTGGTGGATGCCAAAAACGAGAAAGAATGTGAGTGAGCACGAGTTGGTGGATGCCAAAAGAGACAAGGAATGTGAGTGAGCACTAGTTGGTGGATGCTAAAAGAAAGAAGGAATGTGAGTGAGCACGAGTTGGTGGATGCCAAAAGAGACAAGGAATGTGAGTGAGTACGAGTTGGTGGATGCCAAAAGAGAGAAGGAATGTGAGTGAGCACGAGTTGGTGGATGCCAAAAGAGACAAGGAATGTGAGCGAGCATGAGTTGGTGAATGCCAAAAGAGACAAGGAATGTGAGCGAGCACGAGTTGGTGGATGCCAAAAGAGACAAGGGATGCGAGTGAGCACGAGTTGGTGGATGCCAAAAGAGAGAAAGAATGTGAGTGAGCACGAGTTGGCGGATGCCAAAAGAGACAAGGAATGTGAGCGAGCACGAGTTGGTGGATGCCAAAAGAGACAAGGAATGCGAGTGAGCACAAGTTGGTGGATGCCAAAAGAGAGAAAGAATGTGAGTGAGCACGAGTTGGCGGATGCCAAAAGAGACAAGGAATGTGAGCGAGCACGAGTTGGTGGATGCCAAAAGAGACAAGGAATGCGAGTGAACACGAGTTGGTGGATGCCAAAAGAGAGAAAGAATGTGAGTGAGCATGAGTTGGTGGATGCCAAAAACGAGAAAGAATGTGAGTGAGCACGAGTTGGTGGATGCCAAAAGAGACAAGGAATGTGACTGAGCACGAGTTGGTGGATGCCAAAAAAGACAAGGAATGTGAGTGAGCACTAGTTGGTGGATGCCAAAAGAGAGAAGGAATGTGAGTGAGCACTAGTTGGTGGATGCCAAAAGAGACAAGGAATGCGAGTGAGCACGAGTTGGTGGATGTCAAAAGAGAGAAAGAATGTGAGTGAGTACGAGTTGGTGAATGCCAAAAGAGACAAGGAATGTGAGTGAGCACGATTTGGTGGATGCCAAAAGAGACAAGGAATGTGAGCGAGCACGAGTTTGTGGATGCCAAAATAAACAAGGAATGCGAGTGAGCACGAGTTGGTGGATGCCAAAAGAGAGAAAGAATTCGAGTGATCATGAGTTGGTGGATGCCAAATGAGAGAAGGAATGTGAGTGAGCACTAGTTGGTGGATGCCAAAAGAGACAAGGAATGTGAGTGAGCACGAGTTGGTGGATGCCAAAAGAGAGAAAAAATGTGAGTGAGCATGAGTTGGTGGATGCCAAAGACGAGAAAGAATGTGAGTGAGCACGAGTTGGTGGATGCCAAAAGAGACAAGGAATGTGAGTGAGCACTAGTTGGTGGATGCCAAAAGAGAGAAGGAATGTGAGTGAGCACGAGTTGGTGGATGCCAAAAGAGAAAAAGAATGTGAGTGAGCATGAGTTGGTGGATGCCAAAAGAGACAAAGAATGTGAGTGAGCACGAGTTGGTGGATGCCAAAAGTGACAAGGAATGTGAGTGAGCACGAGTTGGTGGATGCCAAAAGAGAGAAAAAATGTGAGTGAGCATGAGTTGGTGGATGCCAAAGACGAGAAAGAATGTGAGTGAGCACGAGTTGGTGGATGCCAAAAGAAACAAGGAATGCGAGTGAGCACGAGTGTCTGGATGCCAAAAGAGACAAGGAATGTGACTGAGCACGAGTTGGTGGATGCCAAAAGAGACAAGGAATGCGAGTGAGCACGAGTTGGTGGATGCCAAAAGAGACAAGGAATGTGAGCGCGCACGAGTTGGTGGATGCCAAAATAGACAAGGAATGCGAGTGAGCACGAGTGTCTGGATGCCAAAAGAGAGAAAGAATGTGAGTGAGCATGAGTTGGTGGATGCCAAAAGAGACAAGGGATGCGAGTGAGCACGAGTTGGTGGATGCCAAAAGAGAGAAAGAATGTGAGTGAGCACGAGTTGGCGGATGCCAAAAGAGACAAGGAATGTGAGCGAGCATGAGTTGGTGAATGTCAAAAGAGACAAAGAATGCGAGTGAGTACGAGTTGGTGGATGCCAAAAGAGAGAAGGAATGTGAGTGAGCACGAGTTGGTGGATGCCAAAAGAGTGAAACAATGTGAGTGAGCACGAGTTGGTGGATGCCAAAAGAGACAAGGAATGTGAGTGAGCACTAGTTGGTGGTTGCCAAAAGAGAGAAGGAATGTGCGTGAGCACTAGTTGGTGGATGCCAAAAGAGATAAGGAATGCGAGTGAGCACGAGTTGGTGGATGTCAAAAGAGAGAAAGAATGTGAGTGAGTACGAGTTGGTGGATGCCAAAAGAGAGAAAGAATGTGAGTGAGCACGACTTGGTGGATGCCAAAAGAGACAAGGAATGTGAGCGAGCACGAGTTGGTGGATGCCAAAAGAGACAAGGAATGCGAGTGAGCACGAGTTGGTGGATGCCAAAAGAGAGAAAGAATGTGAGTGAGCATGAGTTGGTGGATGCCAAAAACGAGAAAGAATGTGAGTGAGCACGAGTTGGTGGATGCCAAAAGAGACAAGGAATGTGAGTGAGCACTAGTTGGTGGATGCTAAAAGAAAGAAGGAATGTGAGTGAGCACGAGTTGGTGGATGCCAAAAGAGTGAAACAATGTGAGTGAGCACGAGTTGGTGGATGCCAAAAGAGACAAGGAATGCGAGTGAGCACGAGTTGGTGGATGCCAAAAGAGAGAAAGAATGTGAGTGAGCACGAGTTGGTGGATGCCAAAAAAGAGAAAGAATGTGAGTGAGCACGAGTTGGTGGATGCCAAAAGAAACAAGGAATGCGAGTGAGCACGAGTGTCTGGATGCCAAAAGAGACAAGGAATGTGACTGAGCACGAGTTGGTGGATGCCAAAAGAGACAAGGAATGCGAGTGAGCACGAGTGTCTGGATGCCAAAAGAGAGAAAGAATGTGAGTGAGCATGAGTTGGTGGATGCCAATAAAGAGAAAGAATGTGACTGAGCACGAGTTGGTGGATGCCAAAAGAGACAAGGAATGTGAGTGAGCACGAGTTGGTGGATGCCAAAAGAGAGAAAGATTGTGAGTGAGCACGAATTGGTGGATGCCAAAAGAGGGAAGGAATGTGAGTGAGCACGAGTTGGTGGATGCCAAAAGAGACAAGGAATTTGAGTGAGCACGAGTTGGTGGATGCCAAAAGAGACAAGGAATGTGAGTGAGCACGAGTTGATGGATGCCAAAAGAGACAAGGAATGCGAGTGAGCATGAGTTGGTGGATGGCAAAAGAGACAAGGAATGCGAGTGAGCATGAGTTGATGAATGTCAAAAGAGAGAAAGAATGTGAGTGAGTACGAGTTGATAGATGCCAAAAGAGACAAGGAATGTGAGTGAGCACGAGTTGGTGGATGCCAAAAGAGACAAGGAATGTGAGCGCGCACGAGTTGGTGGATGCCAAAATAGACAAGGAATGCGAGTGAGCACGAGTTGGTGGATGCCAAAAGAGAGAAAGAATGTGACTGAGCACGAGTTGGTGGATGCCAAAAAAGACAAGGAATGTGAGTGAGCACTAGTTGGTGGATGCCAAAAGAGTGAAACAATGTGAGTGAGCACGAGTTGGTGGATGCCAAAAGAGACAAGGAATGTGAGTGAGCACGAGTTGGTGGATGCCAAAAGAGACAAGGAATGCGAGTGAGCATGAGTTGGTGGATGCCAAAAGAGACAAGGAATGCGAGTGAGCATGAGTTGGTGAATGTCAAAAGAGAGAAGGAATGTGAGTGAGCACGAGTTGGTGGATGCCAAAAGAGACAAGGAATGTGAGTGAGCACGAGTTGGTGGATGCCAAAAGAGACAAGGAATGCGAGTGAGCACGAGTTGGTGGATGCCAAAAAAGAGAAAGAATGTGAGTGAGCATGAGTTGGTGGATGCCAAAAGAGAGAAGGAATGTGAGTGAGCACTAGTTGGTGGATGCCAAAAGACAAGGAATGTGAGTGAGCACGAGTTGGTGGATACCAAAAGGGACAAGGAATGTGAGTGAGCACTAGTTGGTGGATGCCAAAAGAGAGAAGGAATGTGAGTGAGCACGAGTTGGTGGATGCCAAAAGAGAGAAGGAATGTGAGTGAGCACGAGTTGGTGGATGCCAAAAGAGAGAAGGAATATGAGTGAGCGCGATAAAAGACAAAAACGAAAGGCCAAAAGAAAGGTGATAAAAGTGATGACACAAAACGATGATTATGAAGCTTTAAAAAGCTGTTCTCGATGCATATTTCATTGAAGGAAGCAATGTCGAAATTTCCTGTTTCAACTAATCATGTGAGGAAGAAATGTGACCAAGCATGCAGCTGATAATGAACTGTAGAAAAGTAGAAAATACATCTGTTCTCAGTAGAACTCCGGGATTTACAGTTTTATCATACAGTAGTGGGTATACAGTGGCAGGTAGCTGGGTATATAGGCCTCGTAGTGGGTAGGTTGGTATGCAATAGGGGGTAGGCGGGTATACATAGTGGGTAGGTGGGTATACAGTAGCGGATAGGTAGGTGTATAGTAGTGGGTACGTGGGTATACAGTAGCGAGTAGGTGGGTATATAGTAGTGGGTAGGTGGGCATGCAGTAATGGATAGGTGGGTATACAGTAGCGGGTAGGTGGGTATACAGTCGTGGGTAGGTGAGTATACAGTAGTGGGTATGTGGGTATACAGTAGTGGATAGGTGGTATACAGTAGTGGGTAGGTTGGTATACAGTAGTGAGTAGGCGGGTATGCAGTAGTGGGTAGGCAGGTACACAGTAGTTGATGGGTGGGTATACAGAAGTGGGTAGGTGGGTATACAGTAATGGGTAGGTGGGTATGGTCTTGCTATGATGCTTATGATGTAGAGAGATAGCTTCATTATTTGAACAGTACTTACCTCACCTCCTAAGAATATGTATGACACTACTGTAGTTGGCTCTGGTAACATACTCAGTGTGATTATGACATAATGATCAAACTCAGCAGGACTATGACATGGTGATCATACTCAGTGTGTTTATGACATAGTAATCATATTCAGTGTGATTATGACATGGTGATCATACTCAGTGTGTTTATGACATAGTAATCATATTCAGTGTGATTATGACATGGTAATCATACTCAGTGTGATTACAACATAGTGATGTTACTCGGTGTGATTATAACATAGTGATCACACTCAGTGTGATTACAATATAGTGAGCATACTCAGGGTGATTATGACATAGTGATCGAGGGGTGTGCAAGACAATAAACTTGGTGATACGCATTATAAAAACAGAAAGTCAATCAAAATGAAGTTTAGCATTTGTGTTTTGATGTATTAAAAGTAGTTGAAGTACAAGGAGGGCTGTTCGACAACTAAAGGCAGCAAGTCAGGCAGCAAATATGAGATATCGCCAACACGGCAGTCAAAGGGGTACAAGGAGGAAATGTCAACTGATGGAAATTAGCTCACTTCCTTTGTAACCAGTAAGCATAGAGCAAATCTCAATATGACTCTCTGGCTCACATCCCAAGACTTCTCTCGAAACAATAGTTTAGTTCAACTGTGTGCTCATTAATTTTTTTTCTCTGTAATATCAAACAGTGTGGATAGAATAAGCAAGCTTTCTGCTGCCATGCGATTCACTAATTCTATTATCCACATTAAAGAGACTAATTGGAGTTTAATATGGAACCTTTCAAAAGAAGCTGTCAGGCTGGCTAAACGAGTGCCACTCTATGATGGTACCGAAATGTACTCCTTTAGCGCACTTGATTATAAGACATGAAATGTGTGCCCATTAAGGTAGGGTAGGGAGTATTACTATATCATACTGTCTGCTGGATATCGATAACAAACCAAATTTTCTTGTTGTGTCCTGAGAGAGATTCATGGCATTCTAGTGGAATCCAATTTGGAAAGAATGTGGCTGTGGATGTTAGCTTTCAGGTGAGCAGTTTGCCATGCGTTTTGCTTCAGGCTTCATTTGTTGGATTAAAGCTATTGCTCTGATTAAGATGAGCAGGCTTTCTGCCAACTACTCATTGTTACTGGAATCAGTTTGGTCTTCAGATCAACTTGTACTAGAAAGTTACAAATCTTCTACGAATATATCTCTAATTGTTATTGTTACTGTGTAGTTTTGTGGGAGAAATAAGAGTGAGTTTTATTACTCCTATGCTATGTTTTATACAAAGTCATGCTTGTTCTTTTTTTGTTTTTTGAAAGCCTGAGTTTTTCATGCCATTGTAGTTCAGAAACAAAAGTTGGACAACTCCAACATGGTTGACTCTCACTTAAACAAATCCAACTAAGTCGCTTATTCTTGCAACTTTAGTTCACACAGCCAGTGGTGATTTTCACTTGCTGTGTGAACAACTCCAGTATATCTGCAATATAAGTATAAGCTTTTTATAAACTAGGTGAACATTTATAGAATATACTTTTTGTGTAGTTAAAATGAGAGACTTTACTTCTCGTTTGGCACAACGTACAATGATACACACCGTCACCTAAACAGCTGGTAAATAAATTCCTATCCAGGTAGAAGAAGGCTGTACCCTGAAGCATGAGTGTCAGATGACCTTCACCTTTACTATGATATAGTAAATAGCAAAAAAAGGAATCCTTTAAACAATATGCCATTTAAATGAATGTTAACTTCCTTCTAAATAAAAACCGCGAGCTCAAATTAGTAACAATTCAACAGAAGGCAACTCCAATATTTTAGCCGTTTATTTTATATTGGCAAAATATCTTGATTTAAGGTGAACTCGGCTGAAAAAACATCAAGTTGGCTTTGTTCAAAGCATCTTTAGTAAGATTGCAGCTAATATTACATTTCTGATTGGTTATAAACAATTTTCAAATTCTAACAATGGGCTATGACATCATCTCCCCGCGTCAACAATCAACTTCAAACCATTCTTTGAATATTGCTGAGGAAAGATGCGATCAGAGAAAATTCTCAACACGCTGTACTATATTTCTTTAGTTATTATTATACCTATTCATTGGGAGACGATTTTGGAGGTCTTCAAGGTCATACCTTACCTTGTCTTCTTTGGAATTCTGCTATCACCTATCCTCTTCGAACAGAGGTAAGTCAAACATTTAATAAAACTATCTAGCTAACAAATACTGCAGTAAACCATCTAGGTTGAGACTAGTAAGAAATATAACGTGTATAATTAGGCAAGTTTACTTTAGTTTTTCTCATAGTAACAGAAAGATAGTAATGATCAGAATAAGTATCTCCCTTTATGAGTCTTTAGAAAGACACTGTCAGCCATTTAGTCTGCGTTGTGTTATTGACGTTTCATATAACACAACGATATTGATGTGCATCGTTAGCTGGACTTCCTACTGCACTATTACCAAATGCGCACACAATGTCACAGAAAATTCATTGAGGTTGAAAAAAGTAAGTCAAAAATATAACTTCAGTTGGTAGAAGGTTGAACTCTTTTGCTTAAATAGTCAATGCATTGTTATCTTGTATATTTACAGTAGAGAGCAGACTAGAGAGACAAATAACTGTTGCGGGAAAAACGGAACGAGACATTGCTGTCATAAGCAGCATGGAGAGAAAGATGGCTGTCCAAAGAGGAATGGCAAGAATGGTGTTGATCATGAGCGAAAAAGAAAGACAGATGTCTATCATGGGCAAAAGGGAGAGACGGATGTCTACCATAGACAGAGTGGACAGACAGATGTCTACCATGGGCAGAGTGGAAAGACAGATGTCTACCATGGGCAGAGTGGAAAGACAGATGTCTACCATGGGCAGAGTGGAGAGACAGATGTCTACCATGGGCAGAGTGGAGAGACAGATGTCTATCATAGACAGAGTTTAGAGACAGATATGTACCATAGGCAGAGTGAAAAGACAGATGTCTATCATAGACAGAGTGGAGAGACGGATGTCTACCATAGGCAGAGTGGAGAGACAGATGATTATCACCAGTTTAAAGAAGATATTAGAAAGGAGTCAGGAATATTCCACTTCAAACCAAATTTGCAAAAATTTTATCTTACTCTCCCAACAATAGCAGAAGAGGAAACTTTCTCAAATGTAACAGGTGGGTTTTACATCTGATAACTCGTATACACAAATTTTACAGAAAGGGAGTTGTCTTACTACGTTATTGGGTATAGCTTTTGAGCTCGTAGCAGTTGATATTGGACATGAACCTGTAGAAGGAGATATAATATTAGTAAGGGAACGATTAAGTATTAAAAATGATAAAAAGGATGATGAGAAAGTCTATTTAATGGTAAGAAATATGAGGATATTCAATAATGTCAGATAATAATATAATATTAAAGACATTCATAATTTTTTAACTGTGAGAGATCTACAATGTGTTTTAAAACTAAGCAGCGATAATACATGGTGTATGAAAGACTGCAGTATTAAATATAAAAAGAAAAGGTAATGGCAACGTTTTTTCTTCAGTAAACATATTATTATATCATTATTATTTGTCTAAAGTTATAGCATGTCTAATAAACTATGTTGTAGTTATAAGTTTAGTAGAAGAAAGAAACTTTGGTGCTGAGATTCCTGAAAGTCACACTCAAACTATCAGCCCCGTGATATTGAACATTTCTGATGAGTCATCTATTTGCTGTGACAATGGAGAACAGAAAGTAACAATAACAACACTTGTAACTCCGGTACATTCTGATAACAAATCGTTGGGTGAAAAACCCAAAGTTTGTCGTAAAAATAAGTTTAAACTGCTTTCTCGTTTTGGAGGCAGATAATTTATATTTTGTTTTCTTGTTATTCCTCCAATAATATTTATTCTTGTTTAATCGTAAACTCTTGTTGATTGCATAGTTTCAAAGGTAGTATCAAGAGCAGACAAATCTGATATAGATTTCCTAGCATCTAATTTAGTAAACAAGCAGCATCCCCACAACACTTTCCTTTATATTATGATTGAATTTCTTTTACTTGTTTAGAGGCTCCAACACAGTCCTCTCTCAATACAAAGAAGCCTTGTTTAAATTTGGAAGGTCAAATTACTAGCTCAATGCAAATCATGCATTTACAAATGAACTACATGCCGATGAGATTTTTTGATAAAGTGTATCTTAATAGAACAGCGATGATACAGGCGCTATAATAGACTTGAGATAAGTACAAACAAGTTTATAAAATTCTTGCTGATTTATTTATATGTAACCAGCTCAATGTACTCGTATATAGATCATGTATTCATATAGAGACAATGTTAACAAAAAGGCATCTCCATTCCACCTTCCGGTACATGTCATCGCAAAAGTACCAGAAAACAGAACCTGTTGAGCTTGAACCAGGGTAAACTGGCAAAGGAGTTATCTTGTTTTTATAGTATAAAATAGTGTTATAAGAATTATCATCTTTTTGGTTTTTGTCTCATCACTGCATGGAAAGAATCAACTAGAGTAGACTCCTTAAGGAATAGTAACTCCTTAATAGTAGTGACTCTTTAGTAGTAACTCCTTAAGGTAAATCTCCTTCTCTTCGTAAATCTCTTTACTAATAGTTTGACGTTGCTGAAACCAGGATTCCTGCCTGGCTGGTAGTTGTCTCATCAAGAACAAAGATTTCTCGTAATTTACAGGTTTACTTGCATCTCCTTTCAAGCTGTTTCTAGTTATAAATCTTTTATCATATCAAAGATTATCTTTATATATATTTTAAATAATAACAAGAAACAGTCCAATTATCAAATTCTTCTTTAAACCTTGCAACGTGTGTTGATCATAATTATACCAAATAACAATCTTGAATGATCTCAGGAATCAATTGTTAATATTGATTCTTTCTAGCTATTAATCATATAAACTCAGACACAAACATATTTTCACTGTAGCACACCACAGCAGTGACGTCGGGTTTCTTGCCCATTCCGGTTGATTGTTGAGGTCAACTATGAGTCCAAATTCACTAGTCCAAAATGTGTTGTAAACATCTCTTGATCAACTTTAAAACTGAACGGTTGAGAAAACAAATAATTTGTCTAGCTAGCTGAGCGCAAAAGGTTATTATTCTACACATGCTTAGGAGCAAAGCTCTCTATATTGTCAAAGTTTATCACTATAATGTCAAAGTTATCTGCACTTGCTGTAACAAGTGGACAACTTCCTTAAACTTACGTGATGGCAATACACTCTGTCCAGCATGCATGCATAAAAGAAAATGAGCAACTTACGTCTCTCTACCAAAGGTGCCAATAACTCCAATTATCTACAGACTGGTTAGACCGTTAGAGTTTGTAGATAATTGGTCAGACTGGTTAGAGTTTGTATATTGCTAGAAGACAAACACACTCAAAAAGAAAAACCTATCAAACATGTATTTGAGTCTTGTATCAAACAGACCAAACAGATTAAGCTAAAATACTGTAGCTGAAATGTTAGGATGGTACGGGTAGTCGGGCACAGGCTTTCAATAAAACTACACTGCAACCGGAGTAACAATAAAACTTAGGCTATCCCATGTAAAAGATTTTCCAACCTACTGCACATGTATCCTGACGGGGATGTTTCAAAAATCAACAAGATAGATATTCTATAGAGTTGGTTTAATTCGAGATTATCAGAGACATATTAGAGAGTTGCATAACTTTTTTAGGCTGGCCTTTCATAACTGCTGTAAGGGCAAGGTCAGTATTTATAAATAAGTTAACTAAATACAGCCTCAGTATTAACTTTACTTGATGCTAGCCAAATTCCCGACATTGCACGGGTAATAGAAGAGTTATCTAATGAATTTGAGTAAGTCACCTGGAAAGCTAAATCTTTACTAAAATCTTTATTAAAACAATACTCACATTTTGGTTCAGCTCAATCGTTACGTGTAGCAGTCAACAGTACTAGTTATTAACCATAAGCAAGCGCTTTAGGTGTGGGTGTTTTAACCAATGTAATGACTATTTGCCCAAATGAGTCCATTGTAATTCGTGTTGCTTAATGGTTAAGTTCGCTGCCTCTAAATCAAGAGGTCCCGAGATCCAATCCAGTGCCGAGCGAATCTTTCATGGCTTTTCATTGATTTTTATAACTGGACACTGAGTTTAACAAAAAAAAAACCTGAGATTTACGATATATACTGTATATAGATTGAGGATTATTTTGGCTAATGTTTACGCTTCACATTATACAGATTAGCAGCAGCTTATCACCACATGGAGTCAGCATGCTAGATAAAAACACTGACCTTTTACCAAGTTCAAGTTTTGTATAAAATTGGTAGACTAGTATAGCCAATATTACTTTAAATATAAATATTAATATCACAGTGTACAACACCCTGTCATAGAAGAACTGTCGCACCGTATTACACGTATCAAATATGTATTAAATATAACTTCATGCTGATGATTAAAGGTGGTACTGGTTGATGGAAATGTAGTCTACACATACATAGTCGAGTATTCATGCTGCCAGACATGTCACATATGAGTTATCTTCTCATAAAATACTAGTAAGATATTAGACTATAACAGCTCTCTTGTACAATTCAATAATCAATGAGGTGTGATGAAGGAATATGACACCATAAATTATATTCTACTGTGGAGACTCGTTGAAAGTTGATATGGAACTTTTCAACGAAATCTTTCCAGCTGGCCGAAAGTCTGTATAAAATGTTTTTACTTTTTAGAAGCTGAGAGCCACCTTATGATGGTATTTAAGTCACTTAAGTACTATTAGTGCAATTAGGGGTACACTTAAGTTAAGTGTACCCATTTGGTCAACTTTATTATACAACACGATCACGAAATGTCTGCAAGTCGATGTAGGGTATCAATATTTCTTCATAAGATCTCCTAGATATCACCTAATCTCCTTGTTGTGTCCAGAACCCTATAGTTTCACAGAGTCCCTCAACTAACGAAAGCGTATATGGGAGCTCGCTCGTTTCCAAACAAACAGGTCTCGCCTACTATTTTTATATAAGTTATGATGGAGAAGCCGCAACATTAACCAATAAAGATTACTCCCATTGGCAGTCGCTTTAAAATTGGTTGTTGTATCACGCACCATTTGAAAGAAAACAAATTTCCCTACATAAATCTACTAATAACTTTTTTGTAAAAACGTAAAGTAAATGCAAAAAAGAGCGGTATTGAGAGCGAGGTATGAATATTCCATTAGAGATCAGTATGTCGATCGGGTTTGTTTGAAAACACGCGTTTTTGTTTCCGGGTTTTGGTCGCGAAACTTTGCAGAGCTATACGACTCTGACAGTACAGAGCTGTATAACTTCCCAAAGTTTCGCGACCAAAAGAAACACGGCTTCAAACAAACAAGCCACGCCCACTGTTTTTTTATATAAGTTATAATGGAGAATGCAAAAAAGTGAGATGTTGAGAGCGAGGTAAAAATATTTCATTATAGATCAGTATGTCGATCGGGTTTGTTTGGAGACAAGTGTTTTGGTTTCCATTTTTTGATGCCGGACTCTGTGAAGCTATACGGATCTGGTTGTGTCCTTAGGCCGATCCATATAGCATTCTGGTGTAATGTAATTTGGGAAGAGTCTGGCTGGGCTGCTAGCTTTTAGGTGAGCAGTTTGCGCAAATGCTATTGGGATAAGCAGACTTTCTGTGCATCACTCACTGTGACTGCAAACTAACAGTTCAAATTGGTCTTCAGTTCGACTTGTACATCAAAGAATTTGAGTCACAAATCTTCTACAAATATATCTCTAATTGTTATTGTTACTGTGTAGTTTTGTGGGAGAAATAAGAGTGAGTTTTATTACTCCTATGCTATGTTTTATACAAAGTCATGCTTGTTCTTTCTTTGTTTTTTGAAAGCCTGAGTTTTTCATGCCATTGTAGTTCGGAAATAAAAGTTGGACAACTCCAACATGGTTGGCTCTCACTTAAACCAATCTAACTAAGTCACTTAGTCTTGCCACTTTAGTTGACACAGCCAGTGGTGACTTTCACTTGCTGTGCGAACAACTCCAGTATATCTGCAATATAAGTATAAGCTTTTCATAAACTAGGTGAACATTTATAGAAAATACTTTTTGTGTAGTTAAAATGAGAGACTTTACTTCTTGTTTGGCACAACATACAATTATACACACAGTCACCTAAACAGCTGGTAAATAAATTCCTGAAGCATGAGTGTCAGATGACCTTCACCTTTACTATGATATAGTATATAGCGATAAAAAAAAGAAACCTTTAAACATATGCCATTTAAATGAATGTTAACTTCCTTCTAAATAAAAACTGCGAGCTCAAATTAGTAACAATTCAACAGAAGGCAACTCCAATATTTTAGTCGTATATTTTATATTGGCAAAATATCTTGATTTAAAGGTGAACTCGGCTGAAAAAACATCAAGTTGGTTTGGTTCAAAGTATCTTTACTAAGATTGCAGCTAATATTACATTGCTGATTGGTTATAAACAATTTTCAAATTCTAACAATGGGCTATGACATCATCTCCCCGCGTCAACAATCAACTTCAAACCATTCTTTGAATATTGCTGAGGAAAGATGCGATCAGAGAAAATTCTCAACACGCTGTACTATATTTCTTTAGTTATTATTATACCTATTCATTGGGAGACATTTTGGGAGGTCTTCAAGGTCATACCTTATCTTGTCTTCTTTGGAATTCTGCTATCACCTATCCTCTTCGAACAGAGGTAAGTCAAACATTTAATAAAACTGTCTAGCTAACAAATACTGCAGTAAACCTTCTAGTTTGAGACTAGTAAAAAATATAACGTGTATAATTAGGCAAGTTTACTTTACTTTTTCTCATAGTAACAGAAAGATAGTAATGATCAGAATAAGTATCTCCCTTTATGAGTCTTTGGAAAGACACTGTCAGCCATTTAGTCTGCGTTGTGTTATTGACGTTTCATATAACACAACGATATTGATGTGCATCGTTAGCTGGACTTCCTACTGCACTATTACCAAATGCACACACAATGTCACAAATAATTCTTGAAGGTTGAAAAAAATAAGTTAAAAATATAACTTCAGTTGGTAGAAGGTTGAACTCTTTTGCTTAAATAGTCAATGCATTGTTAGCTTGTATATTTACAGTAGAAAGCAGACTAAAGAGACAGATAACTGTTGCGGGAAAAACGGAACGAGACATTGCTGTCATAAGCAGCATGGAGAGAAAGATGGCTGTCCAAAGAGGAATGGCAAGAATGGTGTTGATCATGAGCGGAACAGAAAGACAGATGTCTATCATGGGCAAAAGGGAGAGACGGATGTCTACCATAGACAGAGTGGAGAGACAGATGTCTACCATGGGCAGAGTGGAGAGACAGATGTCTACCATGGGCAGAGTGGAGAGACAGATGTCTACCATGGGCAGAGTGGAGAGACGGATGTCTATCATAGACAGAGTTTAGAGACAGATATGTACCATGGG
Organism: Watersipora subatra; assembly: GCF_963576615.1. NCBI lineage: Eukaryota > Metazoa > Bryozoa > Gymnolaemata > Cheilostomatida > Watersiporidae > Watersipora > Watersipora subatra. The sequence continues at coordinate 39,617,826 of NC_088708.1, read as the reverse complement.
CAGAGTGAAGAGACAGATGTCTATCATAGACAGAGTGGAGAGACGGATGTCTACCATAGGCAGAGTGGAGAGACAGATGATTATCACCAGTTTAAAGAAGATATTAGAAATGCGTCAGGAATATTCCACTTCAAACCAAGTTTGCAAAAATTTTATCTTACTCTCCCAACAATAGCAGAAGAGGAAACTTTCTCAAATGTAGAAGGTGAGTTTTACATCTGATAACCCGTATACACAAATTTTACAGAAAGGGAGTTGTCTTACTACGTTATTGGGTATAGCTTTTGAGCTCGTAGCAGTTGATATTGGACATGAACCTGTAGAAGGAGATATAATATTTGTAAGGGAACGATTAAGTATTAATAATGATAAAAAACATGATGAGAAAGTTTATTTAATGGTAAGAAATATGAGGATATTCAATAATGTCAGATAATAATATAATATTAAAGACATTCATAATTTTTTAATTGTGAGAGATCTATAATGTGTTTGAAAACTAAGCAGTGATAATACATGGTGTATGAGAGACTGCAGTATTAAATATAAAAAGAAAAGGTAATGGCAACGTTTTTCCTTCAGTAAACATATTATTATATCATTATTATTGGTCTAAAATTATAGCATATTTAATAAACTATGTTGTAGTTACAAGTTTAGTAGAAGAAAGAAACTTTGGTGCTGAGATTCCTGAAAGTCACACTCAAACTATCAGCCCTGTGATGTTGAACACTTCTGATGAGTCATCTATTTGCGGTGATGATGGAGAACAGAAAGGAACAATAACAACAACACTTGTAACTCCGGTACATTCTGATAACAATTCGTTGGGTGAAAAACCCAAAGTTTGTCGTAAAAATAAGTTTAAACTGCTTTCTTGTTTTGGAGGCAGATAATTTATATTTTGTTTTCTTGTTATTCCTCCAATAATATTTATTCTTGTTTAATCGCAAACTCTTGTTGATTGCATAGTTTCAAGGGTAGTATCAAGAGCAGACAAATCTGATATAGATTTCCTAGCATCTAATTTAGTAAACAAGCAGCATCCCCACAACACTTTCCTTTATATTATGATAGAATTTCTTTTACTTGTTTGGAGGCTCCAACACAGTCCCCTCTCAATACAAAGAAGCCTTGTTTAAATTTGGAAGGTCAAATTACTAGCTCAATGCAAATCATGCATTTACAAATGAACTACATGCTGATGATATTTTTTGATAGCGTGTATTTTAATAGAACACCGATGATACAGGCGCTATAATAGACTTGAAATAAGTACAAACAAGTTTATAAAATTCTTGCTGATTTCTTTATATGTAACCAGCTCAATGTACTCGTATATAGATCATGTATTCATATAGAGACAATATTAACAAAAAGGCATCTCCATTCCACCTACCGGTACATGTCATCGCAAAAGTACCAGAAAACAGAACCTGTTGAGCTTGAACCAGGGTAAACTGGCAAAGGAGTTATCTTGTTTTTATAGTATAAAAAGTGTTTTAAGAATTAACATCTATTTTGTTTTTGTCTCATCACTGCATGAAGAGAATCAACTATAGTAGACTCCTTAAAGATTAGTAACTCCTTAATAGTAGTGACTCTTTAGTAGTAACTCCTTAAGGTAAATCTCCTTCTCTTCGTAAATCTCTTTACTAATAGTTTGACATTGCTGAAACCAGGATTCCTGCCTGGCTGGTAGTTGTCTCATCAAGAACAAAGATTTCTCGTAATTTACAGGTTTACTTGCATCTCCTTTCAAGCTGTTTCTAGTTATAAATCTTTTATCATATCAAAGATAATCTTTATATATATTTTAAATAATAACAAGAAACAGTCCAATTATCAAATTCTTCTTTAAACCTTGCAACGTGTGTTGATCATAATTATACCAAATAACAATCTTGAATGAACTCAGAAATCAATTGTTAATATTGATTCTTTCCAGCTATTAATCATATAAACTCAGAGACAAACATATTTTCACTGCAGCACACCACAGCAGTGACTTCGGGTGTCTTGCCCATTCCGGTCGATTGTTGAGGTCAACTATGAGTCCAAATTCACTAGTCCAAAATGTGTTGTAAACATCTCTTGATCAACTTTAAAACTGAACGGTTGAGAAAACAAATAATTTGTCTAGCTAGCTGAGCGCAAAAGGTTATTATTCTACACATGCTTAGGAGCAAAGCTCTCTATATTGTCAAAGTTTATCACTATAATGTCAAAGTTATCTGCACTTGCTGTAACAAGTGGACAACTTCCTTAAACTTACGTGATGGCAATACACTCTGTCCAGCATGCATGCATAAAAGAAAATGAGCAACTTACGTCTCTCTACCAAAGGTGCCAATAACTCCAATTATCTACAGACTGGTTAGACCGTTAGAGTTTGTAGATAATTGGTCAGACTGGTTAGAGTTTGTATATTGCTAGAAGACAAACACACTCAAAAAGAAAAACCTATCAAACATGTATTTGAGTCTTGTATCAAACAGACCAAACAGATTGAGCTAAAATACTGTAGCTGAAATGTTAGGATGGTACGGGTAGTCGGGCACAGGCTTTCAATAAAACTACACTGCAACCGGAGTAACAATAAAACTTAGGCTATCCCATGTAAAAGATTTTCCAACCTACTGCACATGTATCCTGATGGGGATGTGTCAAAAATCAACAAGATAGATATTCTACCGAGTTGGTTTAATTCGAGATTATCAGAGACATATTAGAGAATTGCATAACTTTTGTAAGCTGGCCTTTCATAACTGCTGTAAGGTCAAGGTCAGTATTTACAAAGAAGTTAACTAGATACAGCCTCAGTATTAACTTTACTTGATGCTAGCCAAATTCCCGACATTGCACGGGTAATAGAAGAGTTACCTAATGAATTTGAGTAAGTCACCTGGAAAGCTAAATCTTTACTAAAACCTTTATTAAAACAATACTCACATTTTGGTTCAGCTCAATCGTTACGTGTAACAGTCAACAGTACTAGTTATTAACCATAAGCAAGCGCTTTAGGTGTGGGTGTTTTAACCAATGTAATGACTATTTGCCCAAATGAGTCCATTGTACTTCGTGTCGCTTAACGGTTAAGTTCGCTGCCTCTAGATCAAGAGGTCCCGAGATCCAATCCAGTGCCGAGCGGATCTTTCATTGATTTTCATTGATTTTCATAACTGGACACTGAGTTTAACAAATAAACAAACCCTGAGATTTACGATATATACTGTATATAGATTGAGGATTATTTTGGCTAATGTTTACGCTTCACATTATACAGATTAGCAGCAGCTTATCACCACAGGGAGTCAGCATGCTAGATAAAAACACTGACCTTTTACCAAGTTCAAGTTTTGTATAAAATGGGTAGACTAGTATAACCAATACTACTTTAAATATAAATATTAATATCACAGTGTGCAACACCCTGTCATAGAAGCACTGTTGCACCGTAGTACACGTATCAAATATGTATTAAATATAACTTCATGCTGATGATTAAAGGTGGTACTGGTTGATGGAAATGTAGTCTACACATACATAGTCGAGTACTCATGTTGCTAGACATATCACATAAGAGTTATCTTCTCATAAAATACTAGTAAGATATTAGACTATAACAGTCCTCTTGTACAATTCAATAATCAATGAGGTGTGATGAAGGAATATGACACCATAGATTCTATTCTACTGTGGAGGCTCGTTGAAAGTTGATATGGAACTTTTCAACGAAATCTTTCCAGCTGGCCGAAAGTCTGTATAAAATGTTTTTACTTTTTAGAAGCTGAGTGCCACCTCATGATGGCATTTAAGTCACTGAAGTACTATTAGTGTACTTAGGGGTACACTTAAGTTAAGTGTACCCATTTGGTCAACTTTATTATACAACACGATCACAAAATGTCTGCAAGTCGATGTAGGGTATCAATATTTCTTCATAAGGTCTCCTAGATATCACCTAATCTCCTTGTTGTGTCCAGAACTGTATAGTTTCACAGAGTCCCTCAACTAACGGAAGCGTATATGGTAGCTCGCTCGTTTCCAAACAAACAGGTCTTGCCTACTATTTTTATATAAGTTATGATGGAGAAGCCGCAACATTAACCAACAAAATTTACTCCCAATGGCAGTCGCTTTAAAATTGGTTGTTGTATGACACACCGTTTGAAAGAGAACAAAACACCTTACAAAAGTCTACTAATAACTTTTTTGTAAAAACGTAAAGTAAATGCAAAAGAGAGCGGTATTGAGAGCGAGGTATGAATATTCCATTAGAGATCAGTATGTCGATCGGGTTTGTTTGAAAACAGGCGTTCTTGTTTCCGGTTTTTGGTCGCGGAACTTTGCAGAGCTATACAACTCTGACAGTACAGAGCTGTATAACTTCTCAAAGTTTCGCGACCAAAGGAAACACGGCTTCAAACAAACAAGCCACGCCCACTGTTTTTTTATATAAGTTATAATGGAGAATGCAAAAAAGTGAGATGTTGAGAGCGAGGTAAAAATATTTCATTATAGATCAGTATGTCGATCGGGTTTGTTTGGAGACAAGTGTTTTGGTTTCCATTTTTTGATGCCGGACTCTGTGAAGCTATACGGATCTGGTTGTGTCCATAGGCCGATCCATATAGCATTCTGGTGTAATGTAATTTGGGAAGAGTCTGGCTGGGCTGCTAGCTTTTAGGTGAGCAGTTTGCAGTTTGCGCAGGTGCTATTTTGATAAGCAGACTTTCTGTGCATCACTCACTGTGACTGCAAACTAGCAGTTCAAATTGGTCTTCAGTTTGACTTGTACATCAAAGAATTCGAGTCACAAATCTTCTACGAATATATCTCTAATTGTTATTGTTACTGTGTAGTTTTGTGGGAGAAAAAAGAGTGAGTTTTATTACTCCTATGCTATGTTTTATACAAAGTCATGCTTGTTCTTTTTTTGTTTTTCTAATGCATCAGTTGTTCATGCCATTGTAGTTCGGAAATAAAAGTTGGACAACTCCAACATGGTTGACTCTCACTTAAACAAATCTAACTAAGTCGCTTATTCTTGCCTCTGTAGTTGACACAGCCAGTGGTGATTTTCACTTGCTGTGCGAACAACTCCAGTATATATGCAATATAAGTATAAGCTTTTCATAAACTAGGTGAACATTTATAGAAAATACTTTTTGGGTAGTTAAAATGAGAGACTTTACTTCTCGTTTGGCACAACATACAATTATACACACAGTCACCTAAACAGCTGGTAAATAAATTCCTATCTAGGTAGAAGAAGGCTGTACCCAGAAGCATGAGTGTCAGATGACCTTCACCTTTACTATGATATAGTATATAGCAAAAAAAAGGAATCCTTTAAACAATATGCCATTTAAACGAATGTTAACTTCCTTCTAAATAAAAACTGCGAGCTCAAATTAGTAACAATTCAACAGAAGGCAACTCCAATATTTTAGCCATATATTTTATATTGGCAAAATATCTTGATTTAAAGGTGAACTCGGTTGAAAAAACATCAAGTTGGCTTTGTTCAAAGCATCTTTAGTAAGATTGCAGTTAATATTACATTTCTGATTGGTTATAAACAATTTTCAAATTTTAACAATAGGCTATGACATCATCTCCCCGCGTCAACAATCAACTTCAAACCATTCTTTGAATATTGCTGAGGAAAGATGCGATCAGAGAAAATTCTCAACACGCTGTACTATATTTCTTTAGTTATTATTATACCTATTCATTGGGAGACATTTTGGGAGGTCTTCAAGGTCATACCTTATCTTGTCTTCTTTGGAATTCTGCTATCACCTATCCTCTTCGAACAGAGGTAAGTCAAACATTTAATAAAACTATCTAGCTAACAAATACTGCAGTAAACCTTCTAGTTTGAGACTAGTAAGAAATATAACGTGTATAATTAGGCAAGTTTACTTTACTTTTTCTCATAGTAACAGAAAGATAGTAATGATCAGAATAAGTATCTCCCTTTATGAGTCTTTGGAAAGACACTGTCAGCCATTTAGTCTGCGTTGTGTTATTGACGTTTCATATAACACAACGATATTGATGTGCATCGTTAGCTGGACTTCCTACTGCACTATTACCAAATGCACACATAATGTCACAAATAATTCTTGAAGCTTGAAAAAAATAAGTTAAAATTATAACTTCAGTTAGTAGAAGGTTGAACTCTTTTGCTTAAATAGTCAATGCATTGTTATCTTGTATATTTTCAGTAGAGAGCAGACTAGAGAGACAGATAACTGTTGCGGGAAAAACGGAACGAGACATTGCTGTCATAAGCAGCATGGAGAGAAAGATGGCTGTCCAAAGAGGAATGGCAAGAATGGTGTTGATCATGAGCGGAACAGAAAGACAGATGTCTATCATGGGCAAAAGGGAGAGACGGATGTCTACCATAGACAGAGTGGAGAGACAGATGTCTACCATGGGCAGAGTGGAGAGACAGATGTCTACCATGGGCAGAGTGGAGAGACAGATGTCTACCAAGGGCAGAATGGAGAGACGGATGTCTATCATAGACAGAGTTTAGAGACAGATATGTACCATGGGCAGAGTGAAGAGACAGATGCCTATCATAGACAGAGTGGAGAGAGGGATGTCTACCATAAGCAAAGTGGAGAGACAGATGATTATCATCAGTTTAAAGAAGATATTAGAAATGCGTCAGGAATATTCCACTTCAAACCAAATTCGCAAAAATTTTATCTTACTTTCCCAACAATAGCAGAAAAGGAAACTTTCTCAAATGTAGAAGGTGAGTTTTACATCTGATAACTCGTATACACAAATTTTACAGAAAGGGAGTTGTCTTACTACGTTATTGGGTATAGCTTTTGAGCTCGTAGCAGTTGATATTGGACATGAACCTGTAGAAGGAGATATAATATTTGTAAGGGAACGATTAAGTATTAATAATGATAGAAACATGATGAGAAAGTTTATTTAATAGTAAATATATGAGGATATTCAATAATGTCAGATAATAATATAATATTAAAGACATTCATAATTTTTTAATTGTGAGAGATCTATAATGTGTTTGAAAACTAAGCAGTGATAATACATGGTGTATGAAAGACTGCAGTATTAAATATAAAAAGAAAAGGTAATGGCAAAGTTTTTCCTTCAGTAAACATATTATTATATCATTATTATTGGTCTAAAATTATAGCATATTTAATAAACTATGTTGTAGTTACAAGTTTAGTAAAAGAAAGAAACTTTGGTGCTGAGATTCCTGAAAGTCACACTCAAACTATCAGTCCTGTGATGTTGAACACTTCTGATGAGTCATCTATTTGTGGTGACGATGGAGAACAGAAAGGAACAATAACAACAACACTTGTAACTCCGGTACATTCTGATAACAATTCGTTGGGTGAAAAACCCAAAGTTTGTCGTAAAAATAAGTTTAAACTGCTTTCTTGTTTTGGAGGCAGATAATTTATATTTTGTTTTCTTGTTATTCCTCCAATAATATTTATTCTTGTTTAATCGCAAACTCTTGTTGATTGCATAGTTTCAAGGGTAGTATCAAGAGCAGACAAATCTGATATAGATTTCCTAGCATCTAATTTAGTAAACAAGCAGCATCCCCACAACACTTTCCTTTATATTATGATAGAATTTCTTTTACTTGTTTGGAGGCTCCAACACAGTCCCCTCTCAATACAAAGAAGCCTTGTTTAAATTTGGAAGGTCAAATTACTAGCTCAATGCAAATCATGCATTTACAAATGAACTACATGCTGATGAGATTTTTTGATAAAGTGTATTTTAATAGAACACCGATGATACAGGCGCTATAATAGACTTGAAATAAGTACAAACAAGTTTATAAAATTCTTGCTGATTTATTTATATGTAACCAGCTCAATGTACTCGTATATAGATCATGTATTCATATAGAGACAATATTAACAAAAAGGCATCTCCATTCCACCTACCGGTACATGTCATCGCAAAAGTACCAGAAAACAGAACCTGTTGAGCTTGAACCAGGGTAAACTGGCAAAGGAGTTATCTTGTTTTTATAGTATAAAAAGTGTTTTAAGAATTAACATCTATTTTGTTTTTGTCTCATCACTGCATGAAGAGAATCAACTAGAGTAGAACATTAAAAAAACTCCTTTAGGTAAATTTCCTTCTCTTAGTAAATCTCTTTACTAATAGTTTGACATTGCTGAAACCAGGATTCCTGCCTGGCTGGTAGTTGTCTCATCAAGAACAAAGAGTTCCCGTAATTTACAGGTTTACTTGCATCTCCTTTCAAGCTGTTTCTAGGTATTAATCTTTTATCATATCAAAGATAATCTTTATATATATTTTAAATAATAACAAGAAACAGTCTAATTATCAAATTCTTCTTTAAACCTTGCAACGTGTGTTGATCATAATTATACCAAATAACAATCTTGAATGATCTCAGAAATCAATTTTTAATATTGATTCTTTCCAGCTATTAATCATATAAACTCAGAGACAAACATATTTTCACTGTAGCACACCACAGCAGTGACGTCGGGTTTCTTGCCCATTCCGGTTGATTGTTGAGGTCAACTATGAGTCCAAATTCACTAGTCCAAAATGTGTTGTAAACATCTCTTGATCAACTTTAAAACTGAACGGTTGAGAAAACAAATAATTTGTCTAGCTAGCTGAGCGCAAAAGGTTATTATTCTACACATGCTTAGGAGCAAAGCTCTCTATATTGTCAAAGTTTATCACTATATTGTCAAAGTTATTTGCACTTGCTGTAACAAGTGGACAACTTCCTTAAACTTACGTGATGGCAATACACTCTGTCCAGCATGCATGCATAAAAGAAAATGAGCAACTTACGTCTCTCTACCAAAGGTGCCAATAACTCCAATTATCTACAGACTGGTTAGACCGTTAGAGTTTGTAGATAATTGGTCAGACTGGTTAGAGTTTGTATATTGCTAGAAGACAAACACACTCAAAAAGAAAAACCTTTCAAACATGTATTTGAGTCTTGTATCAAACAGACCAAACAGATTAAGCTAAAATACTGTAGCTGAAATGTTAGGATGGTACGGGTAGTCGGGCACAGGCTTTCAATAAAACTACACTGCAACCGGAGTAACAATAAAACTTAGGCTATCCCATGTAAAAGATTTTCCAACCTACTGCACATGTATCCTGACGGGAATGTTTCAAAAATCAACAAGATAGATATTCTATCGAGTTGGTTTAATTCGAGATTATCAGAGACATATTAGAGAGTTGCATAACTTTTTTAGGCTGGCCTTTCATAACTGCTGTAAGGGCAAGGTCAGTATTTACAAATAAGTTAACTAGATACAGCCTCAGTATTAACTTTACTTGATGCTAGCCAAATTCCCGACATTGCACGGGTAATAGAAGAGTTACCTAAGGAATTTGAGTAAGTCACCTGGAAAGCTAAATCTTTACTAAAACCTTTATTAAAACAATACTCACATTTTGGTTCAGCTCAATCGTTACGTGTAGCAGTCAACAGTACTAGTTATTAACCATAAGCAAGCGCTTTAGGTGTGGGTGTTTTAACCAATGTAATGACTATTTGCCCAAATGAGTCGATTGTACTTCGTGTCGCTTAATGGTTAAGTTCGCTGCCTCTAGATCAAGAGGTCCAAAGATCCAATCCAGTGCCGAGCGAATCTTTCATGGCTTTTCATTGATTTTTATAACTGGACACTGAGTTTAACAAATAAACAAACCCTGAGATTTACGATATATACTGTATATAGATTGAGGATTATTTTGGCTAATGTTTACGCTTCACATTATACAGATTAGCAGCAGCTTATCACCACACGGAGTCAGCATGCTAGATGAAAACACTGACCTTTTACCAAGTTCAAGTTTTGTATAAAATGGGTAGACTAGTATAACCAATATTACTTTAAATATAAATATTAATATCACAGTGTGCAACACCCTGTCATAGAAGCACTGTTGCACCGTAGTACACGTATCAAATATGTATTAAATATAACTTCATGCTGATGAATAAAGGTGGTACTGGTTGATGGAAATGTAGTCTACACATACATAGTCGAGTATTCGTGCTGCCAGACATATCACATAAGAGTTATCTTCTCATAAAATACTAGTAAGATATTAGACTATAACAGCCCTCTTGTACAATTCAATAATCAATGAGGTGTGATGAAGGAATATGACACCATAGATTCTATTCTACTGTGGAGACTCGTTGAAAGTTGATATGGAACTTTTCAACGAAATCTTTCCAGCCGGCCGAAAGTCTGTATAAAATGTTTTTAGAAGCTGAGTGCCACCTCATGATGGTATTTAAGTCACTTAAGTACTATTAGTGCAATTAGGGGTACACTTAAGTTAAGTGTACCCATTTGGTCAACTTTATTATACAACACGATCACAAAATGTCTGCAAGTCGATGTAGGGTATCAATATTTCTTCATAAGGTCTCCTAGATATCACCTAATCTCCTTGTTGTGTCCAGAACTGTATAGTTTCACAGAGTCCCTCAACTAACGGAAGCGTATATGGTAGCTCGCTCGTTTCCAAACAAACAGGTCTTGCCTACTATTTTTATATAAGTTATGATGGAGAAGCCGCAACATTAACCAACAAAATTTACTCCCAATGGCAGTCGCTTCAAAATTGGTTGTTGTATGACACACCGTTTGAAAGAGAACAAAACACCTTACAAAAGTCTACTAATAACTTTTTTGTAAAAACGTAAAGTAAATGCAAAAGAGAGCGGTATTGAGAGCGAGGTATGAATATTCCATTAGAGATCAGTATGTCGATCGGGTTTGTTTGAAAACCGGCGTTCTTGTTTCCGGTTTTTGGTCGCGGAACTTTGCAGAGCTATACAACTCTGACAGTACAGAGCTGTATAACTTCTCAAAGTTTCGCGACCAAAGGAAACACGGCTTCAAACAAACAAGCCACGCCCACTGTTTTTTTATATAAGTTATAATGGAGAATGCAAAAAAGTGAGATGTTGAGAGCGAGGTAAAAATATTTCATTATAGATCAGTATGTCGATCGGGTTTGTTTGGAGACAAGTGTTTTGGTTTCCATTTTTTGATGCCGGACTCTGTGAAGCTATACGGATCTGGTTGTGTCCATAGGCCGATCCATATAGCATTCTGGTGTAATGTAATTTGGGAAGAGTCTGGCTGGGCTGCTAGCTTTTAGGTGAGCAGTTTGCAGTTTGCGCAGGTGCTATTTTGATAAGCAGACTTTCTGTGCATCACTCACTGTGACTGCAAACTAGCAGTTCAAATTGGTCTTCAGTTTGACTTGTACATCAAAGAATTCGAGTCACAAATCTTCTACGAATATATCTCTAATTGTTATTGTTACTGTGTAGTTTTGTGGGAGAAAAAAGAGTGAGTTTTATTACTCCTATGCTATGTTTTATACAAAGTCATGCTTGTTCTTTTTTTGTTTTTCTAATGCATCAGTTGTTCATGCCATTGTAGTTCAGAAATAAAAGTTGGACAACTCCAACATGGTTGACTCTCACTTAAACAAATCCAACTAAGTCGCTTATTCTTGCCTCTTTAGTTGACACAGCCAGTGGTGATTTTCACTTGCTGTGCGAACAACTCCAGTATATATGCAATATAAGTATAAGCTTTTCATAAACTAGGTGAACATTTATAGAAAATACTTTTTGGGTAGTTAAAATGAGAGACTTTACTTCTCGTTTGGCACAACATACAATTATACACACAGTCACCTAAACAGCTGGTAAATAAATTCCTATCTAGGTAGAAGAAGGCTGTACCCAGAAGCATGAGTGTCAGATGACCTTCACCTTTACTATGATATAGTATATAGCAAAAAAAAAGAATCCTTTAAACAATATGCCATTTAAACGAATGTTAACTTCTTTCTAAATAAAAACTGCGAGCTCAAATTAGTAACAATTCAACAGAAGGCAACTCCAATATTTTAGCCGTATATTTTATATTGGCAAAATATCTTGATTTAAAGGTGAACTCGGCTGAAAAAACATCAAGTTGGCTTTGTTCAAAGCATCTTTAGTAAGATTGCAGCTAATATTACATTTCTGATTGGTTATAAACAATTTTCAAATTCTAACAATGGGCTATGACATCATCTCCCCGCGTCAACAATCAACTTCAAACCATTCTTTGAATATTGCTGAGGAAAGATGCCATCAGAGAAAATTCTCAACACGCTGTACTATATTTCTTTAGTTATTATTATACCTATTCATTGGGAGACATTTTGGGAGGTCCTCAAGGTCATACCTTATCTTGTCTTCTTTGGAATTCTGCTATCACCTATCCTCTTCGAACAGAGGTAAGTCAAACATTTAATAAAACTATCTAGCTAACAAATACTGCAGTAAACCTTCTAGTTTGAGACTAGTAAGAAATATAACGTGTATAATTAGGCAAGTTTACTTTACTTTTTCTCATAGTAACAGAAAGATAGTAATGATCAGAATAAGTATCTCCCTTTATGAGTCTTTAGAAAGACACTGTCAGCCATTTAGTCTGCGTTGTGTTATTGACGTTTCATATAACACAACGATATTGATGTGCATCGTTAGCTGGACTTCCTACTGCACTATTACCAAATGCACACACAATGCCACAGATAATTCTTGGAGGTTGAAAAAAATAAGTTAAAAATATAACTTCAGTTGGTAGAAGGTTGAACTCTTTTGCTTAAATAGTCAATGCATTGTTAGCTTGTATATTTACAGTAGAAAGCAGACTAAAGAGACAGATAACTGTTGCGGGAAAAACGGAACGAGACATTGCTGTCATAAGCAGCATGGAGAGAAAGATGGCTGTCCAAAGAGGAATGGCAAGAATGGTGTTGATCATGAGCGGAACAGAAAGACAGATGTCTATCATGGGCAAAAGGGAGAGACGGATGTCTACCATAGACAGAGTGGAGAGACAGATGTCTACCATGGGCAGAGTGGAGAGACAGATGTCTACCATGGGCAGAGTGGAGAGACAGATGTCTACCATGGGCAGAGTGGAGAGACGGATGTCTATCATAGACAGAGTTTAGAGACAGATATGTACCATGGGCAGAGTGAAGAGACAGATGTCTATCATAGACAGAGTGGAGAGACGGATGTCTACCATAGGCAGAGTGGAGAGACAGATGATTATCACCAGTTTAAAGAAGATATTAGAAATGCGTCAGGAATATTCCACTTCAAACCAAGTTTGCAAAAATTTTATCTTACTCTCCCAACAATAGCAGAAGAGGAAACTTTCTCAAATGTAGAAGGTGAGTTTTACATCTGATAACTCGTATACACAAATTTTACAGAAAGGGAGTTGTCTTACTACGTTATTGGGTATAGCTTTTGAGCTCGTAGCAGTTGATATTGGACATGAACCTGTAGAAGGAGATATAATATTTGTAAGGGAACGATTAAGTATTAATAATGATAAAAAACATGATGAGAAAGTTTATTTAATGGTAAGAAATATGAGGATATTCAATAATGTCAGATAATAATATAATATTAAAGACATTCATAATTTTTTAATTGTGAGAGATCTATAATGTGTTTGAAAACTAAGCAGTGATAATACATGGTGTATGAAAGACTGCAGTATTAAATATAAAAAGAAAAGGTAATGGCAACGTTTTTCCTTCAGTAAACATATTATTATATCATTATTATTGGTCTAAAATTATAGCATATTTAATAAACTATGTTGTAGTTACAAGTTTAGTAGAAGAAAGAAACTTTGGTGCTGAGATTCCTGAAAGTCACACTCAAACTATCAGCCCTGTGATGTTGAACACTTCTAATGAGTCATCTATTTGCGGTGACGATGGAGAACAGAAAGGAACAATAACAACAACACTTGTAACTCCGGTACATTCTGATAACAAATCGTTGGGTGAAAAACCCAAAGTTTGTCGTAAAAATAAGTTTAAACTGCTTTCTTGTTTTGGAGGCAGATAATTTATATTTTGTTTTCTTGTTATTCCTCCAATAATATTTATTCTTGTTTAATCGCAAACTCTTGTTGATTGCATAGTTTCAAGGGTAGTATCAAGAGCAGACAAATCTGATATAGATTTCCTAGCATCTAATTTAGTAAACAAGCAGCATCCCCACAACACTTTCCTTTATATTATGATAGAATTTCTTTTACTTGTTTAGAGGCTCCAACACAGTCCCCTCTCAATACAAAGAAGCCTTGTTTAAATTTGGAAGGTCAAATTACTAGCTCAATGCAAATCATGCATTTACAAATGAACTACATGCTGATGAGATTTTTTGATAAAGTGTATTTTAATAGAACACCGATGATACAGGCGCTATAATAGACTTGAAATAAGTACAAACAAGTTTATAAAATTCTTGCTGATTTATTTATATGTAACCAGCTCAATGTACTCGTATATAGATCATGTATTCATATAGAGACAATATTAACAAAAAGGCATCTCCATTCCACCTACCGGTACATGTCATCGCAAAAGTACCAGAAAACAGAACCTGTTGAGCTTGAACCAGGGTAAACTGGCAAAGGAGTTATCTTGTTTTTATAGTATAAAAAGTGTTTTAAGAATTAACATCTATTTTGTTTTTGTCTCATCACTGCATGAAGAGAATCAACTAGAGTAGAACATTAAAAAAACTCCTTAAGGTAAATTTCCTTTTCTTAGTAAATCTCTTTACTAATAGTTTGACATTGCTGAAACCAGGATTCCTGCCTGGCTGGTAGTTGTCTCATCAAGAACAAAGAGTTCCCGTAATTTACAGGTTTACTTGCATCTCCTTTCAAGCTGTTTCTAGGTATTAATCTTTTATCATATCAAAGATAATCTTTATATATATTTTAAATAATAACAAGAAACAGTCCAATTATCAAATTCTTCTTTAAACCTTGCAACGTGTGTTGATCATAATTATACCAAATAACAATCTTGAATGATCTCAGAAATCAATTTTTAATATTGATTCTTTCCAGCTATTAATCATATAAACTCAGAGACAAACATATTTTCACTGTAGCACACCACAGCAGTGACGTCGGGTTTCTTGCCCATTCCGGTTGATTGTTGAGGTCAACTATGAGTCCAAATTCACTAGTCCAAAATGTGTTGTAAACATCTCTTGATCAACTTTAAAACTGAACGGTTGAGAAAACAAATAATTTGTCTAGCTAGCTGAGCGCAAAAGGTTATTATTCTACACATGCTTAGGAGCAAAGCTCTCTATATTGTCAAAGTTTATCACTATAATGTCAAAGTTATCTGCACTTGCTGTAACAAGTGGACAACTTCCTTAAACTTACGTGATGGCAATACACTCTGTCCAGCATGCATGCATAAAAGAAAATGAGCAACTTACGTCTCTCTACCAAAGGTGCCAATAACTCCAATTATCTACAGACTGGTTAGACCGTTAGAGTTTGTAGATAATTGGTCAGACTGGTTAGAGTTTGTATATTGCTAGAAGACAAACACACTCAAAAAGAAAAACCTATCAAACATGTATTTGAGTCTTGTATCAAACAGACCAAACAGATTAAGCTAAAATACTGTAGCTGAAATGTTAGGATGGTACGGGTGGTCGGGCACAGGCTTTCAATAAAACTACACTGCAACCGGAGTAACAATAAAACTTAGGCTATCCCATGTAAAAGATTTTCCAACCTACTGCACATGTATCCTGACGGGGATGTTTCAAAAATCAACAAGATAGATATTCTATCGAGTTGGTTTAATTCGAGATTATCAGAGACATATTAGAGAGTTGCATAACTTTTTTAGGCTGGCCTTTCATAACTGCTGTAAGGGCAAGGTCAGTATTTATAAATAAGTTAACTAGATACAGCCTCAGTATTAACTTTACTTGATGCTAGCCAAATTCCCGACATTGCACGGGTAATAGAAGAGTTACCTAATGAATTTGAGTAAGTCACCTGGAAAGCTAAATCTTTACTAAAATCTTTATTAAAACAATACTCACATTTTGGTTCAGCTCAATCGTTACGTGTAGCAGTCAACAGTACTAGTTATTAACCATAAGCAAGCGCTTTAGGTGTGGGTGTTTTAACCAATGTAATGACTATTTGCCCAAATGAGTCCATTGTAATTCGTGTTGCTTAATGGTTAAGTTCGCTGCCTCTAGATCAAGAGGTCCAAAGATCCAATCCAGTGCCGAGCGAATCTTTCATGGCTTTTCATTGATTTTTATAACTGGACACTGAGTTTAACAAAAAAAACCTGAGATTTACGATATATACTGTATATAGATTGAGGATTATTTTGGCTAATGTTTACGCTTCACATTATACAGATTAGCAGCAGCTTATCACCACACGGAGTCAGCATGCTAGATAAAAACACTGACCTTTTACCAAGTTCAAGTTTTGTATAAAATTGGTAGACTAGTATAGCCAATAGTACTTTAAATATAAATATTAATATCACAGTGTACAACACCCTGTCATAGAAGAACTGTCGCACCGTAGTACACGTATCAAATATGTATTAAATATAACTTCATGCTGATGATTAAAGGTGGTACTGGTTGATGGAAATGTAGTCTACACATACATAGTCGAGTATTCATGCTGCCAGACATATCACATAAGAGTTATCTTCTCATAAAATACTAGTAAGATATTAGACTATAACAGCCCTCTTGTACAATTCAATAATCAATGAGGTGTGATGAAGGAATATGACACCATAAATTATATTCTACTGTGGAGACTCGTTGAAAGTTGATATGGAACTTTTCAACGAAATCTTTCCAGCTGGCCGAAAGTCTGTATAAAATGTTTTTACTTTTTAGAAGCTGAGAGCCACCTTATGATGGTATTTAAGTCACTTAAGTACTATTAGTGCAATTAGGGGTACACTTAAGTTAAGTGTACCCATTTGGTCAACTTTATTATACAACACGATCACGAAATGTCTGCAAGTCGATGTAGGGTATCAATATTTCTTCATAAGATCTCCTAGATATCACCTAATCTCCTTGTTTTGTCCAGAACCCTATAGTTTCACAGAGTCCCTCAACTAACGAAAGCGTATATGGGAGCTCGCTCGTTTCCAAACAAACAGGTCTCGCCTACTATTTTTATATAAGTTATGATGGAGAAGCCGCAACATTAACCAATAAAGATTACTCCCATTGGCAGTCGCTTTAAAATTGGTTGTTGTATCACACACCATTTGAAAGAAAACAAGTTTCCCTACATAAGTCTACTAATAACTTTTTTGTAAAAACGTAAAGTAAATGCAAAAAAGAGCGGTATTGAGAGCGAGGTATGAATATTCCATTTGAGATCAGTATGTCGATCGGGTTTGTTTGAAAACACGCGTTTTTGTTTCCGGTTTTTGGTCGCGAAACTTTGCAGAGCTATACGACTCTGACTGTACAGAGCTGTATAACTTCCCAAAGTTTCGCGACCAAAGGAAACACGGCTTCAAACAAACAAGCCACGCCCACTGTTTTTTTATATAAGTTATAATGGAGAATGCAAAAAAGTGAGATGTTGAGAGCGAGGTAAAAATATTTCATTATAGATCAGTATGTCGATCGGGTTTGTTTGGAGACAAGTGTTTTGGTTTCCATTTTTTGATGCCGGACTCTGTGAAGCTATACGGATCTGGTTGTGTCCTTAGGCCGATCCATATAGCATTCTGGTGTAATGTAATTTGGGAAGAGTCTGGCTGGGCTGCTAGCTTTTAGGTGAGCAGTTTGCGCAAATGCTATTGGGATAAGCAGACTTTCTGTGCATCACTCACTGTGACTGCAAACTAACAGTTCAAATTGGTCTTCAGTTCGACTTGTACATCAAAGAATTTGAGTCACAAATCTTCTACAAATATATCTCTAATTGTTATTGTTACTGTGTAGTTTTGTGGGAGAAATAAGAGTGAGTTTTATTACTCCTATGCTATGTTTTATACAAAGTCATGCTTGTTCTTTCTTTGTTTTTTGAAAGCCTGAGTTTTTCATGCCATTGTAGTTCGGAAATAAAAGTTGGACAACTCCAACATGGTTGGCTCTCACTTAAACCAATCTAACTAAGTCACTTAGTCTTGCCACTTTAGTTGACACAGCCAGTGGTGACTTTCACTTGCTGTGCGAACAACTCCAGTATATCTGCAATATAAGTATAAGCTTTTCATAAACTAGGTGAACATTTATAGAAAATACTTTTTGTGTAGTTAAAATGAGAGACTTTACTTCTCGTTTGGCACAACGTACAATTATACACACAGTCACCTAAACAGCTGGTAAATAAATTCCTGAAGCATGAGTGTCAGATGACCTTCACCTTTACTATGATATAGTATATAGCAAAAAAAAAAAAGAATCCTTTAAACAATATGCCATTTAAACGAATGTTAACTTCTTTCTAAATAAAAACTGCGAGCTCAAATTAGTAACAATTCAACAGAAGGCAACTCCAATATTTTAGCCGTATATTTTATATTGGCAAAATATCTTGATTTAAAGGTGAACTCTGCTGAAAAAACATCAAGTTGGCTTTGTTCAAAGCATCTTTAGTAAGATTGCAGCTAATATTACATTTCTGATTGGTTATAAACAATTTTCAAATTCTAACAATGGGCTATGACATCATCTCCCCGCGTCAACAATCAACTTCAAACCATTCTTTGAATATTGCTGAGGAAAGATGCGATCAGAGAAAATTCTCAACACGCTGTACTATATTTCTTTAGTTATTATTATACCTATTCATTGGGAGACATTTTGGGAGGTCCTCAAGGTCATACCTTATCTTGTCTTCTTTGGAATTCTGCTATCACCTATCCTCTTCGAACAGAGGTAAGTCAAACATTTAATAAAACTATCTAGCTAACAAATACTGCAGTAAACCTTCTAGTTTGAGACTAGTAAGAAATATAACGTGTATAATTAGGCAAGTTTACTTTACTTTTTCTCATAGTAACAGAAAGATAGTAATGATCAGAATAAGTATCTCCCTTTATGAGTCTTTAGAAAGACACTGTCAGCCATTTAGTCTGCGTTGTGTTATTGACGTTTCATATAACACAACGATATTGATGTGCATCGTTAGCTGGACTTCCTACTGCACTATTACCAAATGCACACACAATGCCACAGATAATTCTTGGAGGTTGAAAAAAATAAGTTAAAAATATAACTTCAGTTGGTAGAAGGTTGAACTCTTTTGCTTAAATAGTCAATGCATTGTTAGCTTGTATATTTACAGTAGAAAGCAGACTAAAGAGACAGATAACTGTTGCGGGAAAAACGGAACGAGACATTGCTGTCATAAGCAGCATGGAGAGAAAGATGGCTGTCCAAAGAGGAATGGCAAGAATGGTGTTGATCATGAGCGGAACAGAAAGACAGATGTCTATCATGGGCAAAAGGGAGAGACGGATGTCTACCATAGACAGAGTGGAGAGACAGATGTCTACCATGGGCAGAGTGGAGAGACAGATGTCTACCATGGGCAGAGTGGAGAGACAGATGTCTACCATGGGCAGAGTGGAGAGACGGATGTCTATCATAGACAGAGTTTAGAGACAGATATGTACCATGGGCAGAGTGAAGAGACAGATGTCTATCATAGACAGAGTGGAGAGACGGATGTCTACCATAGGCAGAGTGGAGAGACAGATGATTATCACCAGTTTAAAGAAGATATTAGAAATGCGTCAGGAATATTCCACTTCAAACCAAGTTTGCAAAAATTTTATCTTACTCTCCCAACAATAGCAGAAGAGGAAACTTTCTCAAATGTAGAAGGTGAGTTTTACATCTGATAACCCGTATACACAAATTTTACAGAAAGGGAGTTGTCTTACTACGTTATTGGGTATAGCTTTTGAGCTCGTAGCAGTTGATATTGGACATGAACCTGTAGAAGGAGATATAATATTTGTAAGGGAACGATTAAGTATTAATAATGATAAAAAACATGATGAGAAAGTTTATTTAATGGTAAGAAATATGAGGATATTCAATAATGTCAGATAATAATATAATATTAAAGACATTTATAATTTTTTAATTGTGAGAGATCTATAATGTGTTTGAAAACTAAGCAGTGATAATACATGGTGTATGAAAGACTGCAGTATTAAATATAAAAAGAAAAGGTAATGGCAACGTTTTTTCTTCAGTAAACATATTATTATATCATTATTATTGGTCTAAAATTATAGCATATTTAATAAACTATGTTGTAGTTACAAGTTTAGTAGAAGAAAGAAACTTTGGTGCTGAGATTCCTGAAAGTCACACTCAAACTATCAGCCCTGTGATGTTGAACACTTCTGATGAGTCATCTATTTGCGGTGACGATGGAGAACAGAAAGGAACAATAACAACAACACTTGTAACTCCGGTACATTCTGATAACAATTCGTTGGGTGAAAAACCCAAAGTTTGTCGTAAAAATAAGTTTAAACTGCTTTCTTGTTTTGGAGGCAGATAATTTATATTTTGTTTTCTTGTTATTCCTCCAATAATATTTATTCTTGTTTAATCGCAAACTCTTGTTGATTGCATAGTTTCAAGGGTAGTATCAAGAGCAGACAAATCTGATATAGATTTCCTAGCATCTAATTTAGTAAACAAGCAGCATCCCCACAACACTTTCCTTTATATTATGATAGAATTTCTTTTACTTGTTTGGAGGCTCCAACACAGTCCCCTCTCAATACAAAGAAGCCTTGTTTAAATTTGGAAGGTCAAATTACTAGCTCAATGCAAATCATGCATTTACAAATGAACTACATGCTGATGAGATTTTTTGATAAAGTGTATTTTAATAGAACACCGATGATACAGGCGCTATAATAGACTTGAAATAAGTACAAACAAGTTTATAAAATTCTTGCTGATTTCTTTATATGTAACCAGCTCAATGTACTCGTATATAGATCATGTATTCATATAGAGACAATATTAACAAAAAGGCATCTCCATTCCACCTACCGGTACATGTCATCGCAAAAGTACCAGAAAACAGAACCTGTTGAGCTTGAACCAGGGTAAACTGGCAAAGGAGTTATCTTGTTTTTATAGTATAAAAAGTGTTTTAAGAATTAACATCTATTTTGTTTTTGTCTCATCACTGCATGAAGAGAATCAACTAGAGTAGAACATTAAAAAAACTCCTTAAGGTAAATTTCCTTCTCTTAGTAAATCTCTTTACTAATAGTTTGACATTGCTGAAACCAGGATTCCTGCCTGGCTGGTAGTTGTCTCATCAAGAACAAAGAGTTCCCGTAATTTACAGGTTTACTTGCATCTCCTTTCAAGCTGTTTCTAGGTATTAATCTTTTATCATATCAAAGATAATCTTTATATATATTTTAAATAATAACAAGAAACAGTCCAATTATCAAATTCTTCTTTAAACCTTGCAACGTGTGTTGATCATAATTATACCAAATAACAATCTTGAATGATCTCAGAAATCAGTTTTTAATATTGATTCTTTCCAGCTATTAATCATATAAACTCAGAGACAAACATATTTTCACTGTAGCACACCACAGCAGTGACGTCGGGTTTCTTGCCCATTCCGGTTGATTGTTGAGGTCAACTATGAGTCCAAATTCGCTAGTCCAAAATGTGTTGTAAACATCTCTTGATCAACTTTAAAACTGAACGGTTGAGAAAACAAATAATTTGTCTAGCTAGCTGAGCGCAAAAGGTTATTATTCTACACATGCTTAGGAGCAAAGCTCTCTATATTGTCAAAGTTTATCACTATAATGTCAAAGTTATCTGCACTTGCTGTAACAAGTGGACAACTTCCTTAAACTTACGTGATGGCAATACACTCTGTCCAGCATGCATGCATAAAAGAAAATGAGCAACTTACGTCTCTCTACCAAAGGTGCCAATAACTCCAATTATCTACAGACTGGTTAGACCGTTAGAGTTTGTAGATAATTGGTCAGACTGGTTAGAGTTTGTATATTGCTAGAAGACAAACACACTCAAAAAGAAAAACCTATCAAACATGTATTTGAGTCTTGTATCAAACAGACCAAACAGATTAAGCTAAAATACTGTAGCTGAAATGTTAGGTTGGTATGGGTGGTCGGGCACGGGCTTTCAATAAAATTACACTGCAACCGGAGTAACAATAAAACTTAGGCAATCCCATGTAAAAGATTTTCCAACCTACTGCACATGTATCCTGACGGGGATGTTTCAAAAATCAACAAGATAGATATTCTATCGAGTTGGTTTAATTCGAGATTATCAGAGACATATTAGAGAGTTGCATAACTTTTTTAGGCTGGCCTTTCATAACTGCTGTAAGGTCAAGGTCAGTAGTTACAAATAAGTTAACTAAATACAGCCTCAGTATTAACTTTACTTGATGCTAGCCAAATTCCCGACATTGCACGGGTAATAGAAGAGTTACCTAATGAATTTGAGTAAGTCACCTGGAAAGCTAAATCTTTACTAAAATCTTTATTAAAACAATACTCACATTTTGGTTCAGCTCAATCGTTACGTGTAACAGTCAACAGTACTAGTTATTAACCATAAGCAAGCGCTTTAGGTGTGGGTGTTTTAACCAATGTAATGACTATTTGCCCGAATGCGTCGATTGTACTTCGTGTCGCTTAATGGTTAAGTTCGCTGCCTTTAGATCAAGAGGTCCTTAGATCCAACCCAGTGCCGAGCGGATCTTTCATGGCTTTTCATTGAATTTCATAACTGGACACTGAGTTTAACAAAAAACAAACCCTGAGATTTACGATATATACTGTATATAGATTGAGGATTATTTTGGCTAATGTTTACGCTTCACATTATACAGATTAGCAGCAGCTTACCACCACATGGAGTCAGCATGCTAGATGAAAACACTGACCTTTTACCAAGTTCAAGTTTTGTATAAAATTGGTAAACTAGTATAGGCAATAGTACTTTAAATATAAATATTAATATCACAGTGTACAACACCCTGTCATAGAAGAACTGTCGCATCGTAGTACACGTATCAAATATGTATTAAATATAACTTCATGCTAATGAATAAAGGTGGTACTGGTTGATGGAAATGTAGTCTACACATACATAGTCGAGTATTCATGCTGCCAGACATATCACATAAGAGTTATCTTCTCATAAAATACTAGTAAGATATTAGACTATAACAGCCCTCTTGTACAATTCAATAATCAATGAGGTGTGATGAAGGAATATGACACCATAAATTCTATTCTACTGTGGAGACTCGTTGAAAGTTGATATGAAACTTTTCAACGAAATCTTTCCAGCTGGCTGAAAGTCTGAATAAAATGTTTTCACTTTTTAGAAGCTGAGTGCCACCTCATGATGGCATTTAAGTGACTTAAGTACTATTAGTGTACTTAGGGGTACACTTAAGTTAAGTGTACCCATTTGGTCAACTTTATTATACAACACGATCACGAAATGTCTGCAAGTCGATGTAGGGTATCAACATTTCTTCATAAGGTCTCCTAGATATCACCTAATCTCCTTGTTGTGTCCAGAACCGTATAGTTTCACAGAGTCCCTCAACTAACGGAAGCGTATATGGGAGCTCGCTCGTTTCCAAACAAACAGGTCTCGCCTACTATTTTTATATAAGTTATGATGGAGAAGCCGCAACATTAACCAACAAAATTTACTCCCATTGGCAGTCGCTTTAAAATTGGTTGTTGTATGACACACCGTTTGAAAGAGAACAAAACACCTTACAAAAGTCTACTAATAACTTTTTTGTAAAAACGTAAAGTAAATGCAAAAAAGAGCGGTATTGAGAGCGAGGTATGAATATTCCATTAGAGATCAGTATGTCGATCGGGCTTGTTTGAAAACAGGCGATTTTGTTTCCGGTTTTTGGTCGCTAAACTTTGCAGAGCTATACGACTCTGACAGTACAGAGCTGTATAACTTCCCAAAGTTTCGCGACCAAAGGAAACACGGCTTCAAACAAACAAGCCACGCCCACTGTTTTTTTATATAAGTTATAATGGAGAATGCAAAAAAGTGAGATGTTGATAGCGAGGTAAAAATATTTCATTATAGATCAGTATGTCGATCAGGTTTGTTTGGAGACAAGCGTTTTTGTTTCCAGTTTTTGATGCCGGACTCTGTGAAGCTATACGGATCTGGTTGTGTCCTTTGGCCGATCCATAGCATTCTGGTGTAATGTAATTTGGGAAAAGTCTGGCTGGGGCTGCTAGCTTTTAGGTTTTAGGTGAGCAGTTTGCAGTTTGCGCAGGTGCTATTGGGATAAGCAGACTTTCTGTGCATCTCTCACTCTGACTGAACATTACCAGCTCAGTTTGGTCTTCAGTTCGACTTGTACTTGTGGAAGTTACAAATCTTCTACAAATATATCTCTAATTGTTATTGTTACTGTGTAGTTTTGTGGGAGAAATAAGAGTGAGTTTTATTACTCCTACGCTATGTTTTATACAAAGTCATGCTTGTTCTTTCTTTGTTTTTTGAAGGCATCAGTTGTTCATGCCATTGTAGTTCAGAAATAAAAGTTGGACAACTCCAACATGGTTGACTCTCACCTAAACCAATCCAACTAAGTCGCTTATTCTTGCCACTTTAGTTGACACAGCCAGTGGTGATTTTCACTTGCTGTGTGAACAACTCCAGTATATCTGCAATATAAGTATAAGCTTTTCATAAACTACTGTAGGTGAACATTTATAGAATATACTTTTTGGGTAGTTAACATGAGAGACTTTACTTCTCGTTTGGCACAACATACAATTATATACACAGTAACCTAAACAGCTGGTAAATATATTCCTATTCAGGTAGAAGAAGGCTGTACCCTGAAGCATGAGTGTCAGATGACCTTCACATTTACTATGATATAGTATATAGCAATAAATAAAAGAAACCTTTAAACATATGCCATTTAAATAAATGTTAACTTCCTTCTAAATAAAAACTGCGAGCTCAAATTAGTAACAATTCAACAGAAGGCAACTCCAATATTTTAGCCGTATATTTTATATTGGCAAAATATCTTGATTTAAAGGTGAACTCGGCTGAAAAAACATCAAGTTGGCTTGGTTCAAAGTATCTTTACTAAGATTGCAGTTAATATTACATTTCTGATTGGTTATAAACAATTTTCAAATTCTAACAATGGGCTATGACATCATCTCCCCGCGTCAACAATCAACTTCAAACCATTCTTTGAATATTGCTGAGGAAAGATGCGATCAGAGAAAATTCTCAACACGCTGTACTATATTTCTTTAGTTATTATTACACCTATTCATTGGGAGACATTTTGGGAGGTCCTCAAGGTCATACCTTATCTTGTCTTCTTTGGAATTCTGCTATCACCTATCCTCTTCGAACAGAGGTAAGTCAAACATTTAATAAAACTATCTAGCTAACAAATACTGCAGTAAACCTTCTAGTTTGAGACTAGTAAAAAATATAACGTGTATAATTAGGCAAGTTTACTTTACTTTTTCTCATAGTAACAGAAAGATAGTAATGATCAGAATAAGTATCTCCCTTTATGAGTCTTTAGAAAGACACTGTCAGCCATTTAGTCTGCGTTGTGTTATTGACGTTTCATATAACACAACGATATTGATGTGCATCGTTAGCTGGACTTCCAACTGCACTATTACCAAATGCACACATAATGTCACAAATAATTTTTGAAAGTTGAAAAAAATAAGTTAAAATTATAACTTCAGTTGGTAGAAGGTTGAACTCTTTTGCTTAAATAATCAATGCATTGTTATCTTGTATATTTACAGTAGAGAGCAGACTAGAGAGACAGATAACTGTTGCGGGAAAAACGGAACGAGACATTGCTATCATAAGCAGCATGGAGAGAAAGATGACTGTCCAAAGAGGAATGGCAAGAATGGTGTTGATCATGAGCGGAACAGAAAGACAGATGTCTATCATGGGCAAAAGGGAGAGACGGATGTCTACCATAGACAGAGTGGAGAGACAGATGTCTACCATGGGCAGAGTGGAGAGACAGATGTCTACCATGGGCAGAGTGGAGAGACAGATGTCTACCAAGGGCAGAATGGAGAGACGGATGTCTATCATAGACAGAGTTTAGAGACAGATATGTACCATGGGCAGAGTGAAGAGACAGATGCCTATCATAGACAGAGTGGAGAGACGGATGTCTACCATAAGCAAAGTGGAGAGACAAATGATTATCATCAGTTTAAAGAAGATATTAGAAATGCGTCAGGAATATTCCACTTCAAACCAAATTCGCAAAAATTTTATCTTACTCTCCCAACAATAGCAGAAGAGGAAACTTTCTCAAATGTAGAAGGTGAGTTTTACATCTGATAACTCGAATACACAAATTTTACAGAAAGGGAGTTGTCTTACTACGTTATTGGGTATAGCTTTTGAGCTCGTAGCAGTTGATATTGGACATGAACCTGTAGAAGGAGATATAATATTTGTAAGGGAACGATTAAGTATTAATAATGTTAAAAAACATGATGAGAAAGTTTATTTAATGGTAAGAAATATGAGGATATTCAATAATGTCAGATAATAATATAATATTAAAGACATTCATAATTTTTTAATTGTAAGAGATCTATAATGTGTTTGAAAACTAAGCAGGGATAATACATAGTGTATGAAAGACTGCAGTATTAAATATAATAAGAAAAGGTAATGGCAACGTTTTTTCTTCAGTAAACATATTATTATATCATTATTATTGGTCTAAAATTATAGCATATTTAATAAACTATGTTGTAGTTACAAGTTTAGTAGAAGAAAGAAACTTTGGTGCTGAGATTCCTGAAAATCACACTCAAACTATCAGCCCCGTGATGTTGAACACTTCTGATGAGTCCTCTATTTGCGGTGACGATGGAGAACAGAAAGGAACAATAACAACAACACTTGTAACTCCGGTACATTCTGATAACAATTCGTTGGATGAAAAACCCAAAGTTTGTCATAAAAATAAGTTTAAACTGCTTTCTTGTTTTGGAGGCAGATAATTTATATTTTGTTTTCTTGTTATTCCTCCAATAATATTTATTCTTGTTTAATCGCAAACTCTTGTTGATTGCATAGTTTCAAGGGTAGTATCAAGAGCAGACAAATCGGATATAGATTTCCTAACATCTAATTTAGTAAACAAGCAGCATCTCCACAACACTTTCCTTTATATTATGATAGAATTTCTTTTACTTGTTTGGAGGCTCCAACACAGTCCCCTCTCAATACAAAGAAGCCTTGTTTAAATTTGGAAGGTCAAATTACTAGCTCAATGCAAATCATGCATTTACAAATGAACTACATGCTGATGAGATTTTTTGATAAAGTGTATTTTAATAGAACACCGATGATACAGGCGCTATAATAGACTTGAAATAAGTACAAACAAGTTTATAAAATTCTTGCTGATTTATTTATATGTAACCAGCTCAATGTACTCGTATATAGATCATGTATTCATATAGAGGCAATATTAACAAAAAGGCATCTCCATTCCACCTACCGGTACATGTCATCGCAAAAGTACCAGAAAACAGAACCTGTTGAGCTTGAACCAGGGTAAACTGGCAAAGGAGTTATCTTGTTTTTATAGTATAAAAAGTGTTTTAAGAATTAACATCTATTTTGTTTTTGTCTCATCACTGCATGAAGAGAATCAACTAGAGTAGAACATTAAAAAAACTCCTTAAGGTAAATTTCCTTCTCTTCGTAAATCTCTTTACTAATAGTTTGACATTGCTGAAACCAGGATTCCTGCCTGGCTGGTAGTTGTCTCATCAAGAACAAAGAGTTCCCGTAATTTACAGGTTTACTTGCATCTCCTTTCAAGCTGTTTCTAGGTATTAATCTTTTATCATATCAAAGATAATCTTTATATATATTTTAAATAATAACAAGAAACAGTCCAATTATCAAATTCTTCTTTAAACCTTGCAACGTGTGTTGATCATAATTATACCAAATAACAATCTTGACTGATCTCAGAAATCAATTTTTAATATTGATTCTTTCCAGCTATTAATCATATAAACTCAGAGACAAACATATTTTCACTGTAGCACACCACAGCAGTGACGTCGGGTTTCTTGCCCATTCCGGTTGATTGTTGAGGTCAACTATGAGTCCAAATTCACTAGTCCAAAATGTGTTGTAAACATCTCTTGATCAACTTTAAAATTAAACGGTTGAGAAAACAAATAATCTGTCTAGCTAGCTGAGCGCAAAAGGTTATTATTCTACACATGCTTAGGAGCAAAGCTCTCTATATTGTCAAAGTTTATCACTATAATGTCAAAGTTATCTGCACTTGCTGTAACAAGTGGACAACTTCCTTAAACTTACGTGATGGAAATACACTCTGTCCAGCATGCATGCATAAAAGAAAATGAGCAACTTACGTCTCTTTACCAAAGGTGCCAATAACTCCAATTATCTACAGACTGGTTAGACCGTTAGAGTTTGTAGATAATTGGTCAGACTGGTTGGTGCTTGTATATTGCTAGAAGACAAACACACTCAAAAAGAAAAACCTATCAAACATGTATTTGAGTCTTGTATCAAACAGACCAAACAGATTGGGCTAAAATACTGTAGCTGAAATGTTTGGATGGTACGGGTGGTCGGGCACGGGCTTTCAATAAAACTACACTGCAACCGGAGTAACAATAAAACTTAGGCAATCCCATGTAAAAGATTTTCCAACCTACTGCACATGTATCCTGACGGGGATGTTTCAAAAATCAACAAGATAGATATTCTATCGAGTTGGTTTAATTCGAGATTATCAGAGACATATTAGAGAGTTGCATAACTTTTTTAGGTTGGCCTTTCATAACTGCTGTAAGGTCAAGGTCAGTAGTTACAAATAAGTTAACTAAATACAGCCTCAGTATTAACTTTACTTGATGCTAGCCAAATTCCCGACATTGCACGGGTAATAGAAGAGTTACCTAATGAATTTGAGTAAGTCACCTGGAAAGCTAAATCTTTACTAAAATCTTTATTAAAACAATACTCACATTTTGGTTCAGCTCGATCGTTACGTGTAACAGTCAACAGTACTAGTTATTAACCATAAGCAAGTGCTTTAGGTGTGGGTGTTTTAACCAATGTAATGACTATTTGCCCAAATGAGTCGATTGTACTTCGTGTCGCTTAATGGTTAAGTTCGCTGCCTTTAGATCAAGAGGTCCTTAGATCCAACCCAGTGCCGAGCGGATCTTTCATGGCTTTTCATTGAATTTCATAACTGGACACTGAGTTTAACAAAAAACAAACCCTGAGATTTACGATATATACTGTATATAGATTGAGGATTATTTTGGCTAATGTTTACGCTTCACATTATACAGATTAGCAGCAGCTTACCACCACATGGAGTCAGCATGCTAGATGAAAACACTGACCTTTTACCAAGTTCAAGTTTTGTATAAAATTGGTAGACTAGTATAGCCAATAGTACTTTAAATATAAATATTAATATCACAGTGTACAACACCCTGTCATAGAAGAACTGTCGCACCGTAGTACACGTATCAAATATGTATTAAATATAACTTCATGCTGATGAATAAAGGTGGTACTGGTTGATGGAAATGTAGTCTACACATACATAGTCGAGTATTCGTGCTGCCAGACATGTCACATATGAGTTATCTTCTCATAAAATACTAGTAAGATATTAGACTATAACAGCCCTCTTGTACAATTCAATAATCAATGAGGTGTGATGAAGGAATATGACACCATAAATTCTATTCTACTGTGGAGACTCGTTGAAAGTTGATATGAAACTTTTCAACGAAATCTTTCCAGCTGGCTGAAAGTCTGTATAAAATGTTTTTACTTTTTAGAAGCTGAGTGCCACCTCATGATGGCATTTAAGTCACTTAAGTACTATTAGTGTACTTAGGGGTACACTTAAGTTAAGTGTACCCATTTGGTCAACTTTATTATACAACACGATCACGAAATGTCTGCAAGTCGATGTAGGGTATCAACATTTCTTCATAAGGTCTCCTAGATATCACCTAATCTCCTTGTTGTGTCCAGAACCGTATAGTTTCACAGAGTCCCTCAACTAACGGAAGCGTATATGGGAGCTCGCTCGTTTCCAAACAAACAGGTCTCGCCTACTATTTTTATATAAGTTATGATGGAGAAGCCGCAACATTAACCAACAAAATTTACTCCCAATGGCAGTCGCTTCAAAATTGGTTGTTGTATGACACACCGTTTGAAAGAGAACAAAACACCTTACAAAAGTCTACTAATAACTTTTTTGTAAAAACGTAAAGTAAATGCAAAAGAGAGCGGTATTGAGAGCGAGGTATGAATATTCCATTAGAGATCAGTATGTCGATCGGGTTTGTTTGAAAACAGGCGTTCTTGTTTCCAGTTTTTGGTCGCGGAACTTTGCAGAGCTATACAACTCTGACAGTACAGAGCTGTATAACTTTTCAAAGTTTCGCGACCAAAGGAAACACGGCTTCAAACAAACAAGCCACGCCCACTGTTTTTTTATATAAGTTATAATGGAGAATGCAAAAAAGTGAGATGTTGAGAGCGAGGTAAAAATATTTCATTATAGATCAGTATGTCGATCGGGTTTGTTTGGAGACAAGTGTTTTGGTTTCCATTTTTTGATGCCGGACTCTGTGAAGCTATACGGATCTGGTTGTGTCCTTAGGCCAATCCATATAGCATTCTGGTGTAATGTAATTTGGGAAGAGTCTGGCTGGGCTGCTAGCTTTTAGGTGAGCAGTTTGCAGTTTGCGCAGGTGCTATTGGGATAAGCAGACTTTCTGTGCATCACTCACTGTGACTGCAAACTAACAGTTCAAATTGGTCTTCAGTTTGACTTGTACATCAAAGAATTTGAGTCACAAATCTTCTACGAATATATCTCTAATTGTTATTGTTACTGTGTAGTTTTGTGGGAGAAATAAGAGTGAGTTTTATTACTCCTATGCTATGTTTTATACAAAATCATGCTTGTTCTTTTTTTGTTTTTCTAATGCATCAGTTGTTCATGCCATTGTAGTTCAGAAATAAAAGTTGGACAACTCCAACATGGTTGACTCTCACTTAAACAAATCTAACTAAGTCGCTTATTCTTGCCTCTTTAGTTGACACAGCCAGTGGTGATTTTCACTTGCTGTGCGAACAACTCCAGTATATATGCAATATAAGTATAAGCTTTTCATAAACTAAGTGAGCATTTATAGAAAATACTTTTTGGGTAGTTAAAATGAGAGACTTTACTTCTCGTTTGGCACAACATACAATTATACACACAGTCACCTAAACAGCTGGTAAATAAATTCCTATCTAGGTAGAAGAAGGCTGTACCCAGAAGCATGAGTGTCAGATGACCTTCACCTTTACTATGATATAGTATATAGCAAAAAAAGGAATCCCTTAAACAATATGCCATTTAAACGAATGTTAACTTCCTTCTAAATAAAAACTGCGAGCTCAAATTAGTAACAATTCAACAGAAGGCAACTCCAATATTTTAGCCGTATATTTTATATTGGCAAAATATCTTGATTTAAAGGTGAACTCGGCTGAAAAAACATCAAGTTGGCTTTGTTCAAAGCATCTTTACTAAGATTGCAGTTAATATTACATTTCTGATTGGTTATAAACAATTTTCAAATTCTAACAATGGGCTATGACATCATCTCCCCGCGTCAACAATCAACTTCAAACCATTCTTTGAATATTGCTGAGGAAAGATGCGATCAGAGAAAATTCTCAACACGCTGTACTATATTTCTTTAGTTATTATTATACCTATTCATTGGGAGACATTTTGGGAGGTCCTCAAGGTCATACCTTATCTTGTCTTCTTTGAAATTCTGCTATCACCTATCCTCTTCGAACAGAGGTAAGTCAAACATTTAATAAAACTATCTAGCTAACAAATACTGCAGTAAACCTTCTAGTTTGAGACTAGTAAAAAATATAACGTGTATAATTAGGCAAGTTTACTTTACTTTTTCTCATAGTAACAGAAAGATAGTAATGATCAGAATAAGTATCTCCCTTTATGAGTCTTTGGAAAGACACTGTCAGCCATTTAGTCTGCGTTGTGTTATTGACGTTTCATATAACACAACGATATTGATGTGCATCGTTAGCTGGACTTCCTACTGCACTATTACCAAATGCACACACAATGCCACAGATAATTCTTGGAGGTTGAAAAAAATAAGTTAAAAATATAACTTCAGTTGGTAGAAGGTTGAACTCTTTTGCTTAAATAATCAATGCATTGTTATCTTGTATATTTACAGTAGAGAGCAGACTAGAGAGACAGATAACTGTTGCGGGAAAAACGGAACGAGACATTGCTGTCATAAGCAGCATGGAGAGAAAGATGACTGTCCAAAGAGGAATGGCAAGAATGGTGTTGATCATGAGCGGAACAGAAAGACAGATGTCTATCATGGGCAAAAGGGAGAGACGGATGTCTACCATAGACAGAGTGGAGAGACAGATGTCTACCATGGGCAGAGTGGAGAGACAGATGTCTACCATGGGCAGAGTGGAGAGACAGATGTCTACCATGGGCAGAATGGAGAGACGGATGTCTATCATAGACAGAGTTTAGAGACAGATATGTACCATGGGCAGAGTGAAGAGACAGATGCCTATCATAGACAGAGTGGAGAGACGGATGTCTACCATAAGCAAAGTGGAGAGACAGATGATTATCATCAGTTTAAAGAAGATATTAGAAATGCGTCAGGAATATTCCACTTCAAACCAAATTCGCAAAAATTTTATCTTACTCTCCCAACAATAGCAGAAGAGGAAACTTTCTCAAATGTAAAAGGTGAGTTTTACATCTGATAACTCGTATACACAAATTTTACAGAAAGGGAGTTGTCTTACTACGTTATTGGATATAGCTTTTGAGCTCATAGCAGTTGATATTGGACATGAACCTGTAGAAGGAGATATAATATTTGTAAGGGAACGATTAAGTATTAATAATGATAAAAAACATGAGGAAAATGTTTATTTAATGGTAAGAAATATGAGGATATTCAATAATGTCAGATAATAATATAATATTAAAGACATTCATAATTTTTTAATTGTAAGAGATCTATAATGTGTTTGAAAGCTAAGCAGTGATAATACATAGTGTATGAAAGACTGCAGTATTGAATATAATAAGAAAAGGTAATGGCAACGTTTTTTCTTCAGTAAACATATTATTATATCATTATTATTGGTCTAAAATTATAGCAAATTTAATAAACTATGCTGTAGTTACAAGTTTAGTAGAAGAAAGAAACTTTGGTGCTGAGATTCTTGAAAGTCACACTCAAACTATCAGCCCCGTGATGTTGAACACTTCTGATGAGTCCTCTATTTGCGGTGACGATGGAGAACAGAAAGGAACAATAACAACAACACTTGTAACTCCGGTACATTCTGATAACAATTCGTTGGGTGAAAAACCCAAAGTTTGTCGTAAAAATAAGTTTAAACTGCTTTCTTGTTTTGGAGGCAGATAATTTATATTTTGTTTTCTTGTTATTCCTCCAATAATATTTATTCTTGTTTAATCATAAACTCTTGTTGATTGCATAGTTTCAAGGGTAGTATCAAGAGCAGACAAATCTGATATAGATTTCCTAGCATCTAGTTTAGTAAACAAGCAGCATCCCCACAACACTTTCCTTTATATTATGATTGAATTTCTTTTACTTGTTTGGAGGCTCCAACACAGTCCCCTCTCAATACAAAGAAGCCTTGTTTAAATTTGGAAGGTCAAATTACTAGCTCAATGCAAATCATGCATTTACAAATGAACTACATGCTGATGATATTTTTTGACAGCGTGTATTTTAATAGAACACCGATGATACAGGCGCTATAATAGACTTGAAATAAGTACAAACAAGTTTATAAAATTCTTGCTGATTTCTTTATATGTAACCAGCTCAATGTACTCGTGTATAGATCATGTATTAATATAGAGACAATATTAACAAAAAGGCATCTCCATTCCACCTACCGGTACATGTCATCGCAAAAGTACCAGAAAACAGAACCTGTTGAGCTTTAACCAGGGTAAACTGGCAGAGGAGTTATCTTGTTTTAATAGTATAAAATAGTGTTATAAGAATTATCATCTTTTTGGTTTTTGTCTCATCACTGCATGGAAAGAATCAACTGTAGTAGACTCCTTAAGGATTAGTAACTCCTTAATAGTAGTGACTCTTTAGTAGTAACTCCTTAAGGTAAATCTCCTTCTCTTCGTAAATCTCTTTACTAATAGTTTGACGTTGCTGAAACCAGGATTCCTGCCTGGCTGGTAGTTGTCTCATCAAGAACAAAGATTTCTCGTAATTTACAGGTTTACTTGCATCTTCTTTCAAGCTGTTTCTAGTTATAAATCTTTTATCATATCAAAGATAATCTTTATATATATTTTAAATAATAACAAGAAACAGTCCAATTATCAAATTCTTCTTTAAACCTTGCAACGTGTGTTGATCATAATTATACCAAATAACAATCCTGAATGAACTCAGAAATCAATTGTTAATATTGATTCTTTCTAGCTATTGATCATATAAACTCAGACATAAACATATTTTCACTGTAGCACACCACAGCAGTGACGTCGGGTTTCTTGCCCATTCCGGTCGATTGTTGAGGTCAACTATGAGTCCAAATTCACTAGTCCAAAATGTGTTGTAAACCTCTCGTGATCAACTTTAAAACTGAACGGTTGAGAAAACAAATAATTTGTCTAGCTAGCTGAGCGCAAAAGGTTATTATTCTACACATGCTTAGGAGCAAAGCTCTCTATATTGTCAAAGTTTATCACTATAATGTCAAAGTTATCTGCACTTGCTGTAACAAGTGGACAACTTCCTTAAACTTACGTGATGGCAATACACTCTGTCCAGCATGCATGCATAAAAGAAAATGAGCAACTTACGTCTCTCCACCAAAGGTGCCAATAACTCCAATTATCTACAGACTGGTTAGACCGTTAGAGTTTGTAGATAATTGGTCAGACTGGTTAGAGTTTGTATATTGCTAGAAGACAAACACACTCAAAAAGAAAAACCTATCAAACATGTATTGGAGTCTTGTATCAAACAGACCAAACAGATTAAGCTAAAATACTGTAGCTGAAATGTTAGGATGGTACGGGTAGTCGGGCACAGGCTTTCAATAAAACTACACTGCAACCGGAGTAACAATAAAACTTAGGCTATCCCATGTAAAAGATTTTCCAACCTACTGCACATGTATCCTGACGGGGATGTTTCAAAAATCAACAAGATAGATATTCTACCGAGTTGGTTTAATTCGAGAATATTAGAGACATATTAGAGAGTTGCATAACTTTTTTAGGCTGGCCTTTCATAACTGCTGTAAGGGCAAGGTCAGTATTTACAAATAAGTTAACTAGATACAGCCTCAGTATTAACTTTACTTGATGCTAGCCAAATTCCCGACATTGCACGGGTAATAGAAGAGTTACCTAATGAATTTGAGTAAGTCACCTGGAAAGCTAAATCTTTACTAAAACCTTTATTAAAACAATACTCACATTTTGGTTCAGCTCGATCGTTACGTGTAACAGTCAACAGTACTAGTTATAAACCATAAGCAAGTGCTTTAGGTGTGGGTGTTTTAACCAATGTAATGACTATTTGCCCTATGAGTCTATTGTACTTCGTGTCGCTTAACGGTTAAGTTCGCTGCCTCTAGATCAAGAGGTCCCGAGATCCAATCCAGTGCCGAGCGAATCTTTTATGGCTTTTCATTGATT
Source organism: Watersipora subatra (assembly GCF_963576615.1). Taxonomy (NCBI): domain Eukaryota; kingdom Metazoa; phylum Bryozoa; class Gymnolaemata; order Cheilostomatida; family Watersiporidae; genus Watersipora; species Watersipora subatra. The sequence continues at coordinate 39,581,974 of NC_088708.1, read as the reverse complement.
TTTATAACTGGACACTGAGTTTAACAAAAAAAAAACTCTGAGATTTACAATATATACTGTATATAGATTGAGGATTATTTTGGCTAATGTTTACGCTTCACATTATACAGATTAACAGCAGCTTATCACCACATGGAGTCAGCATGCTAGATAAAAACACTGACCTTTTACCAAGTTCAAGTTTTGTATAAAATTGGTAGACTAGTATAACCAATATTACTTTAAATATAAATATTATTATCACAGTGTACAACACCCTGTCATAGAAGAACTGTCGCACCGTAGTACACGTATCAAATATGTATTAAATATAACTTCATGCTGATGATTAAAGGTGGTACTGGTTGATGGAAATGTAGTCTACACATACATAGTCGAGTATTCGTGCTGCCAGACATGTCACATATGAGTTATCTTCTCATAAAATACTAGTAAGATATTAGACTATAACAGCCCTCTTGTACAATTCAATAATCAATGAGGTGTGATGAAGGAATATGACACCATAAATTCTATTCTACTGTGGAGACTCGTTGAAAGTTGATATGAAACTTTTCAACGAAATCTTTCCAGCTGGCTGAAAGTCTGTATAAAATGTTTTTACTTTTTAGAAGCTGAGTGCCACCTCATGATGGCATTTAAGTCACTTAAGTACTATTAGTGTACTTAGGGGTACACTTAAGTTGAGTGTACCCATTTGGTCAACTTTATTATACAACACGATCACGAAATGTCTGCAAGTCGATGTAGGGTATCAACATTTCTTCATAAGGTCTCCTAGATATCACCTAATCTCCTTGTTGTGTCCAGAACCGTATAGTTTCACAGAGTCCCTCAACTAACGGAAGCGTATATGGGAGCTCGCTCGTTTCCAAACAAACAGGTCTCGCCTACTATTTTTATATAAGTTATGATGGAGAAGCCGCAACATTAACCAACAAAATTTACTCCCAATGGCAGTCGCTTCAAAATTGGTTGTTGTATGACACACCGTTTGAAAGAGAACAAAACACCTTACAAAAGTCTACTAATAACTTTTTTGTAAAAACGTAAAGTAAATGCAAAAGAGAGCGGTATTGAGAGCGAGGTATGAATATTCCATTAGAGATCAGTATGTCGATCGGGTTTGTTTGAAAACAGGCGTTCTTGTTTCCAGTTTTTGGTCGCGGAACTTTGCAGAGCTATACAACTCTGACAGTACAGAGCTGTATAACTTTTCAAAGTTTCGCGACCAAAGGAAACACGGCTTCAAACAAACAAGCCACGCCCACTGTTTTTTTATATAAGTTATAATGGAGAATGCAAAAAAGTGAGATGTTGAGAGCGAGGTAAAAATATTTCATTATAGATCAGTATGTCGATCGGGTTTGTTTGGAGACAAGTGTTTTGGTTTCCATTTTTTGATGCCGGACTCTGTGAAGCTATACGGATCTGGTTGTGTCCTTAGGCCAATCCATATAGCATTCTGGTGTAATGTAATTTGGGAAGAGTCTGGCTGGGCTGCTAGCTTTTAGGTGAGCAGTTTGCAGTTTGCGCAGGTGCTATTGGGATAAGCAGACATTCTGTGCATCACTCACTGTGACTGCAAACTAACAGTTCAAATTGGTCTTCAGTTTGACTTGTACATCAAAGAATTTGAGTCACAAATCTTCTACGAATATATCTCTAATTGTTATTGTTACTGTGTAGTTTTGTGGGAGAAATAAGAGTGAGTTTTATTACTCCTATGCTATGTTTTATACAAAGTCATGCTTGTTCTTTTTTTGTTTTTCTAATGCATCAGTTGTTCATGCCATTGTAGTTCAGAAATAAAAGTTGGACAACTCCAACATGGTTGACTCTCACTTAAACAAATCTAACTAAGTCGCTTATTCTTGCCTCTTTAGTTGACACAGCCAGTGGTGATTTTCACTTGCTGTGCGAACAACTCCAGTATATATGCAATATAAGTATAAGCTTTTCATAAACTAAGTGAGCATTTATAGAAAATACTTTTTGGGTAGTTAAAATGAGAGACTTTACTTCTCGTTTGGCACAACATACAATTATACACACAGTCACCTAAACAGCTGGTAAATAAATTCCTATCTAGGTAGAAGAAGGCTGTACCCAGAAGCATGAGTGTCAGATGACCTTCACCTTTACTATGATATAGTATATAGCAAAAAAAGGAATCCCTTAAACAATATGCCATTTAAACGAATGTTAACTTCCTTCTAAATAAAAACTGCGAGCTCAAATTAGTAACAATTCAACAGAAGGCAACTCCAATATTTTAGCCGTATATTTTATATTGGCAAAATATCTTGATTTAAAGGTGAACTCGGCTGAAAAAACATCAAGTTGGCTTTGTTCAAAGCATCTTTACTAAGATTGCAGTTAATATTACATTTCTGATTGGTTATAAACAATTTTCAAATTCTAACAATGGGCTATGACATCATCTCCCCGCGTCAACAATCAACTTCAAACCATTCTTTGAATATTGCTGAGGAAAGATGCGATCAGAGAAAATTCTCAACACGCTGTACTATATTTCTTTAGTTATTATTATACCTATTCATTGGGAGACATTTTGGGAGGTCCTCAAGGTCATACCTTATCTTGTCTTCTTTGAAATTCTGCTATCACCTATCCTCTTCGAACAGAGGTAAGTCAAACATTTAATAAAACTATCTAGCTAACAAATACTGCAGTAAACCTTCTAGTTTGAGACTAGTAAAAAATATAACGTGTATAATTAGGCAAGTTTACTTTACTTTTTCTCATAGTAACAGAAAGATAGTAATGATCAGAATAAGTATCTCCCTTTATGAGTCTTTGGAAAGACACTGTCAGCCATTTAGTCTGCGTTGTGTTATTGACGTTTCATATAACACAACGATATTGATGTGCATCGTTAGCTGGACTTCCTACTGCACTATTACCAAATGCACACACAATGCCACAGATAATTCTTGGAGGTTGAAAAAAATAAGTTAAAAATATAACTTCAGTTGGTAGAAGGTTGAACTCTTTTGCTTAAATAATCAATGCATTGTTATCTTGTATATTTACAGTAGAGAGCAGACTAGAGAGACAGATAACTGTTGCGGGAAAAACGGAACGAGACATTGCTGTCATAAGCAGCATGGAGAGAAAGATGACTGTCCAAAGAGGAATGGCAAGAATGGTGTTGATCATGAGCGGAACAGAAAGACAGATGTCTATCATGGGCAAAAGGGAGAGACGGATGTCTACCATAGACAGAGTGGAGAGACAGATGTCTACCATGGGCAGAGTGGAGAGACAGATGTCTACCATGGGCAGAGTGGAGAGACAGATGTCTACCATGGGCAGAATGGAGAGACGGATGTCTATCATAGACAGAGTTTAGAGACAGATATGTACCATGGGCAGAGTGAAGAGACAGATGCCTATCATAGACAGAGTGGAGAGACGGATGTCTACCATAAGCAAAGTGGAGAGACAGATGATTATCATCAGTTTAAAGAAGATATTAGAAATGCGTCAGGAATATTCCACTTCAAACCAAATTCGCAAAAATTTTATCTTACTCTCCCAACAATAGCAGAAGAGGAAACTTTCTCAAATGTAAAAGGTGAGTTTTACATCTGATAACTCGTATACACAAATTTTACAGAAAGGGAGTTGTCTTACTACGTTATTGGATATAGCTTTTGAGCTCATAGCAGTTGATATTGGACATGAACCTGTAGAAGGAGATATAATATTTGTAAGGGAACGATTAAGTATTAATAATGATAAAAAACATGAGGAAAATGTTTATTTAATGGTAAGAAATATGAGGATATTCAATAATGTCAGATAATAATATAATATTAAAGACATTCATAATTTTTTAATTGTAAGAGATCTATAATGTGTTTGAAAGCTAAGCAGTGATAATACATAGTGTATGAAAGACTGCAGTATTGAATATAATAAGAAAAGGTAATGGCAACGTTTTTTCTTCAGTAAACATATTATTATATCATTATTATTGGTCTAAAATTATAGCAAATTTAATAAACTATGCTGTAGTTACAAGTTTAGTAGAAGAAAGAAACTTTGGTGCTGAGATTCTTGAAAGTCACACTCAAACTATCAGCCCCGTGATGTTGAACACTTCTGATGAGTCCTCTATTTGCGGTGACGATGGAGAACAGAAAGGAACAATAACAACAACACTTGTAACTCCGGTACATTCTGATAACAATTCGTTGGGTGAAAAACCCAAAGTTTGTCGTAAAAATAAGTTTAAACTGCTTTCTTGTTTTGGAGGCAGATAATTTATATTTTGTTTTCTTGTTATTCCTCCAATAATATTTATTCTTGTTTAATCATAAACTCTTGTTGATTGCATAGTTTCAAGGGTAGTATCAAGAGCAGACAAATCGGATATAGATTTCCTAACATCTAATTTAGTAAACAAGCAGCATCTCCACAACACTTTCCTTTATATTATGATAGAATTTCTTTTACTTGTTTGGAGGCTCCAACACAGTCCCCTCTCAATACAAAGAAGCCTTGTTTAAATTTGGAAGGTCAAATTACTAGCTCAATGCAAATCATGCATTTACAAATGAACTACATGCTGATGAGATTTTTTGATAAAGTGTATTTTAATAGAACACCGATGATACAGGCGCTATAATAGACTTGAAATAAGTACAAACAAGTTTATAAAATTCTTGCTGATTTATTTATATGTAACCAGCTCAATGTACTCGTATATAGATCATGTATTCATATAGAGGCAATATTAACAAAAAGGCATCTCCATTCCACCTACCGGTACATGTCATCGCAAAAGTACCAGAAAACAGAACCTGTTGAGCTTGAACCAGGGTAAACTGGCAAAGGAGTTATCTTGTTTTTATAGTATAAAAAGTGTTTTAAGAATTAACATCTATTTTGTTTTTGTCTCATCACTGCATGAAGAGAATCAACTAGAGTAGAACATTAAAAAAACTCCTTAAGGTAAATTTCCTTCTCTTCGTAAATCTCTTTACTAATAGTTTGACATTGCTGAAACCAGGATTCCTGCCTGGCTGGTAGTTGTCTCATCAAGAACAAAGAGTTCCCGTAATTTACAGGTTTACTTGCATCTCCTTTCAAGCTGTTTCTAGGTATTAATCTTTTATCATATCAAAGATAATCTTTATATATATTTTAAATAATAACAAGAAACAGTCCAATTATCAAATTCTTCTTTAAACCTTGCAACGTGTGTTGATCATAATTATACCAAATAACAATCTTGACTGATCTCAGAAATCAATTTTTAATATTGATTCTTTCCAGCTATTAATCATATAAACTCAGAGACAAACATATTTTCACTGTAGCACACCACAGCAGTGACGTCGGGTTTCTTGCCCATTCCGGTTGATTGTTGAGGTCAACTATGAGTCCAAATTCACTAGTCCAAAATGTGTTGTAAACATCTCTTGATCAACTTTAAAATTAAACGGTTGAGAAAACAAATAATCTGTCTAGCTAGCTGAGCGCAAAAGGTTATTATTCTACACATGCTTAGGAGCAAAGCTCTCTATATTGTCAAAGTTTATCACTATAATGTCAAAGTTATCTGCACTTGCTGTAACAAGTGGACAACTTCCTTAAACTTACGTGATGGAAATACACTCTGTCCAGCATGCATGCATAAAAGAAAATGAGCAACTTACGTCTCTTTACCAAAGGTGCCAATAACTCCAATTATCTACAGACTGGTTAGACCGTTAGAGTTTGTAGATAATTGGTCAGACTGGTTGGTGCTTGTATATTGCTAGAAGACAAACACACTCAAAAAGAAAAACCTATCAAACATGTATTTGAGTCTTGTATCAAACAGACCAAACAGATTGGGCTAAAATACTGTAGCTGAAATGTTTGGATGGTACGGGTGGTCGGGCACGGGCTTTCAATAAAACTACACTGCAACCGGAGTAACAATAAAACTTAGGCAATCCCATGTAAAAGATTTTCCAACCTACTGCACATGTATCCTGACGGGGATGTTTCAAAAATCAACAAGATAGATATTCTATCGAGTTGGTTTAATTCGAGATTATCAGAGACATATTAGAGAGTTGCATAACTTTTTTAGGTTGGCCTTTCATAACTGCTGTAAGGTCAAGGTCAGTAGTTACAAATAAGTTAACTAAATACAGCCTCAGTATTAACTTTACTTGATGCTAGCCAAATTCCCGACATTGCACGGGTAATAGAAGAGTTACCTAATGAATTTGAGTAAGTCACCTGGAAAGCTAAATCTTTACTAAAATCTTTATTAAAACAATACTCACATTTTGGTTCAGCTCGATCGTTACGTGTAACAGTCAACAGTACTAGTTATTAACCATAAGCAAGTGCTTTAGGTGTGGGTGTTTTAACCAATGTAATGACTATTTGCCCAAATGAGTCGATTGTACTTCGTGTCGCTTAATGGTTAAGTTCGCTGCCTTTAGATCAAGAGGTCCTTAGATCCAACCCAGTGCCGAGCGGATCTTTCATGGCTTTTCATTGAATTTCATAACTGGACACTGAGTTTAACAAAAAACAAACCCTGAGATTTACGATATATACTGTATATAGATTGAGGATTATTTTGGCTAATGTTTACGCTTCACATTATACAGATTAGCAGCAGCTTACCACCACATGGAGTCAGCATGCTAGATGAAAACACTGACCTTTTACCAAGTTCAAGTTTTGTATAAAATTGGTAGACTAGTATAGCCAATAGTACTTTAAATATAAATATTAATATCACAGTGTACAACACCCTGTCATAGAAGAACTGTCGCACCGTAGTACACGTATCAAATATGTATTAAATATAACTTCATGCTGATGAATAAAGGTGGTACTGGTTGATGGAAATGTAGTCTACACATACATAGTCGAGTATTCGTGCTGCCAGACATGTCACATATGAGTTATCTTCTCATAAAATACTAGTAAGATATTAGACTATAACAGCCCTCTTGTACAATTCAATAATCAATGAGGTGTGATGAAGGAATATGACACCATAAATTCTATTCTACTGTGGAGACTCGTTGAAAGTTGATATGAAACTTTTCAACGAAATCTTTCCAGCTGGCTGAAAGTCTGTATAAAATGTTTTTACTTTTTAGAAGCTGAGTGCCACCTCATGATGGCATTTAAGTCACTTAAGTACTATTAGTGTACTTAGGGGTACACTTAAGTTAAGTGTACCCATTTGGTCAACTTTATTATACAACACGATCACGAAATGTCTGCAAGTCGATGTAGGGTATCAACATTTCTTCATAAGGTCTCCTAGATATCACCTAATCTCCTTGTTGTGTCCAGAACCGTATAGTTTCACAGAGTCCCTCAACTAACGGAAGCGTATATGGGAGCTCGCTCGTTTCCAAACAAACAGGTCTCGCCTACTATTTTTATATAAGTTATGATGGAGAAGCCGCAACATTAACCAACAAAATTTACTCCCAATGGCAGTCGCTTCAAAATTGGTTGTTGTATGACACACCGTTTGAAAGAGAACAAAACACCTTACAAAAGTCTACTAATAACTTTTTTGTAAAAACGTAAAGTAAATGCAAAAGAGAGCGGTATTGAGAGCGAGGTATGAATATTCCATTAGAGATCAGTATGTCGATCGGGTTTGTTTGAAAACAGGCGTTCTTGTTTCCAGTTTTTGGTCGCGGAACTTTGCAGAGCTATACAACTCTGACAGTACAGAGCTGTATAACTTTTCAAAGTTTCGCGACCAAAGGAAACACGGCTTCAAACAAACAAGCCACGCCCACTGTTTTTTTATATAAGTTATAATGGAGAATGCAAAAAAGTGAGATGTTGAGAGCGAGGTAAAAATATTTCATTATAGATCAGTATGTCGATCGGGTTTGTTTGGAGACAAGTGTTTTGGTTTCCATTTTTTGATGCCGGACTCTGTGAAGCTATACGGATCTGGTTGTGTCCTTAGGCCAATCCATATAGCATTCTGGTGTAATGTAATTTGGGAAGAGTCTGGCTGGGCTGCTAGCTTTTAGGTGAGCAGTTTGCAGTTTGCGCAGGTGCTATTGGGATAAGCAGACTTTCTGTGCATCACTCACTGTGACTGCAAACTAACAGTTCAAATTGGTCTTCAGTTTGACTTGTACATCAAAGAATTTGAGTCACAAATCTTCTACGAATATATCTCTAATTGTTATTGTTACTGTGTAGTTTTGTGGGAGAAATAAGAGTGAGTTTTATTACTCCTATGCTATGTTTTATACAAAATCATGCTTGTTCTTTTTTTGTTTTTCTAATGCATCAGTTGTTCATGCCATTGTAGTTCAGAAATAAAAGTTGGACAACTCCAACATGGTTGACTCTCACTTAAACAAATCTAACTAAGTCGCTTATTCTTGCCTCTTTAGTTGACACAGCCAGTGGTGATTTTCACTTGCTGTGCGAACAACTCCAGTATATATGCAATATAAGTATAAGCTTTTCATAAACTAAGTGAGCATTTATAGAAAATACTTTTTGGGTAGTTAAAATGAGAGACTTTACTTCTCGTTTGGCACAACATACAATTATACACACAGTCACCTAAACAGCTGGTAAATAAATTCCTATCTAGGTAGAAGAAGGCTGTACCCAGAAGCATGAGTGTCAGATGACCTTCACCTTTACTATGATATAGTATATAGCAAAAAAAGGAATCCCTTAAACAATATGCCATTTAAACGAATGTTAACTTCCTTCTAAATAAAAACTGCGAGCTCAAATTAGTAACAATTCAACAGAAGGCAACTCCAATATTTTAGCCGTATATTTTATATTGGCAAAATATCTTGATTTAAAGGTGAACTCGGCTGAAAAAACATCAAGTTGGCTTTGTTCAAAGCATCTTTACTAAGATTGCAGTTAATATTACATTTCTGATTGGTTATAAACAATTTTCAAATTCTAACAATGGGCTATGACATCATCTCCCCGCGTCAACAATCAACTTCAAACCATTCTTTGAATATTGCTGAGGAAAGATGCGATCAGAGAAAATTCTCAACACGCTGTACTATATTTCTTTAGTTATTATTATACCTATTCATTGGGAGACATTTTGGGAGGTCCTCAAGGTCATACCTTATCTTGTCTTCTTTGAAATTCTGCTATCACCTATCCTCTTCGAACAGAGGTAAGTCAAACATTTAATAAAACTATCTAGCTAACAAATACTGCAGTAAACCTTCTAGTTTGAGACTAGTAAAAAATATAACGTGTATAATTAGGCAAGTTTACTTTACTTTTTCTCATAGTAACAGAAAGATAGTAATGATCAGAATAAGTATCTCCCTTTATGAGTCTTTGGAAAGACACTGTCAGCCATTTAGTCTGCGTTGTGTTATTGACGTTTCATATAACACAACGATATTGATGTGCATCGTTAGCTGGACTTCCTACTGCACTATTACCAAATGCACACACAATGCCACAGATAATTCTTGGAGGTTGAAAAAAATAAGTTAAAAATATAACTTCAGTTGGTAGAAGGTTGAACTCTTTTGCTTAAATAATCAATGCATTGTTATCTTGTATATTTACAGTAGAGAGCAGACTAGAGAGACAGATAACTGTTGCGGGAAAAACGGAACGAGACATTGCTGTCATAAGCAGCATGGAGAGAAAGATGACTGTCCAAAGAGGAATGGCAAGAATGGTGTTGATCATGAGCGGAACAGAAAGACAGATGTCTATCATGGGCAAAAGGGAGAGACGGATGTCTACCATAGACAGAGTGGAGAGACAGATGTCTACCATGGGCAGAGTGGAGAGACAGATGTCTACCATGGGCAGAGTGGAGAGACAGATGTCTACCATGGGCAGAATGGAGAGACGGATGTCTATCATAGACAGAGTTTAGAGACAGATATGTACCATGGGCAGAGTGAAGAGACAGATGCCTATCATAGACAGAGTGGAGAGACGGATGTCTACCATAAGCAAAGTGGAGAGACAGATGATTATCATCAGTTTAAAGAAGATATTAGAAATGCGTCAGGAATATTCCACTTCAAACCAAATTCGCAAAAATTTTATCTTACTCTCCCAACAATAGCAGAAGAGGAAACTTTCTCAAATGTAAAAGGTGAGTTTTACATCTGATAACTCGTATACACAAATTTTACAGAAAGGGAGTTGTCTTACTACGTTATTGGATATAGCTTTTGAGCTCATAGCAGTTGATATTGGACATGAACCTGTAGAAGGAGATATAATATTTGTAAGGGAACGATTAAGTATTAATAATGATAAAAAACATGAGGAAAATGTTTATTTAATGGTAAGAAATATGAGGATATTCAATAATGTCAGATAATAATATAATATTAAAGACATTCATAATTTTTTAATTGTAAGAGATCTATAATGTGTTTGAAAGCTAAGCAGTGATAATACATAGTGTATGAAAGACTGCAGTATTGAATATAATAAGAAAAGGTAATGGCAACGTTTTTTCTTCAGTAAACATATTATTATATCATTATTATTGGTCTAAAATTATAGCAAATTTAATAAACTATGCTGTAGTTACAAGTTTAGTAGAAGAAAGAAACTTTGGTGCTGAGATTCTTGAAAGTCACACTCAAACTATCAGCCCCGTGATGTTGAACACTTCTGATGAGTCCTCTATTTGCGGTGACGATGGAGAACAGAAAGGAACAATAACAACAACACTTGTAACTCCGGTACATTCTGATAACAATTCGTTGGGTGAAAAACCCAAAGTTTGTCGTAAAAATAAGTTTAAACTGCTTTCTTGTTTTGGAGGCAGATAATTTATATTTTGTTTTCTTGTTATTCCTCCAATAATATTTATTCTTGTTTAATCATAAACTCTTGTTGATTGCATAGTTTCAAGGGTAGTATCAAGAGCAGACAAATCTGATATAGATTTCCTAGCATCTAGTTTAGTAAACAAGCAGCATCCCCACAACACTTTCCTTTATATTATGATTGAATTTCTTTTACTTGTTTGGAGGCTCCAACACAGTCCCCTCTCAATACAAAGAAGCCTTGTTTAAATTTGGAAGGTCAAATTACTAGCTCAATGCAAATCATGCATTTACAAATGAACTACATGCTGATGATATTTTTTGACAGCGTGTATTTTAATAGAACACCGATGATACAGGCGCTATAATAGACTTGAAATAAGTACAAACAAGTTTATAAAATTCTTGCTGATTTCTTTATATGTAACCAGCTCAATGTACTCGTGTATAGATCATGTATTAATATAGAGACAATATTAACAAAAAGGCATCTCCATTCCACCTACCGGTACATGTCATCGCAAAAGTACCAGAAAACAGAACCTGTTGAGCTTTAACCAGGGTAAACTGGCAGAGGAGTTATCTTGTTTTAATAGTATAAAATAGTGTTATAAGAATTATCATCTTTTTGGTTTTTGTCTCATCACTGCATGGAAAGAATCAACTGTAGTAGACTCCTTAAGGATTAGTAACTCCTTAATAGTAGTGACTCTTTAGTAGTAACTCCTTAAGGTAAATCTCCTTCTCTTCGTAAATCTCTTTACTAATAGTTTGACGTTGCTGAAACCAGGATTCCTGCCTGGCTGGTAGTTGTCTCATCAAGAACAAAGATTTCTCGTAATTTACAGGTTTACTTGCATCTTCTTTCAAGCTGTTTCTAGTTATAAATCTTTTATCATATCAAAGATAATCTTTATATATATTTTAAATAATAACAAGAAACAGTCCAATTATCAAATTCTTCTTTAAACCTTGCAACGTGTGTTGATCATAATTATACCAAATAACAATCCTGAATGAACTCAGAAATCAATTGTTAATATTGATTCTTTCTAGCTATTGATCATATAAACTCAGACATAAACATATTTTCACTGTAGCACACCACAGCAGTGACGTCGGGTTTCTTGCCCATTCCGGTCGATTGTTGAGGTCAACTATGAGTCCAAATTCACTAGTCCAAAATGTGTTGTAAACCTCTCGTGATCAACTTTAAAACTGAACGGTTGAGAAAACAAATAATTTGTCTAGCTAGCTGAGCGCAAAAGGTTATTATTCTACACATGCTTAGGAGCAAAGCTCTCTATATTGTCAAAGTTTATCACTATAATGTCAAAGTTATCTGCACTTGCTGTAACAAGTGGACAACTTCCTTAAACTTACGTGATGGCAATACACTCTGTCCAGCATGCATGCATAAAAGAAAATGAGCAACTTACGTCTCTCCACCAAAGGTGCCAATAACTCCAATTATCTACAGACTGGTTAGACCGTTAGAGTTTGTAGATAATTGGTCAGACTGGTTAGAGTTTGTGTATTGCTAGAAGACAAACACACTCAAAAAGAAAAACCTATCAAACATGTATTGGAGTCTTGTATCAAACAGACCAAACAGATTAAGCTAAAATACTGTAGCTGAAATGTTAGGATGGTACGGGTAGTCGGGCACAGGCTTTCAATAAAACTACACTGCAACCGGAGTAACAATAAAACTTAGGCTATCCCATGTAAAAGATTTTCCAACCTACTGCACATGTATCCTGACGGGGATGTTTCAAAAATCAACAAGATAGATATTCTACCGAGTTGGTTTAATTCGAGAATATTAGAGACATATTAGAGAGTTGCATAACTTTTTTAGGCTGGCCTTTCATAACTGCTGTAAGGGCAAGGTCAGTATTTACAAATAAGTTAACTAGATACAGCCTCAGTATTAACTTTACTTGATGCTAGCCAAATTCCCGACATTGCACGGGTAATAGAAGAGTTACCTAATGAATTTGAGTAAGTCACCTGGAAAGCTAAATCTTTACTAAAACCTTTATTAAAACAATACTCACATTTTGGTTCAGCTCGATCGTTACGTGTAACAGTCAACAGTACTAGTTATAAACCATAAGCAAGTGCTTTAGGTGTGGGTGTTTTAACCAATGTAATGACTATTTGCCCTATGAGTCTATTGTACTTCGTGTCGCTTAACGGTTAAGTTCGCTGCCTCTAGATCAAGAGGTCCCGAGATCCAATCCAGTGCCGAGCGAATCTTTTATGGCTTTTCATTGATTTTTATAACTGGACACTGAGTTTAACAAAAAAAAAACTCTGAGATTTACAATATATACTGTATATAGATTGAGGATTATTTTGGCTAATGTTTACGCTTCACATTATACAGATTAACAGCAGCTTATCACCACATGGAGTCAGCATGCTAGATAAAAACACTGACCTTTTACCAAGTTCAAGTTTTGTATAAAATTGGTAGACTAGTATAACCAATATTACTTTAAATATAAATATTATTATCACAGTGTACAACACCCTGTCATAGAAGAACTGTCGCACCGTAGTACACGTATCAAATATGTATTAAATATAACTTCATGCTGATGATTAAAGGTGGTACTGGTTGATGGAAATGTAGTCTACACATACATAGTCGAGTATTCGTGCTGCCAGACATGTCACATATGAGTTATCTTCTCATAAAATACTAGTAAGATATTAGACTATAACAGCCCTCTTGTACAATTCAATAATCAATGAGGTGTGATGAAGGAATATGACACCATAAATTCTATTCTACTGTGGAGACTCGTTGAAAGTTGATATGAAACTTTTCAACGAAATCTTTCCAGCTGGCTGAAAGTCTGTATAAAATGTTTTTACTTTTTAGAAGCTGAGTGCCACCTCATGATGGCATTTAAGTCACTTAAGTACTATTAGTGTACTTAGGGGTACACTTAAGTTGAGTGTACCCATTTGGTCAACTTTATTATACAACACGATCACGAAATGTCTGCAAGTCGATGTAGGGTATCAACATTTCTTCATAAGGTCTCCTAGATATCACCTAATCTCCTTGTTGTGTCCAGAACCGTATAGTTTCACAGAGTCCCTCAACTAACGGAAGCGTATATGGGAGCTCGCTCGTTTCCAAACAAACAGGTCTCGCCTACTATTTTTATATAAGTTATGATGGAGAAGCCGCAACATTAACCAACAAAATTTACTCCCAATGGCAGTCGCTTCAAAATTGGTTGTTGTATGACACACCGTTTGAAAGAGAACAAAACACCTTACAAAAGTCTACTAATAACTTTTTTGTAAAAACGTAAAGTAAATGCAAAAGAGAGCGGTATTGAGAGCGAGGTATGAATATTCCATTAGAGATCAGTATGTCGATCGGGTTTGTTTGAAAACAGGCGTTCTTGTTTCCAGTTTTTGGTCGCGGAACTTTGCAGAGCTATACAACTCTGACAGTACAGAGCTGTATAACTTTTCAAAGTTTCGCGACCAAAGGAAACACGGCTTCAAACAAACAAGCCACGCCCACTGTTTTTTTATATAAGTTATAATGGAGAATGCAAAAAAGTGAGATGTTGAGAGCGAGGTAAAAATATTTCATTATAGATCAGTATGTCGATCGGGTTTGTTTGGAGACAAGTGTTTTGGTTTCCATTTTTTGATGCCGGACTCTGTGAAGCTATACGGATCTGGTTGTGTCCTTAGGCCAATCCATATAGCATTCTGGTGTAATGTAATTTGGGAAGAGTCTGGCTGGGCTGCTAGCTTTTAGGTGAGCAGTTTGCAGTTTGCGCAGGTGCTATTGGGATAAGCAGACATTCTGTGCATCACTCACTGTGACTGCAAACTAACAGTTCAAATTGGTCTTCAGTTTGACTTGTACATCAAAGAATTTGAGTCACAAATCTTCTACGAATATATCTCTAATTGTTATTGTTACTGTGTAGTTTTGTGGGAGAAATAAGAGTGAGTTTTATTACTCCTATGCTATGTTTTATACAAAGTCATGCTTGTTCTTTTTTTGTTTTTCTAATGCATCAGTTGTTCATGCCATTGTAGTTCAGAAATAAAAGTTGGACAACTCCAACATGGTTGACTCTCACTTAAACAAATCTAACTAAGTCGCTTATTCTTGCCTCTTTAGTTGACACAGCCAGTGGTGATTTTCACTTGCTGTGCGAACAACTCCAGTATATATGCAATATAAGTATAAGCTTTTCATAAACTAAGTGAGCATTTATAGAAAATACTTTTTGGGTAGTTAAAATGAGAGACTTTACTTCTCGTTTGGCACAACATACAATTATACACACAGTCACCTAAACAGCTGGTAAATAAATTCCTATCTAGGTAGAAGAAGGCTGTACCCAGAAGCATGAGTGTCAGATGACCTTCACCTTTACTATGATATAGTATATAGCAAAAAAAGGAATCCCTTAAACAATATGCCATTTAAACGAATGTTAACTTCCTTCTAAATAAAAACTGCGAGCTCAAATTAGTAACAATTCAACAGAAGGCAACTCCAATATTTTAGCCGTATATTTTATATTGGCAAAATATCTTGATTTAAAGGTGAACTCGGCTGAAAAAACATCAAGTTGGCTTTGTTCAAAGCATCTTTACTAAGATTGCAGTTAATATTACATTTCTGATTGGTTATAAACAATTTTCAAATTCTAACAATGGGCTATGACATCATCTCCCCGCGTCAACAATCAACTTCAAACCATTCTTTGAATATTGCTGAGGAAAGATGCGATCAGAGAAAATTCTCAACACGCTGTACTATATTTCTTTAGTTATTATTATACCTATTCATTGGGAGACATTTTGGGAGGTCCTCAAGGTCATACCTTATCTTGTCTTCTTTGAAATTCTGCTATCACCTATCCTCTTCGAACAGAGGTAAGTCAAACATTTAATAAAACTATCTAGCTAACAAATACTGCAGTAAACCTTCTAGTTTGAGACTAGTAAAAAATATAACGTGTATAATTAGGCAAGTTTACTTTACTTTTTCTCATAGTAACAGAAAGATAGTAATGATCAGAATAAGTATCTCCCTTTATGAGTCTTTGGAAAGACACTGTCAGCCATTTAGTCTGCGTTGTGTTATTGACGTTTCATATAACACAACGATATTGATGTGCATCGTTAGCTGGACTTCCTACTGCACTATTACCAAATGCACACACAATGCCACAGATAATTCTTGGAGGTTGAAAAAAATAAGTTAAAAATATAACTTCAGTTGGTAGAAGGTTGAACTCTTTTGCTTAAATAATCAATGCATTGTTATCTTGTATATTTACAGTAGAGAGCAGACTAGAGAGACAGATAACTGTTGCGGGAAAAACGGAACGAGACATTGCTGTCATAAGCAGCATGGAGAGAAAGATGACTGTCCAAAGAGGAATGGCAAGAATGGTGTTGATCATGAGCGGAACAGAAAGACAGATGTCTATCATGGGCAAAAGGGAGAGACGGATGTCTACCATAGACAGAGTGGAGAGACAGATGTCTACCATGGGCAGAGTGGAGAGACAGATGTCTACCATGGGCAGAGTGGAGAGACAGATGTCTACCATGGGCAGAATGGAGAGACGGATGTCTATCATAGACAGAGTTTAGAGAC
Source organism: Watersipora subatra (assembly GCF_963576615.1). Lineage (NCBI taxonomy): Eukaryota > Metazoa > Bryozoa > Gymnolaemata > Cheilostomatida > Watersiporidae > Watersipora > Watersipora subatra. Next base: position 39,565,489 of record NC_088708.1, on the reverse strand, counting down.
AGATATGTACCATGGGCAGAGTGAAGAGACAGATGCCTATCATAGACAGAGTGGAGAGACGGATGTCTACCATAAGCAAAGTGGAGAGACAGATGATTATCATCAGTTTAAAGAAGATATTAGAAATGCGTCAGGAATATTCCACTTCAAACCAAATTCGCAAAAATTTTATCTTACTCTCCCAACAATAGCAGAAGAGGAAACTTTCTCAAATGTAAAAGGTGAGTTTTACATCTGATAACTCGTATACACAAATTTTACAGAAAGGGAGTTGTCTTACTACGTTATTGGATATAGCTTTTGAGCTCATAGCAGTTGATATTGGACATGAACCTGTAGAAGGAGATATAATATTTGTAAGGGAACGATTAAGTATTAATAATGATAAAAAACATGAGGAAAATGTTTATTTAATGGTAAGAAATATGAGGATATTCAATAATGTCAGATAATAATATAATATTAAAGACATTCATAATTTTTTAATTGTAAGAGATCTATAATGTGTTTGAAAGCTAAGCAGTGATAATACATAGTGTATGAAAGACTGCAGTATTGAATATAATAAGAAAAGGTAATGGCAACGTTTTTTCTTCAGTAAACATATTATTATATCATTATTATTGGTCTAAAATTATAGCAAATTTAATAAACTATGCTGTAGTTACAAGTTTAGTAGAAGAAAGAAACTTTGGTGCTGAGATTCTTGAAAGTCACACTCAAACTATCAGCCCCGTGATGTTGAACACTTCTGATGAGTCCTCTATTTGCGGTGACGATGGAGAACAGAAAGGAACAATAACAACAACACTTGTAACTCCGGTACATTCTGATAACAATTCGTTGGGTGAAAAACCCAAAGTTTGTCGTAAAAATAAGTTTAAACTGCTTTCTTGTTTTGGAGGCAGATAATTTATATTTTGTTTTCTTGTTATTCCTCCAATAATATTTATTCTTGTTTAATCATAAACTCTTGTTGATTGCATAGTTTCAAGGGTAGTATCAAGAGCAGACAAATCTGATATAGATTTCCTAGCATCTAGTTTAGTAAACAAGCAGCATCCCCACAACACTTTCCTTTATATTATGATTGAATTTCTTTTACTTGTTTGGAGGCTCCAACACAGTCCCCTCTCAATACAAAGAAGCCTTGTTTAAATTTGGAAGGTCAAATTACTAGCTCAATGCAAATCATGCATTTACAAATGAACTACATGCTGATGATATTTTTTGACAGCGTGTATTTTAATAGAACACCGATGATACAGGCGCTATAATAGACTTGAAATAAGTACAAACAAGTTTATAAAATTCTTGCTGATTTCTTTATATGTAACCAGCTCAATGTACTCGTGTATAGATCATGTATTAATATAGAGACAATATTAACAAAAAGGCATCTCCATTCCACCTACCGGTACATGTCATCGCAAAAGTACCAGAAAACAGAACCTGTTGAGCTTTAACCAGGGTAAACTGGCAGAGGAGTTATCTTGTTTTAATAGTATAAAATAGTGTTATAAGAATTATCATCTTTTTGGTTTTTGTCTCATCACTGCATGGAAAGAATCAACTGTAGTAGACTCCTTAAGGATTAGTAACTCCTTAATAGTAGTGACTCTTTAGTAGTAACTCCTTAAGGTAAATCTCCTTCTCTTCGTAAATCTCTTTACTAATAGTTTGACGTTGCTGAAACCAGGATTCCTGCCTGGCTGGTAGTTGTCTCATCAAGAACAAAGATTTCTCGTAATTTACAGGTTTACTTGCATCTTCTTTCAAGCTGTTTCTAGTTATAAATCTTTTATCATATCAAAGATAATCTTTATATATATTTTAAATAATAACAAGAAACAGTCCAATTATCAAATTCTTCTTTAAACCTTGCAACGTGTGTTGATCATAATTATACCAAATAACAATCCTGAATGAACTCAGAAATCAATTGTTAATATTGATTCTTTCTAGCTATTGATCATATAAACTCAGACATAAACATATTTTCACTGTAGCACACCACAGCAGTGACGTCGGGTTTCTTGCCCATTCCGGTCGATTGTTGAGGTCAACTATGAGTCCAAATTCACTAGTCCAAAATGTGTTGTAAACCTCTCGTGATCAACTTTAAAACTGAACGGTTGAGAAAACAAATAATTTGTCTAGCTAGCTGAGCGCAAAAGGTTATTATTCTACACATGCTTAGGAGCAAAGCTCTCTATATTGTCAAAGTTTATCACTATAATGTCAAAGTTATCTGCACTTGCTGTAACAAGTGGACAACTTCCTTAAACTTACGTGATGGCAATACACTCTGTCCAGCATGCATGCATAAAAGAAAATGAGCAACTTACGTCTCTCCACCAAAGGTGCCAATAACTCCAATTATCTACAGACTGGTTAGACCGTTAGAGTTTGTAGATAATTGGTCAGACTGGTTAGAGTTTGTATATTGCTAGAAGACAAACACACTCAAAAAGAAAAACCTATCAAACATGTATTGGAGTCTTGTATCAAACAGACCAAACAGATTAAGCTAAAATACTGTAGCTGAAATGTTAGGATGGTACGGGTAGTCGGGCACAGGCTTTCAATAAAACTACACTGCAACCGGAGTAACAATAAAACTTAGGCTATCCCATGTAAAAGAGTTTCCAACCTACTGCACATGTATCCTGACGGGGATGTTTCAAAAATCAACAAGATAGATATTCTACCGAGTTGGTTTAATTCGAGAATATTAGAGACATATTAGAGAGTTGCATAACTTTTTTAGGCTGGCCTTTCATAACTGCTGTAAGGGCAAGGTCAGTATTTACAAATAAGTTAACTAGATACAGCCTCAGTATTAACTTTACTTGATGCTAGCCAAATTCCCGACATTGCACGGGTAATAGAAGAGTTACCTAATGAATTTGAGTAAGTCACCTGGAAAGCTAAATCTTTACTAAAATCTTTATTAAAACAATACTCACATTTTGGTTCAGCTCAATCGTTACGTGTAACAGTCAACAGTACTAGTTATAAACCATAAGCAAGTGCTTTAGGTGTGGGTGTTTTAACCAATGTAATGACTATTTGCCCTATGAGTCTATTGTACTTCGTGTCGCTTAACGGTTAAGTTCGCTGCCTCTAGATCAAGAGGTCCCGAGATCCAATCCAGTGCCGAGCGAATCTTTTATGGCTTTTCATTGATTTTTATAACTGGACACTGAGTTTAACAAAAAAAAAACTCTGAGATTTACGGTATATACTGTATATAGATTGAGGATTATTTTGGCTAATGTTTACGCTTCACATTATACAGATTAACAGCAGCTTATCACCACATGGAGTCAGCATGCTAGATAAAAACACTGACCTTTTACCAAGTTCAAGTTTTGTATAAAATTGGTAGACTAGTATAACCAATATTACTTTAAATATAAATATTATTATCACAGTGTACAACACCCTGTCATAGAAGAACTGTCGCACCGTAGTACACGTATCAAATATGTATTAAATATAACTTCATGCTGATGATTAAAGGTGGTACTGGTTGATGGAAATGTAGTCTACACATACATAGTCGAGTATTCATGCTGCCAGACATATCACATAAGAGTTATCTTCTCATAAAATACTAGTAAGATATTAGACTATAACAGCCCTCTTGTACAATTCAATAATCAATGAGGTGTGATGAAGGAATATGACACCATAAATTATATTCTACTGTGGAGACTCGTTGAAAGTTGATATGGAACTTTTCAACGAAATCTTTCCAGCTGGCCGAAAGTCTGTATAAAATGTTTTTACTTTTTAGAAGCTGAGAGCCACCTCATGATGGCATTTAAGTCACTTAAGTACTATTAGTGTACTTAGGGGTACACTTAAGTTAAGTGTACCCATTTGGTCAACTTTATTATACAACACGATCACAAAATGTCTGCAAGTCGATGTAGGGTATCAATATTTCTTCATAAGATCTCCTAGATATCACCTAATCTCCTTGTTGTGTCCAGAACTGTATAGTTTCACAGAGTCCCTCAACTAACGAAAGCGTATATGGGAGCTCGCTCGTTTCCAAACAAACAGGTCTCGCCTACTATTTTTATATAAGTTATGATGGAGAAGCCGCAACATTAACCAATAAAGATTACTCCCAATGGCAGTCGCTTTAAAATTGGTTGTTGTATCACACACCATTTGAAAGAGAACAAATTTCCCTACATAAGTCTACTAATAACTTTTTTGTAAAAACGTAAAGTAAATGCAAAAAAGAGCGGAATTGAGAGCGAGGTATGAATATTCCATTAGAGATCAGTATGTCGATCGGGTTTGTTTGAAAACACGCGTTTTTGTTTCCGGTTTTTGGTCGCGAAACTTTGCAGAGCTATACGACTCTGACAGTACAGAGCTGTATAACTTCTCAAAGTTTCGCGACCAAAGGAAACACGGCTTCAAACAAACAAGCCACGCCCACTGTTTTTTTATATAAGTTATAATGGAGAATGCAAAAAAGTGAGATGTTGAGAGCGAGGTAAAAATATTTCATTATAGATCAGTATGTCGATCGGGTTTGTTTGGAGACAAGTGTTTTGGTTTCCATTTTTTGATGCCGGACTCTGTGAAGCTATACGGATCTGGTTGTGTCCTTAGGCCGATCCATATAGCATTCTGGTGTAATGTAATTTGTGAAGAGTCTGGCTGGGCTGCTAGCTTTTAGGTGAGCAGTTTGCGCAAATGCTATTGGGATAAGCAGACTTTCTGTGCATCACTCACTGTGACTGCAAACTAACAGTTCAAATTGGTCTTCAGTTCGACTTGTACATCAAAGAATTTGAGTCACAAATCTTCTACAAATATATCTCTAATTGTTATTGTTACTGTGTAGTTTTGTGGGAGAAATAAGAGTGAGTTTTATTACTCCTATGCTATGTTTTATACAAAGTCATGCTTGTTCTTTCTTTGTTTTTTGAAAGCCTGAGTTTTTCATGCCATTGTAGTTCGGAAATAAAAGTTGGACAACTCCAACATGGTTGGCTCTCACTTAAACCAATCTAACTAAGTCACTTAGTCTTGCCACTTTAGTTGACACAGCCAGTGGTGACTTTCACTTGCTGTGCGAACAACTCCAGTATATCTGCAATATAAGTATAAGCTTTTTATAAACTAGGTGAACATTTATAGAAAATACTTTTTGTGTAGTTAAAATGAGAGACTTTACTTCTTGTTTGGCACAACGTACAATTATACACACAGTCACCTAAACAGCTGGTAAATAAATTCCTGAAGCATGAGTGTCAGATGACCTTCACCTTTACTATGATATAGTATATAGCAAAAAAAAGGAATCCTTTAAACAATATGCCATTTAAATGAATGTTAACTTCCTTCTAAATAAAAACTGCGAGCTCAAATTAGTAACAATTCAACAGAAGGCAACTCCAATATTTTAGCCGTATATTTTATATTGGCAAAATATCTTGATTTAAAGGTGAACTCGGCTGAAAAAACATCAAGTTGGCTTTGTTCAAAGCATCTTTAGTAAGATTGCAGCTAATATTACATTTCTGATTGGTTATAAACAATTTTCAAATTCTAACAATGGGCTATGACATCATCTCCCCGCGTCAACAATCAACTTCAAACCATTCTTTGAATATTGCTGAGGAAAGATGCGATCAGAGAAAATTCTCAACACGCTGTACTATATTTCTTTAGTTATTATTATACCTATTCATTGGGAGACATTTTGGGAGGTCTTCAAGGTCATACCTTACCTTGTCTTCTTTGGAATTCTGCTATCACCTATCCTCTTCGAACAGAGGTAAGTGAAACATTTAATAAAACTATCTAGCTAACAAATACTGCAGTAAACCTTCTAGTTTGAGACTACTAAGAAATATAATGTGTATAATTAGGCAAGTTTACTTTACTTTTTCTTATAGTAACAAAAAGATAGTAATGATCAGAATAAGTATATCCCTTTATGAGTCTTTAGAAAGACATTGTCAGCCATTTAGTCTGCGTTGTGTTATTGACGTTTCATATAACACAACGATATTGATGTGCATCGTTAGCTGGACTTCCTACTGCACTATTACCAAATGCACACACAATGTCACAGATAATTCTTGGAGGTTGAAAAAAATAAGTTAAAAATATAACTTCAGTTGGCAGAAGGTTGAACTCTTTTGCTTAAATAGTCAATGCATTGTTATCTTGTATATTTACAGTAGAGAGCAGACTAGAGAGACAGATAACTGTTGCGGGAAAAACGGAACGAGACATTGCTGTCATAAGCGGCATGGAGAGAAAGATGGCTGTCCAAAGAGGAATGGCAAGAATGGCGTTGATCATGAGCGGAACAGAAAGACAGATGTTTATCATGGGCAAAAGGGAGAGACGGATGTTTACCATAGACAGAGTGGAAAGACAGATGTCTACCATGGGCAGAGTGGAGAGACAGATGATTATCACCAGTTTAAAGAAGATATTAGAAATGCATCAGGAATATTCCACTTCAAACCAAATTTGCCAAAATTTTATCTCACTCTCCCAACAATAGCAGAAGAGGAAACTTTCTCAAACGTAGAAGGTGAGTTTTACATCTGATAACTCGAATACACAAATTTTACAGTAAAGGAGTTGTCTTACTATGTTATTGAGTTGAACTTGTGAGCTCATAGCAGTTTATATTGGACATGAACCTGTAGAAGCAGATATAATATTTGAAAGGGAACGGTTAAGTATTATTGATGATAAAAAAGATGATGAGAAAGTTGATTTAATGGTAAGAAGTATGAGGATATTTAATAATGTCAGAAATAATATAATGTTAAAGACAATCATAATTTTATAATTATTAGAGACCTATAATGTGTTTGAAAACTAAGCAGTGATAATCCATGGTGTATGAAAGACTGCAGTATTAAATATAAAAAGAAAAGGTAATGGCAACGTTTTTTCTTCAGTAAACATATTATTATATCATTATTATTTGTCTAAAATTATAGCATATCTAATAAACTATGTTGTAGTTATAAGTTTAGCAGAAGAAAAAGACTTTGGTGCTGAGATTCCTGAAAGTCACATTCAAACTATTGTGATATTGAACACTTCTGATGAGTCATCTATTTGCGGTGACGATGGAGAACAGAAAGGAACAATAACAACAACACCTGTAACTCCGGTACATTCTGATAACAATTCGTTGGGTGAAAAACCCAAAGTTTGTCGTAAAAATAAGTTTAAACTGCTTTCTTGTTTTGGAGGCAGATAATTTATATTTTGTTTTCTTGTTATTCTTCCAATAATATTAATTCTTGTTTAACAATTAACTCTTGTTGATTGCAGTTTCAAGGGTAGTATAAAGAGCAAACAAATCTGATATAAATATTTCCTAGTTTTTAGTTTAGTAAGCAGGCAGTATTACCACAACACTTTCCTTTACATTTTGACAGAAATTATTTTACTTGTTTGGAGGTTCCAGCACTGTCCCCTCTTTATACAAAGAAGCATTGGTTAAATTTTGAAGGTCAAACCGCTAGCTAAACAATTGTAAACCGAAATCATGTATTTACAAATGAACTACATGCTGATGAGATTTTTTGATAAAGTGTATTTTAATAGAACACCATTAATACAGGCGCTATAATAGACTTGAAATAAGTACAAACAAGTGTATAAAATTCTGGCTGATTTATTTATATGTAACCAGCTCAATGTACTCGTATATAGATCATGTATTAGTATAGAGACAATATTAACAAAAAGGCATCTCCATTCTACCTACCGGTACATGTCATCGCAAAAGTACCAAAAAACAAAACGTGTTGACCTTGAACCAGTGTAAAATTGCAGAGGAGTTATCTTGTTTTAATAGTATAAAATAGTGTTATAAGAATTATCATCTTTTTGGTTTTTGTCTCATCACTGCATGGAAAGAATCAACTGTAGTAGACTCCTTAAGGATTAGTAACTCCTTAATAGTAGTGACTCTTTAGTAGTAACTCCTTAAGGTAAATCTCCTTCTCTTCGTAAATCTCTTTACTAATAGTTTGACGTTGCTGAAACCAGGATTCCTGCCTGGCTGATAGTTGTCTTATCAAGAACAAATAGTTCCCATAATTTACAGGTTTACTTGCATCTCCTTTCAAGCTGTTTTTAGTTATAATTCTTTTATCATATCAAAGATAATCTTGATTTATTTTTTAAATAATAACAAGAAACAGCCCAATTATCAAATTCTTCTTTAAACCGTGCAACGTGCTTTGCTCATAATTATACCAAACTAGAAATTCTACTGTCATACAGCCCGTGACCAAAGTGATATTGGAAAAAAGAAAGAGTACTGATGGTTGAGAAATGCAATATTAGCAGTCAAATGGCACTGCAGTGCAATAGGATAACTGCAATGATAGCTGTAATGTGCACAAATTTGTTTACATTTCAAAACGTCATAGCCAACAATATCAAGAAGCTGTGATATTTATATTGATTTAAAAAAAATCTATTTAACAAAACTATTTAGAAAAAATAATAGCAGTAACATATTGCCCATCATCGATGTTATTAGTGTGACTATAACATTTCAATAGTCATCCAAACTTATAATTAAATATTGTAATAATCTCATAATAATCATTAGAAAAAAATATCATCGTCATTTCCTTTACTTTCACTGCTTTGGACATCAGTTAGAATACCAAAGTGCTCAAAAAGTGTCTATAATGTCAGTTACTTTGAAATCGGTACAAAAGAAATGATTATATTTCAGTACACCTATGCTAATTACAACAACCTTCGGAAGTTCGACAATGCTATAGACTGGTGAAATGTGCACGTTATTTTTTCGTAAAACTTTTTCGCGCACGACTAAATGGTTCTATTCTCTGTCGCTCAGCGTTTCAATTGCCGGTCTTTTTTTTGATAAAAATAAGGCTTAGCAAGTTTTAATAATGATTTTCAGCCAAATTTATCTGTCTATTTGTGTATAATCCGATCAGATGGGTTAGGTTTAGGAATATGTCGACAATTTTCGAAGACTTGGTAACATATTTAAATATGTTTTTACGTGTTTTGTATCGTTATTATACTTAAACGACTCTACTCAAAGGTGGTTAAATTTGTTGATGAGATTTCGGTACAAGGGTTTGCGACGTTGTTGATGAATAATTTTCGTGAGTTGTGTTCACATGCATTTATCGTAAAACTCTCAAACATTCGTGAATGAACTCAAAAATCAATTGTTAATATTGATTCTTTCTAGCTATTAATCATATAAACCCAGAGACAAACATATTTTCACTGCAGCACACCACAGCAGTAACGTAGGGTGTCTTGCCCTTTCCGGTTGATTGATGAGGTCAACTATGAGTCCAAATTCACTAGTCTAAAATATGTTGTAAACATCTCTTGATCAACTTTAAAAAAGGAACAGTTGAGAAACAAATAATTTGTCTTAAGAACAAAGCTTTCTATATTGTCAAAGCTTATCACTATATTGTCAAAGTTATTTGCACTTGCTGTAACAAGTGGACAACTTCCTTAAACTTATGTGATGGCAATACACTCTGTCCAGCATGCATGCATAAAAGAGAATGAGCAAAACAAGTCTCTCTACCAAAGGTGCCAATAACTCCAATTATCTACAGACTGGTTAGACCGTTAGAGTTTGTAGATAATTGGTCAGACTGGTTAGAGTTTGTATATTGCTAGAAGACAAACACACTCAAAAAGAAAAACCTTTCAAACATGTATTTGAGTCTTGTATCAAACAGACCAAACAGATTAAGCTAAAATACTGTAGCTGAAATGTTTGGATGGTACGGGTAGTCGGGCACAGGCTTTCAATAAAACTACACTGCAACCGGAGTAACAATAAAACTTAGGCTATCCCATGTAAAAGATTTTCCAACCTACTGCACATGTATCCTGACGGGGATGTTTCAAAAATCAACAAGATAGATATTCTATCGAGTTGGTTTAATTCGAGATTATCAGAGACATATTAGAGAGTTGCATAACTTTTTTAGGCTGGCCTTTCATAACTGCTGTAAGGGCAAGGTCAGTATTTATAAATAAGTTAACTAGATACAGCCTCAGTATTAACTTTACTTGATGCTAGCCAAATTCCCGACATTGCACGGGTAATAGAAGAGTTACCTAATGAATTTGAGTAAGTCATCTGGAAAGCTAAATCTTTACTAAAACCTTTATTAAAATAATACTCACATTTTGGTTCAGCTCAATCGTTACCGATAACGGTCAACAGTACTAGTTATTAACCAAAAGCAAGCGCTTTAGGTGTGGGTGTTTTAACCAATGTAATGACTATTTGCCCAAATGAGTCCATTGTATTTCGTGTCGCTTAACGGTTAAGTTCGCTGCCTCTAGATCAAGAGGTCCCGAGATCCAATCCAGTGCCGAGCGGATCTTTCATGGCTTTTCATTGATTTTCATAACTGGACACTGAATTTAACAAAAAACAAACCCTGAGATTTACGATATATACTGTATATAGATTGAGGATTATTTTGGCTAATGTTTACGCTTCACATTATACAGATTAGCAGCAGCTTATCACCACATGGAGTCAGCATGCTAGATAAAAGCACTGACCTTTTACCAAGTTCAAGTTTTGTATAAAATTGGTAGACTAGTATAACCAATATTACTTTAAATATAAATATTAATATCACAGTGTACAACACCCTGTCATAGAAGAACTGTCGCACCGTAGTACACGTATCAAATATGTATTAAATATAACTTCATGCTGATGAATAAAGGTGGTACTGGTTGATGGAAATGTAGTCTACACATACATAGTCGAGTATTCATGCTGCCAGACATATCACATAAGAGTTATCTTCTCATAAAATACTAGTAAGATATTAGACTATAACAGCCCTCTTGTACAATTCAATAATCAATGAGGTGTGATGAAGGAATATGACACCATAAATTCTATTCTACTGTGGAGACTCGTTGAAAGTTGATATGGAACTTTTCAACGAAATCTTTCCAGCTGGCCGAAAGTCTGTATAAAATGTTTTCACTTGCTAGAAGCTGAGTGCCACTTTATGATGGTATTTAAGTGTACGCCTTTAGTCAACATCATTATATCTACCATAAGCAGATGTCTACTATAAACAGAGTGGAAAGACAGATGTCGACCATGGGCAGAGTGGAGAGACAGATGTCTATCATAGACAGAGTAGAGAGACAGATGTCTACCATGGGCATAGTGGAGAGACAAATATCTACCATGGGCAGAGTGGAGAGGCAGATGATTACCACCAGTTTAAAGAAGATATTAGAAATGCATCAGGAATATTCCACTTCAAACCAAATTTGCCAAAATTTTATCTTACTCTCCCAACAATAGCAGAAGAGGAAACTTTCTCAAACGTAGAAAGTGAGTTTTACATCTGATAACTCGAATACACAAATTTTATAGAAAAGGAGTTGTCTTACTATGTTATTGAGTTGACCTTGTGAGCTCTCAGCAGTTTATATTGGCCATGAACCCGTAGAAGCAAATATAATATTTGAAAGGGAACGGTTAAGTATTATTGATAACAAAAAAGATGATGAGAAAGTTTATTTAATGGTAAGAAATATGAGGATATTTAATAATGTCAGAAATAATATAATGTTAAAGACAATCATAATTTTATAATTATTAGCGATCTATAATGTGTTTGAAAAGTAAGCAGTGATAATACATAGTGTATAAAAGACTGCAGTATTAAATATAAAAGAAAAAGTAATGGAAACGTATTTTCTTCAGTGAACATATTGTTATATCATAATTATTTGTCTAAAATTATAGCACATCTAATAAACTATGTTGTAGTTACAAGTTTAGCAGAAGAACGAGACTTTGGTGCTGAGATTCCTGAAAGTCACACTCAAACTATCAGCCTTGTGATGTTGAACACTTCTGATGAGTCATCTATTTCCTGTGACAATGGAGAACAGAAAGTAACAATAACAACAACACTTGTAACTCCGGTACATTCTGATAACAATTCGTTGGGTGAAAAATCCAAAGTTTGTCGTAAAAATAAGTTTAAACTGCTTTCGTGTTTTGGAAGCAGATAATTTTTTTTTTTCTTGTTATTCCTCCAATAATATTAATTCTTGTTTAACGATAAACTCTTGTTGATTGCATAGTTTCAAGGGTAGTATCAAGAGCAGACAAATCTGATATAGATTTCCTAGCATCTAATTTAGTAAACAAGAAGCATCCCCACAACACTTTCCTTTATATTTTGACAGAAATTATTTTACTTGTTTGGAGGTTCCAGCACTGTCCCCTCTTTATACAAAGAAACATTGGTTAAATTTTGAAGGTCAAACTGCTAGCTAAACAATTGTAAACCGAAATCATGTATTTACAAATGAACTACATGCTGATGAGTTTTGTTGATAAAGTGTATCTTAATAGAACACCGATGATACAGGCGCTATAATAGACTTGAAATAAGTACAAACAAGTGTATAAAGTTCTGGCTGATTTATTTATATGTAACCAGCTCAATGTACTCGCATATAGATCATGTATTCATATAAAGACAATACTAACAAAAAGGCATCTCCATTCCACCTACCGGTACATGTCATCGCAAAAGTACCAGAAAACAAAACGTTTTGAGCTTGAACCAGTGTAAACTTGAAGAGGAGTAATCTTGTTTTTATAGTATAAAATAGTGTTTTAAGAATTATCATCTTTTTGGTTTTTGTCTCATCACTGCATGGAAAGAATCAACTATAGTAGACTCCTTAAGGAATAGTAACTCCTTAATAGTAGTGACTCTTTAGTAGTAACTCCTTAAGGTAAATCTCCTTCTCTTCGTAAATCTCTTTACTAATAGTTTGACGTTGCTGAAACCAGGATTCCTGCCTGGCTGGTAGTTGTCTCATCAAGAACAAAGAGTTCCCGTAATTTACAGGTTTACTTGCATCTTCTTTCAAGCTGTTTCTAGGTATTAATCTTTTATCATATCAAAGATAATCTTTATATATATTTTAAATAATAACAAGAAACAGTCCAATTATCAAATTCTTCTTTAAACCTTGCAACGTGTGTTGATCATAATTATACCAAATAACAATCTTGAATGATCTCAGGAATCAATTGTTAATATTGATTCTTTCTAGCTATTAATCATATAAACTCAGACACAAACATATTTTCACTGTAGCACACCACAGCAGTGACGTCGGGTTTCTTGCCCATTCCGGTTGATTGTTGAGGTCAACTATGAGTCCAAATTCACTAGTCCAAAATGTGTTGTAAACATCTCTTGATCAACTTTAAAACTGAACAGTTGAGAAAACAAATAATTTGTCTAGCTAGCTGAGCGCAAAAGGTTATTATTCTACACATGCTTAGGAGCAAAGCTCTCTATATTGTCGAAGTTTATCACTATAATGTCAAAGTTATCTGCACTTGCTGTAACAAGTGGACAACTTCCTTAAACTTACGTGATGGCAATACACTCTGTCCAGCATGCATGCATAAAAGAAAATGAGCAACTTACGTCTCTCTACCAAAGGTGCCAATAACTCCAATTATCTACAGACTGGTTAGACCGTTAGAGTTTGTAGATAATTGGTCAGACTGGTTAGAGTTTGTATATTGCTAGAAGACAAACACACTCAAAAAGAAAAACCTATCAAACATGTATTGGAGTCTTGTATCAAACAGACCAAACAGATTAAGCTAAAATACTGTAGCTGAAATGTTAGGATGGTACGGGTAGTCAGGCACAGGCTTTCAATAAAACTACACTGCAACCGGAGTAACAATAAAACTTAGGCTATCCCATGTAAAAGATTTTCCAACCTACTGCACATGTATCCTGACGGGGATGTTTCAAAAATCAACAAGATAGATATTCTATCGAGTTGGTTTAATTCGAGATTATCAGAGACATATTAGAGAGTTGCATAACTTTTTTAGGCTGGCCTTTCATAACTGCTGTAAGGGCAAGGTCAGTATTTATAAATAAGTTAACTAGATACAGCCTCAGTATTAACTTTACTTGATGCTAGCCAAATTCCCGACATTGCACGGGTAATAGAAGAGTTACTTAATGAATTTGAGTAAGTCACCTGGAAAGCTAAATCTTTATTAAAATCTTTATTAAAACAATACTCACATTTTGGTTCAGCTCAATCGTTACGTGTAGCAGTCAACAGTACTAGTTATTAACCATAAGCAAGCGCTTTAGGTGTGGGTGTTTTAACCAATGTAATGACTATTTGCCCAAATGAGTCGATTGTAATTCGTGTTGCTTAATGGTTAAGTTCGCTGCCTCTAGATCAAGAGGTCCAAAGATCCAATCCAGTGCCGAGTGAATCTTTCATGGCTTTTCATTGATTTTTATAACTGGACACTGAGTTTAACAAAAAAAACCTGAGATTTACGGTATATACTGTATATAGATTGAGGATTATTTTGGCTAATGTTTACGCTTCACATTATACAGATTAGCAGCAGCTTATCACCACACAGAGTCAGCATGCTAGATGAAACACTGACCTTTTACCAAGTTCAATTTTGTATAAAATGGGTAGACTAGTATAACCAATATTACTTTAAATATAAATATTAATATCACAGTGTACAACACCCTGTCATAGAAGAACTGTCGCACCGTAGTACACGTATCAAATATGTATTAAATATAACTTCATGCTGATGATTAAAGGTGGTACTGGTTGATGGAAATGTAGTCTACACATACATAGTCGAGTATTCATGCTGCCAGACATATCACATAAGAGTTATCTTCTCATAAAATACTAGTAAGATATTAGACTATAACAGCCCTCTTGTACAATTCAATAATCAATGAGGTGTGATGAAGGAATATGACACCATAAATTCTATTCTACTGTGGAGACTCGTTGAAAGTTGATATGAAACTTTTCAACGAAATCTTTCCAGCTGGCCGAAAGTCTGTATAAAATGTTTTTACTTTTTAGAAGCTGAGAGCCACCTTATGATGGTATTTAAGTCACTTAAGTACTATTAGTGCAATTAGGGGTACACTTAAGTTAAGTGTACCCATTTGGTCAACTTTATTATACAACACGATCACGAAATGTCTGCAAGTCGATGTAGGGTATCAATATTTCTTCATAAGGTCTCCTAGATATCACCTAATCTCCTTGTTGTGTCCAGAACCGTATAGTTTCACAGAGTCCCTCAACTAACGAAAGCGTATATGGGAGCTCGCTCGTTTCCAAACAAACAGGTCTCGCCTACTATTTGTATATAAGTTATGATGGAGAAGCCGCAACATTAACCAATAAAGATTACTCCCATTGGCAGTCGCTTTAAAATTGGTTGTTGTATCACACACCATTTGAAAGAAAACAAATTTCCCTACATAAGTCTACTAATAACTTTTTTGTAAAAACGTAAAGTAAATGCAAAAAAGAGCGGTATTGAGAGCGAGGTATGAATATTCCATTAGAGATCAGTATGTCGATCGGGTTTGTTTGAAAACACGCGTTTTTGTTTCCGGTTTTTGGTCGCGAAACTTTGCAGAGCTATACGACTCTGACAGTACAGAGCTGTATAACTTCCCAAAGTTTCGCGACCAAAGGAAACATGGCTTCAAACAAACAAGCCACGCCCACTGTTTTTTTATATAAGTTATAATGGAGAATGCAAAAAAGTGAGATGTTGAGAGCGAGGTAAAAATATTTCATTATAGATCAGTATGTCGATCGGGTTTGTTTGGAGACAAGTGTTTTGGTTTCCATTTTTTGATGCCGGACTCTGTGAAGCTATACGGATCTGGTTGTGTCCTTAGGCCGATCCATAATTATAGCATTCTGGTGTGATGTAATTTGGGAAGAGTCTGGCTGGGCTGCTAGCTTTTAGGTGAGCAGTTTGCGCAAATGCTATTGGGATAAGCAGACTTTCTGTGCATCACTCACTGTGACTGCAAACTAACAGTTCAAATTGGTCTTCAGTTCGACTTGTACATCAAAGAATTTGAGTCACAAATCTTCTACAAATATATCTCTAATTGTTATTGTTACTGTGTAGTTTTGTGGGAGAAATAAGAGTGAGTTTTATTACTCCTATGCTATGTTTTATACAAAGTCATGCTTGTTCTTTCTTTGTTTTTTGAAAGCCTGAGTTTTTCATGCCATTGTAGTTCGGAAATAAAAGTTGGACAACTCCAACATGGTTGGCTCTCACTTAAACCAATCTAACTAAGTCACTTAGTCTTGCCACTTTAGTTGACACAGCCAGTGGTGACTTTCACTTGCTGTGCGAACAACTCCAGTATATCTGCAATATAAGTATAAGCTTTTCATAAACTAGGTGAACATTTACAGAAAATACTTTTTGTGTAGTTAAAATGAGAGACTTTACTTCTTGTTTGGCACAACGTACAATTATACACACAGTCACCTAAACAGCTGGTAAATAAATTCCTGAAGCATGAGTGTCAGATGACCTTCACCTTTACTATGATATAGTATATAGCAAAAAAAAGGAATCCTTTAAACAATATGCCATTTAAACGAATGTTAACTTCCTTCTAAATAAAAACTGCGAGCTCAAATTAGTAACAATTCAACAGAAGGCAACTCCAATATTTTAGCCGTATATTTTATATTGGCAAAATATCTTGATTTAAAGGTGAACTCGGTTGAAAAAACATCAAGTTGGCTTTGTTCAAAGCATCTTTAGTAAGATTGCAGCTAATATTACATTTCTGATTGGTTATAAACAATTTTCAAATTCTAACAATGGGCTATGACATCATCTCCCCGCGTCAACAATCAACTTCAAACCATTCTTTGAATATTGCTGAAGAAAGATGCGATCAGAGAAAATTCTCAACACGCTGTACTATATTTCTTTAGTTATTATTATACCTATTCATTGGGAGACATTTTGGGAGGTCTTCAAGGTCATACCTTATCTTGTCTTCTTTGGAATTCTGCTATCACCTATCCTCTTCGAACAGAGGTAAGTCAAACATTTAATAAAACTATCTAGCTAACAAATACTGCAGTAAACCTTCTAGTTTGAGACTAGTAAGAAATATAACGTGTATAATTAGGCAAGTTTACTTTACTTTTTCTCATAGTAACAGAAAGATAGTAATGATCAGAATAAGTATCTCCCTTTATGAGTCTTTAGAAAGACACTGTCAGCCATTTAGTCTGCGTTGTGTTATTGACGTTTCATATAACACAACGATATTGATGTGCATCGTTAGCTGGACTTCCTACTGCACTATTACCAAATGCACACACAATGCCACAGATAATTCTTGGAGGTTGAAAAAAATAAGTTAAAAATATAACTTCAGTTGGTAGAAGGTTGAACTCTTTTGCTTAAATAGTCAATGCATTGTTAGCTTGTATATTTACAGTAGAAAGCAGACTAAAGAGACAGATAACTGTTGCGGGAAAAACGGAACGAGACATTGCTGTCATAAGCAGCATGGAGAGAAAGATGGCTGTCCAAAGAGGAATGGCAAGAATGGTGTTGATCATGAGCGGAACAGAAAGACAGATGTCTATCATGGGCAAAAGGGAGAGACGGATGTCTACCATAGACAGAGTGGAGAGACAGATGTCTACCATGGGCAGAGTGGAGAGACAGATGTCTACCATGGGCAGAGTGGAGAGACAGATGTCTACCATGGGCAGAGTGGAGAGACGGATGTCTATCATAGACAGAGTTTAGAGACAGATATGTACCATGGGCAGAGTGAAGAGACAGATGTCTATCATAGACAGAGTGGAGAGACGGATGTCTACCATAGGCAGAGTGGAGAGACAGATGATTATCACCAGTTTAAAGAAGATATTAGAAATGCGTCAGGAATATTCCACTTCAAACCAAGTTTGCAAAAATTTTATCTTACTCTCCCAACAATAGCAGAAGAGGAAACTTTCTCAAATGTAGAAGGTGAGTTTTACATCTGATAACCCGTATACACAAATTTTACAGAAAGGGAGTTGTCTTACTACGTTATTGGGTATAGCTTTTGAGCTCGTAGCAGTTGATATTGGACATGAACCTG
Source organism: Watersipora subatra (assembly GCF_963576615.1). Lineage (NCBI taxonomy): Eukaryota > Metazoa > Bryozoa > Gymnolaemata > Cheilostomatida > Watersiporidae > Watersipora > Watersipora subatra. Next base: position 39,547,427 of record NC_088708.1, on the reverse strand, counting down.
TAGAAGGAGATATAATATTTGTAAGGGAACGATTAAGTATTAATAATGATAAAAAACATGATGAGAAAGTTTATTTAATGGTAAGAAATATGAGGATATTCAATAATGTCAGATAATAATATAATATTAAAGACATTCATAATTTTTTAATTGTGAGAGATCTATAATGTGTTTGAAAACTAAGCAGTGATAATACATGGTGTATGAAAGACTGCAGTATTAAATATAAAAAGAAAAGGTAATGGCAACGTTTTTTCTTCAGTAAACATATTATTATATCATTATTATTGGTCTAAAATTATAGCATATTTAATCAACTATGTTGTAGTTACAAGTTTAGTAGAAGAAAGAAACTTTGTTGCTGAGATTCCTGAAAGTCACACTCAAACTATCAGCCCCGTGATATTGAACATTTCTGATGAGTCATCTATTTGCGGTGACGATGGAGAACAGAAAGGAACAATAACAACAACACTTGTAACTCCGGTACATTCTGATAACAATTCGTTGGGTGAAAAACCCAAAGTTTGTCGTAAAAATAAGTTTAAACTGCTTTCTTGTTTTGGAGGCAGATAATTTATATTTTGTTTTTTTGTTATTCCTCCAATAATATTTATTCTTGTTTAATCGCAAACTCTTGTTGATTGCATAGTCTCAAGGGTAGTATCAAGAGCAGACAAATCTGATATAGATTTCCTAGCATCTAGTTTAGTAAACAAGCAGCATCCCCACAACACTTTCCTTTATATTATGATAGAATTTCTTTTACTTGTTTGGAGGCTCCAACACAGTCCCCTCTCAATACAAAGAAGCCTTGTTTAAATTTGGAAGGTCAAATTACTAGCTCAATGCAAATCATGCATTTACAAATGAACTACATGCTGATGAGATTTTTTGATAAAGTGTATTTTAATAGAACACCGATGATACAGGCGCTATAATAGACTTGAAATAAGTACAAACAAGTTTATAAAATTCTTGCTGATTTCTTTATATGTAACCAGCTCAATGTACTCGTATATAGATCATGTATTCATATAGAGACAATATTAACAAAAAGGCATCTCCATTCTACCTACCGGTACATGTCATCGCAAAAGTACCAGAAAACAGAACCTGTTGAGCTTGAACCAGGGTAAACTGGCAAAGGAGTTATCTTGTTTTTATAGTATAAAAAGTGTTTTAAGAATTAACATCTATTTTGTTTTTGTCTCATCACTGCATGAAGAGAATCAACTAGAGTAGAACATTAAAAAAACTCCTTAAGGTAAATTTCCTTTTCTTAGTAAATCTCTTTACTAATAGTTTGACATTGCTGAAACCAGGATTCCTGCCTGGCTGGTAGTTGTCTCATCAAGAACAAAGAGTTCCCGTAATTTACAGGTTTACTTGCATCTCCTTTCAAGCTGTTTCTAGGTATTAATCTTTTATCATATCAAAGATAATCTTTATATATATTTTAAATAATAACAAGAAACAGTCCAATTATCAAATTCTTCTTTAAACCTTGCAACGTGTGTTGATCATAATTATACCAAATAACAATCTTGAATGATCTCAGAAATCAATTGTTAATATTGATTCTTTCTAGCTATTAATCATATAAACTCAGAGACAAACATATTTTCACTGTAGCACACCACAGCAGTGACGTCGGGTGTCTTGCCCATTCCGGTTGATTGTTGAGGTCAACTATGAGTCCAAATTCACTAGTCCAAAATGTGTTGTAAACATCTCTTGATCAACTTTAAAATTAAACGGTTGAGAAAACAAATAATTTGTCTAGCTAGCTGAGCGCAAAAGGTTATTATTCTACACATGCTTAGGAGCAAAGCTCTCTATATTGTCAAAGTTTATCACTATAATGTCAAAGTTATCTGCACTTGCTGTAACAAGTGGACAACTTCCTTAAACTTACTTGATAGCAATACACTCTGTCCAGCATGCATGCATAAAAGAGAATGAGCAAAACACATCTCTCCACCGAAGGTGCCAATAACTCCAATTATCTACAGACTGGTTAGACCGTTAGAGTTTGTAGATAATTGGTCAGACTGGTTAGAGTTTGTATATTGCTAAAAGACAAACACACTCAAAAAGAAAAACCTATCAAACATGTATTTGAGTCTTGTATCCAACAGACCAAACAGATTAAGCTAAAATACTGTAGCTGAAATGTTAGGATGGTACGGGTGGTCGGGCACAGGCTTTCAATAAAACTACAGTGCAACCGGAGTAACAATAAAACTTAGGCTATCCCATGTAAAAGATTTTACAACCTACTGCACATGTATCCTGACGGGGATGTTTCAAAAATCAACAAGATAGATATTCTACCGAGTTGGTTTAATTCGAGATTATCAGAGACATATTAGAGAGTTGCATAACTTTTTTAGGCTGGCCTTTCATAACTGCTGTAAGGGCAAGGTCAGTATTTACAAATAAGTTAACTAGATACAGCCTCAGTATTAACTTTACTTGATGCTAGCCAAATTCCCGACATTGCACGGGTAATAGAAGAGTTACCTAATGAATTTGAGTAAGTCATCTGGAAAGCTAAATCTTTACTAAAACCTTTATTAAAACAATACTCACATTTTGGTTCAGCTCAATCGTTACGTGTAACAGTCAACAGTACTAGTTATTAACCATAAGCAAGTGCTTTAGGTGTGGGTGTTTTAACCAATGTAATGACTATTTGCCCTATGAGTCTATTGTACTTCGTGTCGCTTAACGGTTAAGTTCGCTGCCTCTAGATCAAGAGGTCCCGAGATCCAATCCAGTGCCGAGCGAATCTTTCATGGCTTTTCATTGATTTTTATAACTGGACACTGAGTTTAACAAAAAAAAAACTCTGAGATTTACGGTATATACTGTATATAGATTGAGGATTATTTTGGCTAATGTTTACGCTTCACATTATACAGATTAGCAGCAGCTTATCACCACATGGAGTCAGCATGCTAGATAAAAACACTGACCTTTTACCAAGTTCAAGTTTTGTATAAAATTGGTAGACTAGTATAACCAATAGTACTTTAAATATAAATATTATTATCACAGTGTACAACACCCTGTCATAGAAGAACTGTCGCACCGTATTACACGTATCAAATATGTATTAAATATAACTTCATGCTGATGATAAAAGGTGGTACTGGTTGATGGAAATGTAGTCTACACATACATAGTCGAGTACTCATGCTGCCAGACATATCACATAAGAGTTATCTTCTCATAAAATACTAGTAAGATATTAGACTATAACAGCCCTCTTGTACAATTCAATAATCAATGATGTGTGATGAAGGAATATGACACCATAAAATCTATTCTACTGTGGAGACTCGTTGAAAGTTGATATGGAACTTTTCAACGAAATCTTTCCAGCTGGCCGAAAGTCTGTATAAAATGTCTTACTTTTTAGAAGCTGAGAGCCACCTCATGATGGCATTTAAGTCACTTAAGTACTATTAGTGTACTTAGGGGTACACTTAAGTTAAGTGTACCCATTTGGTCAACTTTATTATACAACACGATCACAAAATGTCTGCAAGTCGATGTAGGGTGTCAATATTTCTTCATAAGATCTCCTAGATATCACCTAATCTCCTTGTTGTGTCCAGAACCCTATAGTTTCACAGAGTCCCTCAACTAACGAAAGCGTATATGGGAGCTCGCTCGTTTCCAAACAAACAGGTCTCGCCTACTATTTTTATATAAGTTATGATGGAGAAGCCGCAACATTAACCAATAAAGATTACTCCCAATGGCAGTCGCTTTAAAATTGGTTGTTGTATGACACACCGTTTGAAAGAGAACAAAACACCTTACAAAAGTCTACTAATAACTTTTTTGTAAAAACGTAAAGTAAATGCAAAAAAGCGTGGTATTGAGAGCGAGGTATGAATATTCCATTAGAGATCAGTATGTCGATCGGGCTTGTTTGAAAACAGGCGATTTTGTTTCCGGTTTTTGGTCGCTAAACTTTGCAGAGCTATACGACTCTGACAGTACAGAGCTGTATAACTTCCCAAAGTTTCGCGACCAAAGGAAACACGGCTTCAAACAAACAAGCCACGCCCACTGTTTTTTTATATAAGTTATAATGGAGAATGCAAAAAAGTGAGATGTTGATAGCGAGGTAAAAATATTTCATTATAGATCAGTATGTCGATCGGGTTTGTTTGGAGACAAGCGTTTTTGTTTCCAGTTTTTGATGCCGGACTCTGTGAAGCTATACGGATCTGGTTGTGTCCTTTGGCCGATCCATAGCATTCTGGTGTAATGTAATTTGGGAAGAGTCTGGCTGGGCTGCTAGCTTTTAGGTGAGCAGTTTGCAGTTTGCGCAGGTGCTATTGGGATAAGCAGACTTTCTGTGCATCTCTCACTCTGACTGAACATTACCAGCTCAGTTTGGTCTTCAGTTCGACTTGTACTTGTGGAAGTTACAAATCCTCTACGAATATATCTCTAATTGTTATTGTTACTGTGTAGTTTTGTGGGAGAAATAAGAGTGAGTTTTATTACTCCTACGCTATGTTTTATACAAAGTCATGCTTGTTCTTTCTTTGTTTTTTGAAGGCATCAGTTGTTCATGCCATTGTAGTTCAGAAATAAAAGTTGGACAACTCCAACATGGTTGACTCTCACCTAAACCAATCCAACTAAGTCGCTTATTCTTGCCACTTTAGTTGACACAGCCAGTGGCGATTTTCACTTGCTGTGTGAACAACTCCAGTATATCTGCAATATAAGTATAAGCTTTTCATAAACTAGGTGAACATTTATAGAATATACTTTTTTGGTAGTTAACATGAGAGACTTTACTTCTCGTTTGGCACAACATACAATTATATACACAGTAACCTAAACAGCTGGTAAATATATTCCTATTCAGGTAGAAGAAGGCTGTACCCTGAAGCATGAGTGTCAGATGACCTTCACCTTTACTATGATATAGTATATAGCGATAAAAAAAAGAAACCTTTAAACATATGCCATTTAAATGAATGTTAACTTCCTTCTAAATAAAAACTGCGAGCTCAAATTAGTAACAATTCAACAGAAGGCAACTCCAATATTTTAGCCGTATATTTTATATTGGCAAAATATCTTGATTTAAAGGTGAACTCGGTTGAAAAAACATCAAGTTGGCTTTGTTCAAAGTATCTTTACTAAGATTGCAGCTAATATTACATTGCTGATTGGTTATAAACAATTTTCAAATTCTAACAATGGGCTATGACATCATCTCCCCGCGTCAACAATCAACTTCAAACCATTCTTTGAATATTGCTGAGGAAAGATGCGATCAGAGAAAATTCTCAACACGATGTACTATATTTCTTTAGTTATTATTATACCTATTCATTGGGAGACATTTTGGGAGGTCTTCAAGGTCATACCTTACCTTGTCTTCTTTGGAATTCTGCTATCACCTATCCTCTTCGAACAGAGGTAAGTCAAACATTTAATAAAACTATCTAGCTAACAAATACTGCAGTAAACCTTCTAGTTTGAGACTAGTAAGAAATATAACGTGTATAATTAGGCAAGTTTACTTTACTTTTTCTCATAGTAACAGAAAGATAGTAATGATCAGAATAAGTATCTCCCTTTATGAGTCTTTAGAAAGACACTGTCAGCCATTTAGTCTGCGTTGTGTTATTGACGTTTCATATAACACAACGATATTGATGTGCATCGTTAGCTGGACTTCCTACTGCACTATTACCAAATGCACACACAATGCCACAGATAATTCTTGGAGGTTGAAAAAAATAAGTTAAAAATATAACTTCAGTTGGTAGAAGGTTGAACTCTTTTGCTTAAATAGTCAATGCATTGTTAGCTTGTATATTTACAGTAGAAAGCAGACTAAAGAGACAGATAACTGTTGCGGGAAAAACGGAACGAGACATTGCTGTCATAAGCAGCATGGAGAGAAAGATGGCTGTCCAAAGAGGAATGGCAAGAATGGTGTTGATCATGAGCGGAACAGAAAGACAGATGTCTATCATGGGCAAAAGGGAGAGACGGATGTCTACCATAGGCAGAGTGGAGAGACAGATGTCTACCATGGGCAGAGTGGAGAGACAGATGTCTACCATGGGCAGAGTGGAGAGACAGATGTCTACCATGGGCAGAGTGGAGAGACGGATGTCTATCATAGACAGAGTTTAGAGACAGATATGTACCATGGGCAGAGTGAAGAGACAGATGTCTATCATAGACAGAGTGGAGAGACGGATGTCTACCATAGGCAGAGTGGAGAGACAGATGATTATCACCAGTTTAAAGAAGATATTAGAAATGTGTCAGGAATATTCCACTTCAAACCAAGTTTGCAAAAATTTTATCTTACTCTCCCAACAATAGCAGAAGAGGAAACTTTCTCAAATGTAGAAGGTGAGTTTTACATCTGATAACCCGTATACACAAAGTTTACAGAAAGGGAGTTGTCTTACTACGTTATTGGGTATAGCTTTTGAGCTCGTAGCAGTTGATATTGGACATGAACCTGTAGAAGGAGATATAATATTTGTAAGGGAACGATTAAGTATTAATAATGATAAAAAACATGATGAGAAAGTTTATTTAATGGTAAGAAATATGAGGATATTCAATAATGTCAGATAATAATATAATATTAAAGACATTCATAATTTTTTAATTGTGAGAGATCTATAATGTGCTTGAAAACTAAGCAGTGATAATACATGGTGTATGAAAGACTGCAGTATTAAATATAAAAAGAAAAGGTAATGGCAACGTTTTTTCTTCAGTAAACATATTATTATATCATTATTATTGGTCTAAAATTATAGCATATTTAATCAACTATGTTGTAGTTACAAGTTTAGTAGAAGAAAGAAACTTTGGTGCTGAGATTCCTGAAAGTCACACTCAAACTATCAGCCCCGTGATATTGAACATTTCTGATGAGTCATCTATTTGCGGTGACGATGGAGAACAGAAAGGAACAATAACAACAACACTTGTAACTCCGGTACATTCTGATAACAATTCGTTGGGTGAAAAACCCAAAGTTTGTCGTAAAAATAAGTTTAAACTGCTTTCTTGTTTTGGAGGCAGATAATTTATATTTTGTTTTTTTGTTATTCCTCCAATAATATTTATTCTTGTTTAATCGCAAACTCTTGTTGATTGCATAGTCTCAAGGGTAGTATCAAGAGCAGACAAATCTGATATAGATTTCCTAGCATCTAGTTTAGTAAACAAGCAGCATCCCCACAACACTTTCCTTTATATTATGATAGAATTTCTTTTACTTGTTTGGAGGCTCCAACACAGTCCCCTCTCAATACAAAGAAGCCTTGTTTAAATTTGGAAGGTCAAATTACTAGCTCAATGCAAATCATGCATTTACAAATGAACTACATGCTGATGAGATTTTTTGATAAAGTGTATTTTAATAGAACACCGATGATACAGGCGCTATAATAGACTTGAAATAAGTACAAACAAGTTTATAAAATTCTTGCTGATTTCTTTATATGTAACCAGCTCAATGTACTCGTATATAGATCATGTATTCATATAGAGACAATATTAACAAAAAGGCATCTCCATTCCACCTACCGGTACATGTCATCGCAAAAGTACCAGAAAACAGAACCTGTTGAGCTTGAACCAGGGTAAACTGGCAAAGGAGTTATCTTGTTTTTATAGTATAAAAAGTGTTTTAAGAATTAACATCTATTTTGTTTTTGTCTCATCACTGCATGAAGAGAATCAACTAGAGTAGAACATTAAAAAAACTCCTTAAGGTAAATTTCCTTCTCTTCGTAAATCTCTTTACTAATAGTTTGACATTGCTGAAACCAGGATTCCTGCCTGGCTGGTAGTTGTCTCATCAAGAACAAAGAGTTCCCGTAATTTACAGGTTTACTTGCATCTCCTTTCAAGCTGTTTCTAGGTATTAATCTTTTATCATATCAAAGATAATCTTTATATATATTTTAAATAATAACAAGAAACAGTCCAATTATCAAATTCTTCTTTAAACCTTGCAACGTGTGTTGATCATAATTATACCAAATAACAATCTTGAATGATCTCAGAAATCAATTTTTAATATTGATTCTTTCCAGCTATTAATCATATAAACTCAGAGACAAACATATTTTCACTGTAGCACACCACAGCAGTGACGTCGGGTTTCTTGCCCATTCCGGTTGATTGTTGAGGTCAACTATGAGTCCAAATTCACTAGTCCAAAATGTGTTGTAAACATCTCTTGATCAACTTTAAAATTAAACGGTTGAGAAAACAAATAATCTGTCTAGCTAGCTGAGCGCAAAAGGTTATTATTCTACACATGCTTAGGAGCAAAGCTCTCTATATTGTCAAAGTTTATCACTATAATGTCAAAGTTATCTGCACTTGCTGTAACAAGTGGACAACTTCCTTAAACTTACGTGATGGAAATACACTCTGTCCAGCATGCATGCATAAAAGAAAATGAGCAACTTACGTCTCTTTACCAAAGGTGCCAATAACTCCAATTATCTACAGACTGGTTAGACCGTTAGAGTTTGTAGATAATTGGTCAGACTGGTTGGTGCTTGTATATTGCTAGAAGACAAACACACTCAAAAAGAAAAACCTATCAAACATGTATTTGAGTCTTGTATCAAACAGACCAAACAGATTGGGCTAAAATACTGTAGCTGAAATGTTTGGATGGTACGGGTGGTCGGGCACGGGCTTTCAATAAAACTACACTGCAACCGGAGTAACAATAAAACTTAGGCAATCCCATGTAAAAGATTTTCCAACCTACTGCACATGTATCCTGACGGGGATGTTTCAAAAATCAACAAGATAGATATTCTATCGAGTTGGTTTAATTCGAGATTATCAGAGACATATTAGAGAGTTGCATAACTTTTTTAGGTTGGCCTTTCATAACTGCTGTAAGGTCAAGGTCAGTAGTTACAAATAAGTTAACTAAATACAGCCTCAGTATTAACTTTACTTGATGCTAGCCAAATTCCCGACATTGCACGGGTAATAGAAGAGTTACCTAATGAATTTGAGTAAGTCACCTGGAAAGCTAAATCTTTACTAAAACCTTTATTAAAACAATACTCACATTTTGGTTCAGCTCAATCGTTACGTGTAACAGTCAACAGTACTAGTTATTAACCATAAGCAAGCGCTTTAGGTGTGGGTGTTTTAACCAATGTAATGACTATTTGCCCAAATGAGTCGATTGTACTTCGTGTCGCTTAATGGTTAAGTTCGCTGCCTTTAGATCAAGAGGTCCTTAGATCCAACCCAGTGCCGAGCGGATCTTTCATGGCTTTTCATTGAATTTCATAACTGGACACTGAGTTTAACAAAAAACAAACCCTGAGATTTACGATATATACTGTATATAGATTGAGGATTATTTTGGCTAATGTTTACGCTTCACATTATACAGATTAGCAGCAGCTTACCACCACATGGAGTCAGCATGCTAGATAAAAACACTGACCTTTTACCAAGTTCAAGTTTTGTATAAAATTGGTAGACTAGTATAACCAATATTACTTTAAATATAAATATTAATATCACAGTGTACAACACCCTGTCATAGAAGAACTGTCGCACCGTAGTAAACGTATCAAATATGTATTAAATATAACTTCATGTTGATGATTAAAGGTGGTACTGGTTGATGGAAATGTAGTCTACACATACATAGTCGAGTATTCATGCTGCCAGACATATCACATAAGAGTTATCTTCTCATAAAATACTAGTAAGATATTAGACTATAACAGCCCTCTTGTACAATTCAATAATCAATGAGATGTGATGAAGGAATATGACACCATAAATTCTATTCTACTGTGGAGACTCGTTGAAAGTTGATATGAAACTTTTCAACGAAATCTTTCCAGCTGGCTGAAAGTCTGTATAAAATGTTTTTACTTTTTAGAAGCTGAGTGCCACCTCATGATGGCATTTAAGTCACTTAAGTACTATTAGTGTACTTAGGGGTACACTTAAGTTAAGTGTACCCATTTGGTCAACTTTATTATACAACACGATCACGAAATGTCTGCAAGTCGATGTAGGGTATCAACATTTCTTCATAAGGTCTCCTAGATATCACCTAATCTCCTTGTTGTGTCCAGAACCGTATAGTTTCACAGAGTCCCTCAACTAACGGAAGCGTATATGGGAGCTCGCTCGTTTCCAAACAAACAGGTCTCGCCTACTATTTTTATATAAGTTATGATGGAGAAGCCGCAACATTAACCAACAAAATTTACTCCCATTGGCAGTCGCTTTAAAATTGGTTGTTGTATGACACACCGTTTGAAAGAGAACAAAACACCTTACAAAAGTCTACTAATAACTTTTTTGTAAAAACGTAAAGTAAATGCAAAAAAGCGTGGTATTGAGAGCGAGGTATGAATATTCCATTAGAGATCAGTATGTCGATCGGGCTTGTTTGAAAACAGGCGATTTTGTTTCCGGTTTTTGGTCGCTAAACTTTGCAGAGCTATACGACTCTGACAGTACAGAGCTGTATAACTTCCCAAAGTTTCGCGACCAAAGGAAACACGGCTTCAAACAAACAAGCCACGCCCACTGTTTTTTTATATAAGTTATAATGGAGAATGCAAAAAAGTGAGATGTTGATAGCGAGGTAAAAATATTTCATTATAGATCAGTATGTCGATCGGGTTTGTTTGGAGACAAGCGTTTTTGTTTCCAGTTTTTGATGCCGGACTCTGTGAAGCTATACGGATCTGGTTGTGTCCTTTGGCCGATCCATAGCATTCTGGTGTAATGTATTTTGGGAAAAGTCTGGCTGGGGCTGCTAGCTTTTAGGTTTTAGGTGAGCAGTTTGCAGTTTGCGCAGGTGCTATTGGGATAAGCAGACTTTCTGTGCATCTCTCACTCTGACTGAACATTACCAGCTCAGTTTGGTCTTCAGTTCGACTTGTACTTGTGGAAGTTACAAATCTTCTACGAATATATCTCTATTGGTACTGTGTAGTTTTGTGGGAGAAATAAGAGTGAGTTTTATTACTCCTACGCTATGTTTTATACAAAGTCATGCTTGTTCTTTCTTTGTTTTTTGAAGGCATCAGTTGTTCATGCCATTGTAGTTCAGAAATAAAAGTTGGACAACTCCAACATGGTTGACTCTCACCTAAACCAATCCAACTAAGTCGCTTATTCTTGCCACTTTAGTTGACACAGCCAGTGGCGATTTTCACTTGCTGTGTGAACAACTCCAGTATATCTGCAATATAAGTATAAGCTTTTCATAAACTAGGTGAACATTTATAGAATATACTTTTTGGGTAGTTAACATGAGAGACTTTACTTCTCGTTTGGCACAACATACAATTATATACACAGTAACCTAAACAGCTGGTAAATATATTCCTATTCAGGTAGAAGAAGGCTGTACCCTGAAGCATGAGTGTCAGATGACCTTCACCTTTACTATGATATAGTTTATAGCAATAAAAAAAAGAAACCTTTAAACATATGCCATTTAAATGAATGTTAACTTCCTTCTAAATAAAAACTGCGAGCTCAAATTAGTAACAATTCAACAGAAGGCAACTCCAATATTTTAGCCGTATATTTTATATTGGCGAAATATCTTGATTTAAAGGTGAACTCGGCTGAAAAAACATCAAGTTGGCTTTGTTCAAAGTATCTTTACTAAGATTGCAGCTAATATTACATTGCTGATTGGTTATAAACAATTTTCAAATTCTAACAATGGGCTATGACATCATCTCCCCGCGTCAACAATCAACTTCAAACCATTCTTTGAATATTGCTGAGGAAAGATGCGATCAGAGAAAATTCTCAACACGCTGTACTATATTTCTTTAGTTATTATTATACCTATTCATTGGGAGACATTTTGGGAGGTCTTCAAGGTCATACCTTATCTTGTCTTCCTTGGAATTCTGCTATCCCCTATCCTTTTCAAACAGAGGTAAGTCCAACATTTAATAAAACTATCTAGCTAACAAATACTGCAGTAAACCTTCTAGTTTGAGACTAGTAAAAAATATAACGTGTATAATTAGGCAAGTTTACTTTACTTTTTCTTATAGTAACAAAAAGATAGTAATGATCAGAATAAGTATCTCCCTTTATGAATCTTTATAAAGACACTGTCAGCCATTTAGTCTGCGTTGTGTTATTGACGTTTCATATAACACAACGATATTGATGTGCATCGTTAGCTGGACTTCCTACTGCACTATTACCAAATGCACACACAATGTCACAGATAATTCTTGGAGGTTGAAAAAAATAAGTCAAAAATATAACTTCAGTTGGTAGAAGGTTGAACTCTTTTGCTTAAATAGTCAATGCATTGTTATCTTGTATATTTACAGTAGAGAGCAGACTAGAGAGACAGATAACTGTTGCGAGAAAAACGGAACGAGACATTGTTGTCATAAGCAGCATGGAGAGAAAGATGGCTGTCCAAAGAGGAATGGCAAGAATGGTGTTGATCATGAGCGGAAAAAAAAGACAGATGTCTATCATGGGCAAAAGGGAGAGACGGATGTCTACCATAGACAGAGTGGACAGACAGATGTCTACCATGGCCAGAGTGGAAAGACAGATGTCTACCATGAGCAGAGTGGAGAGATAGATGTCTACCATGGGCAGAGTGGAGAGACAGATGTCTATCATAGACAGAGTTTAGAGACAGACATGTACCATAGGCAGAGTGAAAAGACAGATGTCTATCATAGACAGAGTGGAGAGCCAGATATCTACCATGGGCAGAGTAAAGAGACAGATGTCTATCATAGACAGAGTGGAGAGACGGATGTCTACCATAGACAGAGTGGAGAGACGGATGTCTACCATAAGCAGAGTGGAGAGACAGATGATTATCACCAGTTTAAAGAAGATATTAGAAATGCGTCAGGAATATTCCACCTCAAACCAAATTTGCAAAAATTTTATCTTACTCTCCCAACAATAGCAGAAGAGGAAACTTTCTCAAATGTAACAGGTGGGTTTTACATCTGATAACTCGTATACACAAATTTTACAGAAAGGGAGTTGTCTTACTACGTTATTGGGTAGAGCTTTTGAGCTCGTAGCAGTTGATATTGGACATGAACCTGTAGAAGGAGATATAATATTTGTAAGGGAACGATTAAGTATTAATAATGATAAAAAACATGATGAGAAAGTTTATTTAATGGTAAGAAATATGAGGATATTCAATAATGTCAGATAATAATATAATATTAAAGACATTCATAATTTTTTAATTGTGAGAGATCTATAATGTGTTTGAAAACTAAGCAGCGATAATACATGGTGTATGAAAGACTGCAGTATTGAATATAATAAGAAAAGGTAATGGCAACGTTTTTTCTTCAGTAAACCTTTTATTATATCATTATTATTTGTCTAAAATTATAGCATGTCTAATAAACTATGTTGTAGTTATAAGTTTAGTAGAAGAAAGAAACTTTGGTGCTGAGATTCCTGAAAGTCACACTCAAACTATCAGCCCCGTGATATTGAACATTTCTGATGAGTCATCTATTTGCTGTGACGATGGAGAACAGAATGTAACAATAACAACACTTGTAACTCCGGTACATTCTGATAACAATTCGTTGGATGAAAAACCCAAAGTTTGTCGTAAAAATAAGTTTAAACTGCTTTCTTGTTTTGGAGGCAGATAATTTATATTTTGTTTTCTTGTTATTCCTCCAATAATATTTATTCTTGTTTAATCATAAACTCTTGTTGATTGCATAGTTTCAAGGGTAGTATCAAGAGCAGACAAATCTGATATAGATTTCCTAGCATCTAGTTTAGTAAACAAGCAGCATCCCCACAACACTTTCCTTTATATTATGATTGAATTTCTTTTACTTGTTTGGAGGCTCCAACACAGTCCCCTCTCAATACAAAGAAGCCTTGTTTAAATTTGGAAGGTCAAATTACTAGCTCAATGCAAATCATGCATTTACAAATGAACTACATGCTGATGATATTTTTTGATAGCGTGTATTTTAATAGAACACCGATGATACAGGCGCTATAATAGACTTGAAATAAGTACAAACAAGTTTATAAAATTCTTGCTGATTTATTTATATGTAACCAGCTCAATGTACTCGTATATAGATCATGTATTCATATAGAGACAATATTAACAAAAAGGCATCTCCATTCCACCTACCGGTACATGTCATCGCAAAAGTACCAGAAAACAGAACCTGTTGAGCTTGAACCAGGGTAAACTTGCAGAGGAGTTATCTTGTTTTTATAGTATAAAATAGTGTTTTAAGAATTATCATCTTTTTGGTTTTTGTCTCATCACTGCATGGAAAGAATCAACTATAGTAGACTCCTTAAGGATTAGTAACTCCTTAATAGTAGTGACTCTTTAGTAGTAACTCCTTAAGGTAAATCTCCTTCTCTTCGTAAATCTCTTTACTAATAGTTTGACGTTGCTGAAACCAGGATTCCTGCCTGGCTGGTAGTTGTCTTATCAAGAACAAATAGTTCCTATAATTCACAGGTTTACTTGAATCTCCTTTCAAGCTGTTTCTAGTTATAAATCTTTTATCATATCAAAGATAATCTTGATTTATTTTTTAAATAATAACAAGAAACAGTCCAATTATCAAATTCTTCTTTAAACCTTGCAACGTGTGTTGATCATAATTATACCAAATAACAATCCTGAATGAACTCAGGAATCAATTGTTAATATTGATTCTTTCTAGCTGTTAATCATATAAACTCAGAGACAAACATATTTTCACTGTAGCACAGCCCAGCAGTGACGTCGGGTGTTTTTTCCATTCCGGTCGATTGATAAGGTCAACTATGAGTCCAAATTCACTAGTCTAAAATGTGTTGTAAACATCTCTTGATCAGCTTTAAAACTGAATGGTTGAGAAATCAAATAATTTGTCTAGCTAGCTGAGCGCAAAAGGTTATTATTCTACGCGTGTTTAGGAGCAAAGCTCTCTATATTGTCGAAGTTTATCACTATATTGTCAAAGTTATCTGCACTTGCTGTAACAAGTGGACAACTTCCTTAAACTTACTTGATAGCAATACACTCTGTCCAGCATGCATGCATAAAAGAGAATGAGCAAAACACATCTCTCCACCGAAGGTGCCAATAACTCCAATTATCTACAGACTGGTTAGACCGTTAGAGTTTGTAGATAATTGGTCAGACTGGTTAGAGTTTGTATATTGCTAGAAGACAAACACACTCAAAAAGAAAAACCTATCAAACATGTATTTGAGTCTTGTATCAAACAGACCAAACAGATTAAGCTAAAATACTGTAGCTGAAATGTTAGGATGGTACGGGTGGTCGGGCACAGGCTTTCAATAAAACTACACTGCAACCGGAGTAACAATAAAACTTAGGCTATCCCATGTAAAAGATTTTCCAACCTACTGCACATGTATCCTGACGGGGATGTTTCAAAAATCAACAAGATAGATATTCTACCGAGTTGGTTTAATTCGAGATTATCAGAGACATATTAGAGAGTTGCATAACTTTTTTAGGCTGGCCTTTCATAACTGCTGTAAGGGCAAGGTCAGTATTTACAAATAAGTTAACTAGATACAGCCTCAGTATTAACTTTACTTGATGCTAGCCAAATTCCCGACATTGCACGGGTAATAGAAGAGTTACCTAATGAATTTGAGTAAGTCACCTGGAAAGCTAAATCTTTACTAAAACCTTTATTAAAACAATACTCACATTTTGGTTCAGCTCGATCGTTACGTGTAACAGTCAACAGTACTAGTTATAAACCATAAGCAAGTGCTTTAGGTGTGGGTGTTTTAACCAATGTAATGACTATTTGCCCTATGAGTCTATTGTACTTCGTGTCGCTTAACGGTTAAGTTCGCTGCCTCTAGATCAAGAGGTCCCGAGATCCAATCCAGTGCCGAGCGAATCTTTCATGGCTTTTCATTGATTTTTATAACTGGACACTGAGTTTAATAAAAAAAAAACTCTGAGATTTACGGTATATACTGTATATAGATTGAGGATTATTTTGGCTAATGTTTACGCTTCACATTATACAGATTAGCAGCAGCTTATCACCACATGGAGTCAGCATGCTAGATAAAAACACTGACATTTTACCAAGTTCAAGTTTTGTATAAAATTGGTAGACTAGTATAACCAATATTACTTTAAATATAAATATTATTATCACAATGTACAACACCCTGTCATAGAAGAACTGTCGCACCGTAGTACACGTATCAAATATGTATTAAATATAACTTCATGCTGATGAATAAAGGTGGTACTGGTTGATGGAAATGTAGTCTACACATACATAGTCGAGTATTCGTGCTGCCAGACATATCACATAAGAGTTATCTTCTCATAAAATACTAGTAAGATATTAGACTATAACAGCCCTCGTGTACAATTCAATAATCAATGATGTGTGATGAAGGAATATGACACCATAAAATCTATTCTACTGTGGAGACTCGTTGAAAGTTGATATGGAACTTTTCAACGAAATCTTTCCAGCTGGCCGAAAGTCTGTATAAAATGTTTTTACTTTTTAGAAGCTGAGAGCCACCTCATGATGGCATTTAAGTCACTTAAGTACTATTAGTGTACTTAGGGGTACACTTAAGTTAAGTGTACCCATTTGGTCAACTTTATTATACAACACGATCACGAAATGTCTGCAAGTCGATGTAGGGTATCAATATTTCTTCATAAGATCTCCTAGATATCACCTAATCTCCTTGTTGTGTCCAGAACCCTATAGTTTCACAGAGTCCCTCAACTAACGAAAGCGTATATGGGAGCTCGCTCGTTTCCAAACAAACAGGTCTCGCCTACTATTTTTATATAAGTTATGATGGAGAAGCCGCAACATTAACCAATAAAGATTACTCCCAATGGCAGTCGCTTTAAAATTGGTTGTTGTATCACACACCATTTGAAAGAGAACAAATTTCCCTACATAAGTCTACTAATAACTTTTTTGTAAAAACGTAAAGTAAATGCAAAAAAGAGCGGTATTGAGAGCGAGGTATGAATATTCCATTAGAGATCAGTATGTCGATCGGATTTGTTTGAAAACACGCGTTTTTGTTTCCGGGTTTTGGTCGCGAAACTTTGCAGAGCTATACGACTCTGACAGTACAGAGCTGTATAACTTCTCAAAGTTTCGCGACCAAAGGAAACACGGCTTCAAACAAACAAGCCACGCCCACTGTTTTTTTATATAAGTTATAATGGAGAATGCAAAAAAGTGAGATGTTGAGAGCGAGGTAAAGATATTTCATTATAGATCAGTATGTCGATCGGGTTTGTTTGGAGACAAGTGTTTTGGTTTCCATTTTTTGATGCCGGACTCTGTGAAGCTATACGGATCTGGTTGTGTCCTTAGGCCGATCCATATAGCATTCTGGTATAATGTAATTTGTGAAGAGTCTGGCTGGGCTGCTAGCTTTTAGGTGAGCAGTTTGCGCAAATGCTATTGGGATAAGCAGACTTTCTGTGCATCACTCACTGTGACTGCAAACTAACAGTTCAAATTGGTCTTCAGTTCGACTTGTACATCAAAGAATTTGAGTCACAAATCTTCTACAAATATATCTCTAATTGTTATTGTTACTGTGTAGTTTTGTGGGAGAAATAAGAGTGAGTTTTATTACTCCTATGCTATGTTTTATACAAAGTCATGCTTGTTCTTTCTTTGTTTTTTGAAAGCCTGAGTTTTTCATGCCATTGTAGTTCGGAAATAAAAGTTGGACAACTCCAACATGGTTGGCTCTCACTTAAACCAATCTAACTAAGTCACTTAGTCTTGCCACTTTAGTTGACACAGCCAGTGGTGACTTTCACTTGCTGTGCGAACAACTCCAGTATATCTGCAATATAAGTATAAGCTTTTTATAAACTAGGTGAACATTTATAGAAAATACTTTTTGTGTAGTTAAAATGAGAGACTTTACTTCTTGTTTGGCACAACGTACAATTATACACACAGTCACCTAAACAGCTGGTAAATAAATTCCTGAAGCATAAGTGTCAGATGACCTTCACCTTTACTATGATATAGTATATAGCAATAAAAAAAAGAAACCTTTAAACATATGCCATTTAAATGAATGTTAACTTCCTTCTAAATAAAAACTGCGAGCTCAAATTAGTAACAATTCAACAGAAGGCAACTCCAATATTTTAGCCGTATATTTTATATTGGCAAAATATCTTGATTTAAAGGTGAACTCGGCTGAAAAAACATCAAGTTGGCTTTGTTCAAAGTATCTTTACTAAGATTGCAGCTAATATTACATTGCTGATTGGTTATAAACAATTTTCAAATTCTAACAATGGGCTATGACATCATCTCCCCGCGTCAACAATCAACTTCAAACCATTCTTTGAATATTGCTGAGGAAAGATGCGATCAGAGAAAATTCTCAACACGCTGTACTATATTTCTTTAGTTATTATTATACCTATTCATTGGGAGACATTTTGGGAGGTCTTCAAGGTCATACCTTACCTTGTCTTCTTTGGAATTCTGCTATCACCTATCCTCTTCGAACAGAGGTAAGTCAAACATTTAATAAAACTATCTAGCTAACAAATACTGCAGTAAACCTTCTAGTTTGAGACTAGTAAGAAATATAACGTGTATAATTAGGCAAGTTTACTTTACTTTTTCTCATAGTAACAGAAAGATAGTAATGATCAGAATAAGTATCTCCCTTTATGAGTCTTTAGAAAGACACTGTCAGCCATTTAGTCTGCGTTGTGTTATTGACGTTTCATATAACACAACGATATTGATGTGCATCGTTAGCTGGACTTCCTACTGCACTATTACCAAATGCACACACAATGCCACAGATAATTCTTGGAGGTTGAAAAAAATAAGTTAAAAATATAACTTCAGTTGGTAGAAGGTTGAACTCTTTTGCTTAAATAGTCAATGCATTGTTATCTTGTATATTTACAGTAGAAAGCAGACTAAAGAGACAGATAACTGTTGCGGGAAAAACGGAACGAGACATTGCTGTCATAAGCAGCATGGAGAGAAAGGTGGCTGTCCAAAGAGGAATGCCAAGAATGGCGTTGATCATGAGCGGAACAGAAAGACAGATGTCTATCATGGGCAAAAGGGAGAGACGGATGTCTACCATAGACAGAGTGGAGAGACAGATGTCTACCATGGGCAGAGTGGAGAGACAGATGTCTACCATGGGCAGAGTGGAGAGACAGATGTCTACCATGGGCAGAGTGGAGAGACGGATGTCTATCATAGACAGAGTTTAGAGACAGATATGTACCATGGGCAGAGTGAAGAGACAGATGTCTATCATAAACAGAGTGGAGAGACGGATGTCTACCATAGGCAGAGTGGAGAGACAGATGATTATCACCAGTTTAAAGAAGATATTAGAAATGCGTCAGGAATATTCCACTTCAAACCAAGTTTGCAAAAATTTTATCTTACTCTCCCAACAATAGCAGAAGAGGAAACTTTCTCAAATGTAGAAGGTGAGTTTTACATCTGATAACTCGTATACACAAATTTTACAGAAAGGGAGTTGTCTTACTACGTTATTGGGTATAGCTTTTGAGCTCGTAGCAGTTGATATTGGACATGAACCTGTAGAAGGAGGTATAATATTTGTAAGGGAACGATTAAGTATTAATAATGATAGAAACATGATGAGAAAGTTTATTTAATGGTAAGAAATATGAGGATATTCAATAATGTCAGATAATAATATAATATTAAAGACCTTCATAATTTTTTAATTGTGAGAGATCTATAATGTGTTTGAAAACTAAGCAGCGATAATACATGGTGTATGAAAGACTGCAGTATTGAATATAATAAGAAAAGGTAATGGCAACGTTTTTTCTTCAGTAAACCTTTTATTATATCATTATTATTTGTCTAAAATTATAGCATGTCTAATAAACTATGTTGTAGTTATAAGTTTAGTAGAAGAAAGAAACTTTGGTGCTGAGATTCCTGAAAGTCACACTCAAACTATCAGCCCCGTGATATTGAACATTTCTGATGAGTCATCTATTTGCGGTGACGATGGAGAACAGAAAGTAACAATAACAACAACACTTGTAACTCCGGTACATTCTGATAACAATTCGTTGGGTGAAAAACCCAAAGTTTGTCGTAAAAATAAGTTTAAACTGCTTTCTTGTTTTGGAGGCAGATAATTTATATTTTGTTTTCTTGTTATTCCTTCAATAATATTTATTCTTGTTTAATCGCAAACTCTTGTTGATTGCATAGTTTCAAGGGTAGTATCAAGAGCAGACAAATCTGATATAGATTTCCTAGCATCTAGTTTAGTAAACAAGCAGCATCCCCACAACACTCTCCTTTACATTATGATTGAATTTCTTTTACTTGTTTGGAGGCTCCAACACAGTCCCCTCTCAATACAAAGAAGCCTTGTTTAAATTTGGAAGGTCAAATTACTAGCTCAATGCAAATCATGCATTTACAAATGAACTACATGCTGATGATATTTTTTGATAGCGTGTATTTTAATAGAACACCGATGATACAGGCGCTATAATAGACTTGAAATAAGTACAAACAAGTTTATAAAATTCTTGCTGATTTCTTTATATGTAACCAGCTCAATGTACTCGTATATAGATCATGTATTCATATAGAGACAATATTAACAAAAAGGCATCTCCATTCCACCTACCGGTACATGTCATCGCAAAAGTACCAGAAAACAGAACCTGTTGAGCTTGAACCAGGGTAAACTGGCAGAGGAGTTATCTTGTTTTAATAGTATAAAATGGTGTTTTAAGAGTTTTTGGTTTTTGTCTCATCACTGCATGGAAAGAATCAACTGTAGTAGACTCCTTAAGGATTAGTAACTCCTTAATAGTAGTGACTCTTTAGTAGTAACTCCTTAAGGTAAATCTCCTTCTCTTCGTAAATCTCTTTACTAATAGTTTGACGTTGCTGAAACCAGGATTCCTGCCTGGCTGGTAGTTGTCTCATCAAGAACAAAGATTTCTCGTAATTTACAGGTTTACTTGCATCTCCTTTCAAGATGTTTCTAGTTATAAATCTTTTATCATATCAAAGATAATCTTTATATATATTTTAAATAATAACAAGAAACAGTCCAATTATCAAATTCTTCTTTAAACCTTGCAACGTGTGTTGATCATAATTATACCAAATAACAATCTTGAATGAACTCAGAAATCAATTGTTAATATTGATTCTTTCTAGCTATTAATCATATAAACTCAGAGACAAACATATTTTCACTGTAGCACACCACAGCAGTGACGTCGGGTGTCTTGCCCATTCCGGTCGATTGTTGAGGTCAACTATGAGTCCAAATTCACTAGTCCAAAATGTGTTGTAAACATTTCTTGATCAACTTTAAAACTGAACGGTTGAGAAAACAAATAATTTGTCTAGCTAGCTGAGCGCAAAAGGTTATTATTCTACACATGCTTAGGAGCAAAGCTCTCTACCCTAGGACACTTATATTTCGCTAGTATTTAGTTTCGTGAGTAGCACACAGAGTAAAATTTCGCTGCAACTTAATTTCGTGGCTCTGATGAGTGCGAATATATAGTCGTGTGAAAATAAATGCAGTGGAAAAAACATTACATTCCTCAGATCCAGTTCACTAATAAGAAAAAAATTCAATTTGGGAATAGTTCGTATTTGTAAACCACAGGTTGAAATGTGTGGGTGAGATCGACAATTCAATTTGATCACTTGCTGCCATTTGTTTCTTAGACTATCAATGACGTCTAGGTCCCTCCTGCCCTGACTTTCACACTCTAATCCCAAGAAGAAGAAAATAGATAGGTAACAACCAACTTCACAACCAAAACTGTATAACCCTTACGTTGCCATAAACGCATTTATGCGTTTTCTAGGGGTCACTGACATAAACGCATTTTCTGACTTTCTCAGCAATTGTCTGGTAACCTGATTTTATTATTTGTTGACCACATAACCCACGGTCTTTAAGTGTTTTATGAAATTGACTGTGTTGTCCGAAGATTTCTCTATAAAATCAGCCTAAAACAACGAAGCAATTTTAAACTTTTGTTTGAGAATTTCTAATCTAAAAACGAACATTTTTCTGTGAGTTCATTAACTACCCCGCGCGAGTCATAAAACAGGTAATTAGTTGTTGATGACATAATAGCCAGTTTAGATTTTCGTGATTATACAGATAATTAAAGTAGAACTTGAAAAATACTGTATACATATCATGAAGCAATATCGGCAATTTCGGTAAAATGGCTGGCACTAGGCCGGTAACGAATTTGTACATGATTGGCAGTGAAAGAGATAATGTGGTTGGACATGATGAGGGTTGATATTGTTTTTGGATGGTAATAAAATTCATCACTGCAATAATTATTCTTCAATTTTACGACTTCACCTACCAGACTTTCATTCTCACCAGTTACAAATTCGGTGACTAAACTGATATTGCTTTGCCATGCTGCTCAGTTGGTGTATTAGCTATAATGAGTTCACCAGAAATTTCCCATTTATCCTAACCACTGACTAAAGTTGCCTGCATTTCTAATATTACGATTTTATTGTGGATATCAATGAACAAAGCTATTTAACTTCGCGTTTTCGCTCGTTCGTTATGATAGTTTAGTTTCGCTCATTAAATTTTCGCGAAAGGATTACACCACGAAAACGCGAAAGTTAGATGCCGCGAATACATAAGTGTCCTAGGGTATATTGTCGAAGTTTATCACTATAATGTCAAAGTTATCTGCACTTGCTGTAACAAGTGGACAACTTCCTTAAACTTACGTGATGGCAATACACTCTGTCCAGCATGCATGCATAAAAGAAAATGAGCAACTTACGTCTCTCTACCAAAGGTGCCAATAACTCCAATTATCTACAGACTGGTTAGACCGTTAGAGTTTGTAGATAATTGGTCAGACTGGTTAGAGTTTGTATATTGCTAGAAGACAAACACACTCAAAAAGAAAAACCTATCAAACATGTATTTGAGTCTTGTATCAAACAGACCAAACAGATTAAGCTAAAATACTGTAGCTGAAATGTTAGGATGGTACGGGTGGTCGGGCACAGGCTTTCAATAAAACTACACTGCAACCGGAGTAACAATAAAACTTAGGCTATCCCATGTAAAAGATTTTCCAACCTACTGCACATGTATCCTGACGGGGATGTTTCAAAAATCAACAAGATAGATATTCTACCGAGTTGGTTTAATTCGAGATTATCAGAGACATATTAGAGAGTTGCATAACTTTTTTAGGCTGGCCTTTCATAACTGCTGTAAGGGCAAGGTCAGTATTTACAAATAAGTTAACTAGATACAGCCTCAGTATTAACTTTACTTGATGCTAGCCAAATTCCCGACATTGCACGGGTAATAGAAGAGTTACCTAATGAATTTGAGTAAGTCACCTGGAAAGCTAAATCTTTACTAAAACCTTTATTAAAACAATACTCACATTTTGGTTCAGCTCGATCGTTACGTGTAACAGTCAACAGTACTAGTTATTAACCATAAGCAAGTGCTTTAGGTGTGGGTGTTTTAACCAATGTAATGACTATTTGCCCTATGAGTCTATTGTACTTCGTGTCGCTTAACGGTTAAGTTCGCTGCCTCTAGATCAAGAGGTCCCGAGATCCAATCCAGTGCCGAGCGAATCTTTCATGGCTTTTCATTGATTTTTATAACTGGACACTGAGTTTAACAAAAAAAAAAACTCTGAGATTTACGGTATATACTGTATATAGATTGAGGATTATTTTGGCTAATGTTTACGCTTCACATTATACAGATTAACAGCAGCTTATCACCACATGGAGTCAGCATGCTAGATAAAAACACTGACCTTTTACCAAGTTCAAGTTTTGTATAAAATTGGTAGACTAGTATAACCAATATTACTTTAAATATAAATATTATTATCACAGTGTACAACACCCTGTCATAGAAGAACTGTCGCACCGTAGTACACGTATCAAATATGTATTAAATATAACTTCATGCTGATGATTAAAGGTGGTACTGGTTGATGGAAATGTAGTCTACACATACATAGTCGAGTACTCACGCTGCCAGACATATCACATAAGAGTTATCTTCTCATAAAATACTAGTAAGATATTAGACTATAACAGCCCTCTTGTACAATTCAATAATCAATGAGGTGTGATGAAGGAATATGACACCATAAAATCTATTCTACTGTGGAGACTCGTTGAAAGTTGATATGGAACTTTTCAACGAAATCTTTCCAGCTGGCCGAAAGTCTGTATAAAATGTTTTTACTTTTTAGAAGCTGAGAGCCACCTCATGATGGCATTTAAGTCACTTAAGTACTATTAGTGTACTTAGGGGTACACTTAAGTTAAGTGTACCCATTTGGTCAACTTTATTATACAACACGATCACAAAATGTCTGCAAGTCGATGTAGGGTATCAATATTTCTTCATAAGATCTCCTAGATATCACCTAATCTCCTTGTTGTGTCCAGAACCCTATAGTTTCACAGAGTCCCTCAACTAACGAAAGCGTATATGGGAGCTCGCTCGTTTCCAAACAAACAGGTCTCGCCTACTATTTTTATATAAGTTATGATGGAGAAGCCGCAACATTAACCAATAAAGATTAGTCCCAATGGCAGTCGATTTAAAATTGGTTGTTGTATCACACACCATTTGAAAGAGAACAAATTTCCCTACATAAGTCTACTAATAACTTTTTTGTAAAAACGTAAAGTAAATGCAAAAAAGAGCGGTATTGAGAGCGAGGTATGAATATTTCATTAGAGATCAGTATGTCGATCGGGTTTGTTTGAAAACACGCGTTTTTGTTTCCGGTTTTTGGTCGCGAAACTTTGCAGAGCTATACGACTCTGACAGTACAGAGCTGTATAACTTCTCAAAGTTTCGCGACCAAAGGAAACACGGCTTCAAACAAACAAGCCACGCCCACTGTTTTTTTATATAAGTTATAATGGAGAATGCAAAAAAGTGAGATGTTGAGAGCGAGGTAAAAATATTTCATTATAGATCAGTATGTCGATCGGGTTTGTTTGGAGACAAGTGTTTTGGTTTCCATTTTTTGATGCCGGACTCTGTGAAGCTATACGGATCTGGTTGTGTCCTTAGGCCGATCCATAATTATAGCATTCTGGTGTGATGTAATTTGGGAAGAGTCTGGCTGGGCTGCTAGCTTTTAGGTGAGCAGTTTGCGCAAATGCTATTGGGATAAGCAGACTTTCTGTGCATCACTCACTGTGACTGCAAACTAACAGTTCAAATTGGTCTTCAGTTCGACTTGTACATCAAAGAATTTGAGTCACAAATCTTCTACAAATATATCTCTAATTGTTATTGTTACTGTGTAGTTTTGTGGGAGAAATAAGAGTGAGTTTTATTACTCCTATGCTATGTTTTATACAAAGTCATGCTTGTTCTTTCTTTGTTTTTTGAAAGCCTGAGTTTTTCATGCCATTGTAGTTCGGAAATAAAAGTTGGACAACTCCAACATGGTTGGCTCTCACTTAAACCAATCTAACTAAGTCACTTAGTCTTGCCACTTTAGTTGACACAGCCAGTGGTGACTTTCACTTGCTGTGCGAACAACTCCAGTATATCTGCAATATAAGTATAAGCTTTTCATAAACTAGGTGAACATTTACAGAAAATACTTTTTGTGTAGTTAAAATGAGAGACTTTACTTCTTGTTTGGCACAACGTACAATTATACACACAGTCACCTAAACAGCTGGTAAATAAATTCCTGAAGCATGAGTGTCAGATGACCTTCACCTTTACTATGATATAGTATATAGCAAAAAAAAGGAATCCTTTAAACAATATGCCATTTAAACGAATGTTAACTTCCTTCTAAATAAAAACTGCGAGCTCAAATTAGTAACAATTCAACAGAAGGCAACTCCAATATTTTAGCCGTATATTTTATATTGGCAAAATATCTTGATTTAAAGGTGAACTCGGTTGAAAAAACATCAAGTTGGCTTTGTTCAAAGCATCTTTAGTAAGATTGCAGCTAATATTACATTTCTGATTGGTTATAAACAATTTTCAAATTCTAACAATGGGCTATGACATCATCTCCCCGCGTCAACAATCAACTTCAAACCATTCTTTGAATATTGCTGAAGAAAGATGCGATCAGAGAAAATTCTCAACACGCTGTACTATATTTCTTTAGTTATTATTATACCTATTCATTGGGAGACATTTTGGGAGGTCTTCAAGGTCATACCTTACCTTGTCTTCTTTGGAATTCTGCTATCACCTATCCTCTTCGAACAGAGGTAAGTCAAACATTTAATAAAACTATCTAGCTAACAAATACTGCAGTAAACCTTCTAGTTTGAGACTAGTAAGAAATATAACGTGTATAATTAGGCAAGTTTACTTTACTTTTTCTCATAGTAACAGAAAGATAGTAATGATCAGAATAAGTATCTCCCTTTATGAGTCTTTAGAAAGACACTGTCAGCCATTTAGTCTGCGTTGTGTTATTGACGTTTCATATAACACAACGATATTGATGTGCATCGTTAGCTGGACTTCCTACTGCACTATTACCAAATGCACACACAATGTCACAGATAATTCTTGGAGGTTGGAAAAAATAAGTCAAAAATATAACTTCAGTTGGTAGAAGGTTGAACTCTTTTGCTTAAATAGTCAATGCATTGTTATCTTGTATATTTACAGTAGAGAGCAGACTAGAGAGACAGATAACTGTTGCGAGAAAAACGGAACGAGACATTGCTGTCATAAGCAGCATGGAGAGAAAGATGGCTGTCCAAAGAGGAATGGCAAGAATGGTGTTGATCATGAGCGGAAAAAAAAGACAGATGTCTATCATGGGCAAAAGGGAGAGACGGATGTCTACCATAGACAGAGTGGACAGACAGATGTCTACCATGGCCAGAGTGGAAAGACAGATGTCTACCATGGGCAGAGTGGAGAGACAGATGTCTACCATGGGCAGAGTGGAGAGACAGATGTCTATCATAGACAGAGTTTAGAGACAGACATGTACCATAGGCAGAGTGAAAAGACAGATGTTTATTATAGACAGAGTGGAGAGCCAGATATCTACTATGGGCAGATTGAAGAGACAGATGTCTATCATAGACAGAGTGGAGAGACGGATGTCTACCATAGACAGAGTGGAGAGACGGATGTCTACCATAAGCAGAGTGGAGAGACAGATGATTATCACCAGTTTAAAGAAGATATTAGAAATGCGTCAGGAATATTCCACCTCAAACCAAATTTGCAAAAATTTTATCTTACTCTCCCAACAATAGCAGAAGAGGAAACTTTCTCAAATGTAACAGGTGGGTTTTACATCTGATAACTCGTATACACAAATTTTACAGAAAGGGAGTTGTCTTACTACGTTATTGGGTAGAGCTTTTGAGCTCGTAGCAGTTGATATTGGACATGAACCTGTAGAAGGAGATATAATATTTGTAAGGGAACGATTAAGTATTAATAATGATAAAAAACATGATGAGAAAGTTTATTTAATGGTAAGAAATATGAGGATATTCAATAATGTCAGATAATAATATAATATTAAAGACCTTCATAATTTTTTAATTGTGAGAGATCTATAATGTGTTTGAAAACTAAGCAGCGATAATACATGGTGTATGAAAGACTGCAGTATTGAATATAATAAGAAAAGGTAATGGCAACGTTTTTTCTTCAGTAAACCTTTTATTATATCATTATTATTTGTCTAAAATTATAGCATGTCTAATAAACTATGTTGTAGTTATAAGTTTAGTAGAAGAAAGAAACTTTGGTGCTGAGATTCCTGAAAGTCACACTCAAACTATCAGCCCCGTGATATTGAACATTTCTGATGAGTCATCTATTTGCTGTGACGATGGAGAACAGAAAGTAACAATAACAACACTTGTAACTCCGGTACATTCTGATAACAATTCGTTGGATGAAAAACCCAAAGTTTGTCGTAAAAATAAGTTTAAACTGCTTTCTTGTTTTGGAGGCAGATAATTTATATTTTGTTTTCTTGTTATTCCTCCAATAATATTTATTCTTGTTTAATCATAAACTCTTGTTGATTGCATAGTTTCAAGGGTAGTATCAAGAGCAGACAAATCTGATATAGATTTCCTAGCATCTAGTTTAGTAAACAAGCAGCATCCCCACAACACTTTCCTTTATATTATGATTGAATTTCTTTTACTTGTTTGGAGGCTCCAACACAGTCCCCTCTCAATACAAAGAAGCCTTGTTTAAATTTGGAAGGTCAAATTACTAGCTCAATGCAAATCATGCATTTACAAATGAACTACATGCTGATGATATTTTTTGATAGCGTGTATTTTAATAGAACACCGATGATACAGGCGCTATAATAGACTTGAAATAAGTACAAACAAGTTTATAAAATTCTTGCTGATTTCTTTATATGTAACCAGCTCAATGTACTCGTGTATAGATCATGTATTAATATAGAGACAATATTAACAAAAAGGCATCTCCATTCCACCTACCAGTACATGTCATCGCAAAAGTACCAGAAAACAGAACCTGTTGAGCTTGAACCAGGGTAAACTTGCAGAGGAGTTATCTTGTTTTAATAGTATTAAATAGTGTTTTAAGAATTATCATCTTTTTGGTTTTTGTCTCATCACTGCATGGAAAGAATCAACTATAGTAGACTCCTTAAGGATTAGTAACTCCTTAATAGTAGTGACTCTTTAGTAGTAACTCCTTAAGGTAAATCTCCTTCTCTTCGTAAATCTCTTTACTAATAGTTTGACGTTGCTGAAACCAGGATTCCTGCCTGGCCGGTAGTTGTCTTATCAAGAACAAATAGTTCCTATAATTCACAGGTTTACTTGAATCTCCTTTCAAGCTGTTTCTAGTTATAAATCTTTTATCATACCAAAGATAATCTTGATTTATTTTTTAAATAATAACAAGAAACAGTCCAATTATCAAATTCTTCTTTAAACCGTGCAACGTGCTTTGCTCATAATTATACCAAACTAGAAATTCTACTGTCATACAGCCCGTGACCAAAGTGATATTGGAAAAAAGAAAGAGTACTGATGGTTGAGAAATGCAATATTAGCAGTCAAATGGCACTGCAGTGCAATAGGATAACTGCAATGATAGCTGTAATGTGCACAAATTTGTTTACATTTCAAAACGTCATAGCCAACAATATCAAGAAGCTGTGATATTTATATTGATTTAAAAAAAATCTATTTAACAAAACTATTTAGAAAAAATAATAGCAGTAACATATTGCCCATCATCGATGTTATTAGTGTGACTATAACATTTCAATAGTCATCCAAACTTATAATTAAATATTGTAATAATCTCATAATAATCATTAGAAAAAAATATCATCGTCATTTCCTTTACTTTCACTGCTTTGGACATCAGTTAGAATACCAAAGTGCTCAAAAAGTGTCTATAATGTCAGTTACTTTGAAATCGGTACAAAAGAAATGATTATATTTCAGTACACCTATGTTAATTACAACAACCTTCGGAAGTTCGACAATGCTATAGACTGGTGAAATGTGCACGTTATTTTTTCGTAAAACTTTTTCGCGCACGACTAAATGGTTCTATTCTCTGTCGCTCAGCGTTTCAATTGCCGGTCTTAATTTTGATAAAAATAAGGCTTAGCAAGTTTTAATAATGATTTTCAGCCAAATTTATCTGTCTATTTGTGTATAATCCGATCAGATGGGTTAGGTTTAGGAATATGTCGACAATTTTCGAAGACTTGGTAACATATTTAAATATGTTTTTACGTGTTTTGTATCGTTATTATACTTAAACGACTCTACTCAAAGGTGGTTAAATTTGTTGATGAGATTTCGGTACAAGGGTTTGCGACGTTGTTGATGAATAATTTTTTCGTGAGTTGTGTTCACATGCATTTATCGTAAAACTCTCAAACATTCGTGAATGAACTCAAAAATCAATTGTTAATATTGATTCTTTCTAGCTATTAATCATATAAACCCAGAGACAAACATATTTTCACTGTAGCACACCACAGCAGTAACGTAGGGTGTCTTGCCCTTTCCGGTTGATTGATGAGGTCAACTATGAGTCCAAATTCACTAGTCTAAAATATGTTGTAAACATCTCTTGATCAACTTTAAAAAAGGAACAGTTGAGAAACAAATAATTTGTCTTAAGAACAAAGCTTTCTATATTGTCAAAGCTTATCACTATATTGTCAAAGTTATTTGCACTTGCTGTAACAAGTGGACAACTTCCTTAAACTTATGTGATGGCAATACACTCTGTCCAGCATGCATGCATAAAAGAGAATGAGCAAAACAAGTCTCTCTACCAAAGGTGCCAATAACTCCAATTATCTACAGACTGGTTAGACCGTTAGAGTTTGTAGATAATTGGTCAGACTGGTTAGAGTTTGTGTATTGCTAGAAGACAAACACACTCAAAAAGAAAAACCTATCAAACATGTATTTGAGTCTTGTATCAAACAGACCAAACAATTGAGCTAAAATACTGTAGCTGAAATGTTAGGATGGTACGGGTAGTCGGGCACAGGCTTTCAATAAAACTACACTGCAACCGGAGTAACAATAAAACTTAGGCTATCCCATGTAAAAGATTTTCCAACCTACTGCACATGTATCCTGATGGGGATATTTCAGAAATCAACAAGATAGATATTCGATCGAGCTGGTTTAATTCGAGATTATCAGAGACATGTTAGAGAGTGGCATAATCTGTTTAAATTAGCCTTCCATAATTGTTGTACGGTCAAGGTCAGTAGTTACAAATAAGGTAACTAGATACAGCATCAGCCTGAACTTTACTTGATGCTAGCCAAATTCCCGACATTGCACGGGTAATAGAAGAGTTACCTAAGGAATTTGAGTAAGTCACCTGGAAAGCTAAATCTTTACTAAAACCTTTATTAAAATAATACTCACATTTTGGTTCAGCTCAATCGTTACCCATAACGGTCAACAGTACTAGTTATTAACCATAAGCAAGCGCTTTAGGTGTGGGTGTTTTAACCAATGTAATGACTATTTGCCCAAATGAGTCCATTGTATTTCGTGTCGCTTAACGGTTAAGTTCGCTGCCTCTAGATCAAGAGGTCCCGAGATCCAATCCAGTGCCGAGCGGATCTTTCATGGCTTTTCATTGATTTTCATAACTGGACACTGAATTTAACAAAAAACAAACCCTGAGATTTACGATATATACTGTATATAGATTGAGGATTATTTTGGCTAATGTTTATGCTTCACATTATACAGATTAGCAGCAGCTTATCACCGCATGGAGTCAGCATGCTAGATAAAAGCACTGACCTTTTACCAAGTTCAAGTTTTGTATAAAATTGGTAGACTAGTATAACCAATATTACTTTAAATATAAATATTAATATCACAGTGTACAACACCCTGTCATAGAAGAACTGACACACCGTAGTACACGTATCAAATATGTATTAAATATAACTTCATGCTGATGAATAAAGGTGGTACTGGTTGATGGAAATGTAGTCTACACATACATAGTCGAGTATTCATGCTGCCAGACATATCACATAAGAGTTATCTTCTCATAAAATACTAGTAAGATATTAGACTATAACAGCCCTCTTGTACAATTCAATAATCAATGAGGTGTGATGAAGGAATATGACACCATAAATTCTATTCTACTGTGGAGACTCGTTGAAAGTTGATATGGAACTTTTCAACGAAATCTTTCCAGCTGGCCGAAAGTCTGTATAAAATGTTTTCACTTGCTAGAAGCTGAGTGCCACTTTATGATGGTATTTAAGTGTACGCCTTTAGTCAACATCATTATATCTACCATAAGCAGATGTCTACTATAAACAGAGTGGAAAGACAGATGTCGACCATGGGCAGAGTGGAGAGACAGATGTCTATCATAGACAGAGTAGAGAGACAGATGTCTACCATGGGCATAGTGGAGAGACAAATATCTACCATGGGCAGAGTGGAGAGGCAGATGATTACCACCAGTTTAAAGAAGATATTAGAAATGCATCAGGAATATTCCACTTCAAACCAAATTTGCCAAAATTTTATCTTACTCTCCCAACAATAGCAGAAGAGGAAACTTTCTCAAACGTAGAAAGTGAGTTTTACATCTGATAACTCGAATACACAAATTTTATAGAAAAGGAGTTGTCTTACTATGTTATTGAGTTGACCTTGTGAGCTCTCAGCAGTTTATATTGGCCATGAACCCGTAGAAGCAAATATAATATTTGAAAGGGAACGGTTAAGTATTATTGATAACAAAAAAGATGATGAGAAAGTTTATTTAATGGTAAGAAATATGAGGATATTTAATAATGTCAGAAATAATATAATGTTAAAGACAATCATAATTTTATAATTATTAGCGATCTATAATGTGTTTGAAAAGTAAGCAGTGATAATACATAGTGTATAAAAGACTGCAGTATTAAATATAAAAGAAAAAGTAATGGAAACGTATTTTCTTCAGTGAACATATTGTTATATCATAATTATTTGTCTAAAATTATAGCACATCTAATAAACTATGTTGTAGTTACAAGTTTAGCAGAAGAACGAGACTTTGGTGCTGAGATTCCTGAAAGTCACACTCAAACTATCAGCCTTGTGATGTTGAACACTTCTGATGAGTCATCTATTTCCTGTGACAATGGAGAACAGAAAGTAACAATAACAACAACACTTGTAACTCCGGTACATTCTGATAACAATTCGTTGGGTGAAAAACCCAAAGTTTGTCGTAAAAATAAGTTTAAACTGCTTTCGTGTTTTGGAAGCAGATAATTTTTTTTTTCTTGTTATTCCTCCAATAATATTAATTCTTGTTTAACGATAAACTCTTGTTGATTGCATAGTTTCAAGGGTAGTATCAAGAGTAGACAAATCTGATATAAATTTCCTAGCATCTAATTTAGTAAACAAGAAGCATCCCCACAACACTTTCCTTTATATTTTGACAGAAATTATTTTACTTGTTTGGAGGTTCCAGCACTGTCCCCTCTTTATACAAAGAAACATTGGTTAAATTTTGAAGGTCAAACTGCTAGCTAAACAATTGTAAACCGAAATCATGTATTTACAAATGAACTACATGCTGATGAGTTTTGTTGATAAAGTGTATTTTAATAGAACACCAATGATACAGGCGCTATAATAGACTTGAAAAAGTACAAACAAGTGTATAAAGTTCTGGCTGATTTCTTTATATGTAACCAGCTCAATGTACTCGTATATAGATCATGTATTCATATAGAGACAATACTAACAAAAAGGCATCTCCATTCCACCTACCGGTACATGTCATCGCAAAAGTACCAGAAAACAGAACCTGTTGAGCTTGAACCAGGGTAAACTGGCAGAGGAGTTATCTTGTTTTTATAATATAAAATAGTGTTTTAAGAATTATCATCTTTTTGGTTTTTGTCTCATCACTGCATGGAAAGAATCAACTGTAGTAGACTCCTTAAGGATTAGTAACTCCTTAATAGTAGTGACTCTTTAGTAGTAACTCCTTAAGGTAAATCTCCTTGTAAGAGAACCCTACTAACATTTCCTGTCTCTACTAACTCACCAATTTTATTGTCTTGTGTTAAGTAAAACATCGCTGTATCCGGGTCTAAGGCGCCACAAGGGTTGTTTCGACGTGTATTGACGTGTCTCGACACGCCTTCACTTCCTGCAATTATCTTCCATCCACGCTCGGCATTATGACTTTTGAAGTTCAACTAGTAACACGCAACTGATGATTTAATTGACAATTTTTCTGTTCAGAACATTTTTGCATTTATCGCTAATTTGTTTTGTTTGACTTCTTGATTTAGCTGTGTGAGTGTTTTTCAAAGACGGCAAAAGGTTTGTGTCGATAATTTTCTATTTCTATAATATCGTTATTTTTTATATTGCTGTGGAAGAACTTTTAAATATGTTAATCATTTGTAGATTTCACGGTTTCAGTGTTGACTGAATAAAACATCAACGAGTCATCTCCAAATCAGTGAATCAATTCCAGCTTAATACACTTGCCAGCTACGAACCTAGCGTAAACCGCTATACTCCTTCTCTTCGTAAATCTCTTTACTAATAGTTTGACGTTGCTGAAACCAGGATTCCTGCCTGGCTGGTAGTTGTCTCATCAAGAACAAAGATTTCTCGTAATTTACAGGTTTACTTGCATCTCCTTTCAAGCTGTTTCTAGTTATAAATCTTTTATCATATCAAAGATAATCTTTACATATATTTTAAATAATAACAAGAAACAGTCCAATTATCAAATTCTTCTTTAAACCTTGCAACGTGTGTTGATCATAATTATACCAAATAACAATCCTGAATGAACTCAGAAATCAATTGTTAATATTGATTCTTTCTAGCTATTAATCATATAAACTCAGAAACAAACATATTTTCGCTGTAGCACACCACAGCAGTGACGTCGGGTGTCTTGCCCATTCCGGTTGATTGTTGAGGTCAACTATGAGTCCAAATTCACTAGTCCAAAATGTGTTGTAAACATCTCTTGATCAACTTTAAAACTGAACGGTTGAGAAAACAAATAATTTGTCTAGCTAGCTGAGCGCAAAAGGTTATTATTCTACACGTGCTTAGGAGCAAAGCTCTTTATATTGTCAAAGTTTATCACTATAATGTCAAAGTTATCTGCACTTGCTGTCACAAGTGGACAACTTCCTTAAACTTACGTGATGGCAATACACTCTGTCCAGCATGCATGCATAAAAGAGAATGAGCAAAACACGTCTCTCTACCAAAGGTATCGATAACTCCAATTATCTACAGACTGGTTAGACCGTTAGAGTTTGTAGATAATTGGTCAGACTGGTTAGTGCTTGTATATTGCTAGAAGACAAACACACTCAAAAAGAAAATCCTATCAAACATGTATTTGAGTCTTGTATCAAACAGACCAAACAGATTGGGCTAAAATACTGTAGCTGAAATGTTTGGATGGTACGGGTGGTCGGGCACGGGCTTTCAATGAAACTACACTGCAACCGGATAACAATAAAACTTAGGCTATCCCATGTAAAAGATTTTCCAACCTACTGCACATGTATCCTGACGGGGATGTTTCAAAAATCAACAAGATAGATATTCTATCGAGTTGGTTTAATTCGAGATTATCAGAAACATATTAGAGAGTTGCATAACTTTTTTAGGTTGGCCTTTCATAACTGCTGTAAGGTCAAAGTCAGTATTTACAAATAAGGTAACTTGATACAGCCTCAGTATTAACTTTACTTGATGCTAGCCAAAATCCCGACATTGCACGGGTAATAGAAGAGTTACCTAATGAATTTGAGTAAGTCACTTGGAAAGCTAAATCTTTACTAAAACCTTTATTGAAACAATACTCACATTTTGGTTCAGCTCAATCGTTACGTGTAGCAGTCAACAGTACTAGTTATTAACCATAAGCAAGCGCTTTAGGTGTGGGTGTTTTAACCAATGTAATGACTATTTGCCCAAATGAGTCCATTGTAATTCGTGTTGCTTAACGGTTAAGTTCGCTGCCTCTAGATCAAGAGGTCCCGAGATCCAATCCAGTGCCGAGCGGATCTTTCATGGCTTTCCTTTGATTTTTATAACTGGGCACTGAGTTTAACAAAAAACAAACCCTGAGATTTACAATATATACTGTATATAGATTGAGGATTATTTTGGCTAATGTTTACGCTTCACATTATACAGATTAGCAGCAGCTTATCACCACATGGAGTCAGCATGCTAGATAAAAACACTGACCTTTTACCAAGTTCAAGTTTTGTATAAAATTGGTAGACTAGTATAACCAGTACTACTTTAAATATAAATATTAATATCACAGTGTACAACACCCTGTCATAGAAGAACTGTCGCACCGTAGTACACGTATCAAATATGTATTAAATATAACTTCATGTTGATGATTAAAGGTGGTACTGGTTGATGGAAATGTAGTCTACACATACATAGTCGAGTATTCGTGCTGCCAGACATGTCACATATGAGTTATCTTCTCATAAAATACTAGTAAGATATTAGACTATAACAGCTCTCTTGTACAATTCAATAATCAATGAGGTGTGATGAAGGAATATGACACCATAAAATCTATTCTACTGTGGAGACTCGTTGAAAGTTGATATGAAACTTTTCAACGAAATTTTTCCAGCTGGCCGAAAGTCTGTATAATATGTTTTTACTTTTTAGAAGCTGAGTGCCACCTTATGATGGTATTTAAGTCACTTAAGTACTATTAGTGTACTTAGGAGTACACTTAAGTTAAGTGTACCCATTTGGTCAACTTTATTATACAACACGATCACAAAATGTCTGCAAGTCGATGTAGGGTATCAATATTTCTTCATAAGATCTCCTAGATATCACCTAATCTCCTTGTTGTGTCCAAAACCGTATAGTTTCACAGAGTCCCTCAACTAACGGAAGCGTATATGGGAGCTCGCTCATTTCCAAACAAACAGGTCTCGCCTACTATTTTTATATAAGTTATGATGGAGAAGACGCAACATTAACCAATAAAGATTACTCCCATTGGCAGTCGCTTTAAAATTGGTTGTTGTATCACACACCATTTGAAAGAGAACAAATTTCCCTACAAAAGTCTACTAATAACTTTTTTGTAAAAACGTAGAGTAAATGCAAAAAGGAGTGGTATTGAGAGCGAGGTATGAATATTTCATTAGAGATCAGTATGTCGATCAGGTTTGTTTGAAAACAGGCGTTTTTGTTTCCGGTTTTTGGTCGCGAAACTTTGCAGAGCTATACGACTCTGACAGTACAGAGCTATATAACTTCCCAAAGTTTCGCGACCAAAGGAAACACGGCTTCAAACAAACAAGCCACGGCCACTGTTTTTTTATATAAGTTATAATGGAGAATGCAAAAAAGTGAGATGTTGATAGCGATGTAAAAATATTTCATTATAAATCAGTAGGTCGATCAGGTTTGTTTGGAAACAAGCGTTTTGGTTTCCAGTTTTTGATGCCGGACTTTTTGAAGCTACACGGATCTGGTTGTGTCCTTAGGCCAATCCATATAGCATTCTGGTGTAATGTAATTTGGGAAGAGTCTGGCTGGGCTGCTAGCTTTTAGGTGAGCAGTTTGCGCAGGTGCTATTGGGATAAGCGGACTTTCTGTGCATCACTCACTGTGACTGCAATCTAACAGTTCAAATTGGTCTTCAGTTCGACTTGTACTCAAAAGAATTTGAATCACAAATTTTCTACGAATATATCTCTAATTGTTATTGTTACTGTGTAGTTTTGTGGGAGAAATAAGAGTGAGTTTTATTACTCCTACGCTATGTTTTATACAAAGCCATGCTTGTTCTTTCTTTGTTCTTTGAACGCATCAGTTGTTCATGCCATTGTAGTTCAGAAACAAAAGTTGGACAACTCCAACATGGTTGACTCTCACTTAAACAAATCCAACTAAGTCGCTCATTCTTGCCACTTTAGTTGACACAGCCAGTGGTGATTTTTACTTGCTGTGCGAACAACTCCAGTATATCTGCAATATAAGTATAAGCTTTTCATAAACTAGGTGAACATTTATAGAATATACTTTTTGTGTAGTTAAAATGAGAGACTTTACTTCTCGTTTTGCACAACGTACAATTATACACACCGTCACCTAAACAGCTGGTAAATAAATTCCTATCCAGGTAGAAGAAGGCTGTACCCTGAAGCATGAGTGTCAGATGACCTTCACCTTCACCATGACATAGTATATAGCAATAAAAATGGAAACCTTTAAACAATATGCCATTTAAATCAATGTTATCTCCCTTCTAAATAAAAACCGCGAGCTCAAATTAGTAACAATTCAACAGAAGGCAACTCCAATATTTTAGCCGTATATTTTATATTGGCAAAATATCTTGATTTAAAGGTAAACTCGGCTGAAAAAACATCAAGTTGGCTTGGTTCAAAGCATCTTTAGTAAGATTGCGGCTAATATTACATTGCTGATTGGTTAAAAACAATTTTCAAATTCTAACAATGGGCTATGACATCATTTCCCCGCGTCAACAATCAACTTCAAACCATTCTTTGAATATTGCTGAGGAAAGATGCGATCAGAGAAAATTCTCAACACGCTGTACTATATTTCTTTAGCTATTATTATACCTAATCATTGGGAGACATTTTGGGAGGTTTTCAAGGTCATACCTTACCTTGTCTTCCTTGGAATTATGCTATCACCTATCCTCTTCAAACAGAGGTAAGTCAAACATTTAATAAAACTATCTAGCTAACAAATACTGCAGTAAACCTTCTAGTTTGAGACTAGTAAGAAATATAATGTGTATAATTAGGCAAGTTTACTTTACTTTTTCTTATAGTAACAAAAAGATAGTAATGATCAGAATAAGTATATCCCTTTATGAGTCTTTAGAAAGACACTGTCAGCCATTTAGTCTGCGTTGTGTTATTGACGTTTCATATAACACAACGATATTGATGTGCATCGTTAGCTGGACTTCCTACTGCACTATTACCAAATGCACACACAATGTCATAGATAATTCTTGGAGGTTGAGAAAAATAAGTTAAAAATATAACTTCAGTTGGCAGAAGGTTGAACTCTTTTGCTTAAA
Source organism: Watersipora subatra (assembly GCF_963576615.1). NCBI lineage: Eukaryota > Metazoa > Bryozoa > Gymnolaemata > Cheilostomatida > Watersiporidae > Watersipora > Watersipora subatra. The sequence continues at coordinate 39,508,652 of NC_088708.1, read as the reverse complement.
TAGTCAATGCATTGTTATCTTGTATATTTACAGTAGAGAGCAGACTAGAGAGACAGATAACTGTTGCGGGAAAAACGGAACGAGACATTGCTGTCATAAGCGGCATGGAGAGAACGATGGCTGTCCAAAGAGGAATGGCAAGAATGGCGTTGATCATGAGCGGAACAGAAAGACAGATGTCTATCATGGGCAAAAGGGAGAGACGGATGTTTACCATAGACAGAGTAGAGAGACAGATGTCTACCATGGGCAGGGTGGAGAGACAGATGTCTACCATGGGCAGAGTGGAGAGACAGATGTCTACCATGGGCAGAGTGGAGAGACAGATGTCTATCATAGACAGAGTAGAGAGACAGATGTCTACCATGGGCAGAGTGAAGAGACAGATACCTACCATGGGCAGAGTGAAGAGACAGATGCCTATCATAGACAGAGTGGAGAGACGGATGTCTACCATAGGCAGGGTGGAGAGACAGATGATTATCACCAGTTTAAAGAAGATATTAGAAATGCATCAGGAATATTCCACTTCAAACCAAATTTGCCAAAATTTTATCTCACTCTCCCAACAATAGCAGAAGAGGAAACTTTCTCAAACGTAGAAGGTGAGTTTTACATCTGATAACTCGAATACACAAATTTTACAGTAAAGGAGTTGTCTTACTATGTTATTGAGTTGAACTTGTGAGGTCATAGCAGTTTATATTGGACATGAACCTGTAGAAGCAGATATAATATTTGAAAGGGAACGGTTAAGTATTATTGATGATAAAAAAGATGATGAGAAAGTTGATTTAATGGTAAGAAGTATGAGGATATTTAATAATGTCAGAAATAATATAATGTTAAAGACAATCATAATTTTATAATTATTAGAGACCTATAATGTGTTTGAAAACTAAGCAGTGATAATACATGGTGTATGAAAGACTGCAGTATTAAATATAAAAAGAAAAGGTAATGGCAACGTTTTTTCTTCAGTAAACATATTATTATATCATTATTATTTGTCTAAAATTATAGCATATCTAATAAACTATGTTGTAGTTATAAGTTTAGCAGAAGAAAAAGACTTTGGTGCTGAGATTCCTGAAAGTCACATTCAAACTATCGTGATGTTGAACACTTCTGATGAGTCATCTATTTCCTGTGACAATGGAGAACAGAAAGTAACAATAACAACAACACTTGTAACTCCGGTACATTCTGATACCAAATCGTTGGGTGAAAAACCCAAAGTTTGTCGTAAAAATAAGTTTAAACTGCTTTCTTGTTTTGGAGGCAGATAATTTATATTTTGATTTCTTGTTATTCTTCCAATAATATTAATTCTTGTTTAACAATTAACTCTTGTTGATTGCAGTTTCAAGGGTAGTATAAAGAGCAAACAAATCTGATATAAATATTTCCTAGTTTTTAGTTTAGTAAGCAGGCAGTATTACCACAACACTTTCCTTTACATTTTGACAGAAATTATTTTACTTGTTTGGAGGTTCCAGCACTGTCCCCTCTTTATACAAAGAAGCATTGGTTAAATTTTGAAGGTCAAACCGCTAGCTAAACAATTGTAAACCGAAATCATGTATTTACAATTGAACTACATGCTGATGAGATTTTTTGATAAAGTGTATTTTAATAGAACACCATTAATACAGGCGCTATAATAGACTTGAAATAAGTACAAACAAGTGTATAAAATTCTGGCTGATTTATTTATATGTAACCAGCTCAATGTACTCGTATATAGATCATGTATTAAAATATAGACAATATTAACAAAAAGGCATCTCCATTCCACCTTCCGGTACATGTCATCGCAAATGTACCAAAAAACAAAACGTGTTGACCTTGAACCAGTGTAAAATTGCAGAGGAGTAATCTTGTTTTTATAGTATAAAATGGTGTTTTAAAAGTTTTTTGTTTTTGTCTCATCACTGCATAGAGAGAATCAACTAGAGTAGAACATTCAAAAACTGCTTAAGGTAAATCTCCTTCTCTTAGCAAATCTCTTTACTAGTAGTTTGACGTTGCTGAAACCAGGATTCCTGCCTGGCTGGTAGTTGTCTCATCAAGAACAAAGAGTTCCCGTAATTTACAGGTTTACTTGCATCTCCTTTCAAGCTGTTTTTAGTTATAATTCTTTTATCATATCAAAGATAATCTTGATTTATTTTTTAAATAATAACAAGAAACAGCCCAATTATCAAATTCTTCTTTAAACCGTGCAACGTGCTTTGCTCATAATTATACCAAACTAGAAATTCTACTGTCATACAGCCCGTGACCAAAGTGATATTGGAAAAAAGAAAGAGTACTGATGGTTGAGAAATGCAATATTAGCAGTCAAATGGCACTGCAGTGCAATAGGATAACTGCAATGATAGCTGTAATGTGCACAAATTTGTTTACATTTCAAAACGTCATAGCCAGCAATATCAAGAAGCTGTGATATTTATATAGATTTAAAAAAAATCTATTTAACAAAACTATTTAGAAAAAATAATAGCAGTAACATATTGCCCATCATCGATGTTATTAGTGTGACTATAACATTTCAATAGTCATCCAAACTTATAATTAAATATTGTAATAATCTCATAATAATCATTAGAAAAAAATATCATCGTCATTTCCTTTACTTTCACTGCTTTGGACATCAGTTAGAATACCAAAGTGCTCAAAAAGTGTCTATAATGTCAGTTACTTTGAAATCGGTACAAAAGAAATGATTATATTTCAGTACACCTATGTTAATTACAACAACCTTCGGAAGTTCGACAATGCTATAGACTGGTGAAATGTGCACGTTATTTTTTCGTAAAACTTTTTCGCGCACGACTAAATGGTTCTATTCTCTGTCGCTCAGCGTTTCAATTGCCGGTCTTAATTTTGATAAAAATAAGGCTTAGCAAGTTTTAATAATGATTTTCAGCCAAATTTATCTGTCTATTTGTGTATAATCCGATCAGATGGGTTAGGTTTAGGAATATGTCGACAATTTTCGAAGACTTGGTAACATATTTAAATATGTTTTTACGTGTTTTGTATCGTTATTATATTTAAACGACTCTACTCAAAGGTAGTTAAATTTGTTGATGAGATTTCGGTACAAGGGTTTGCGACGTTGTTGATGAATAATTTTCGTGAGTTGTGTTCACATGCATTTATCGTAAAACTCTCAAACATTCGTGAATGAACTCAAAAATCAATTGTTAATATTGATTCTTTCTAGCTATTAATCATATAAACCCAGAGACAAACATATTTTCACTGTAGCACACCACAGCAGTAACGTAGGGTGTCTTGCCCTTTCCGGTTGATTGATGAGGTCAACTATGAGTCCAAATTCACTAGTCTAAAATGTGTTGTAAACATCTCTTGATCAACTTTAAAAATGAACAGTTGAGAAACAAATAATTTGTCTTAAGAACAAAGCTTTCTATATTGTCAAAGCTTATCACTATATTGTCAAAGTTATTTGCACTTGCTGTAACAAGTGGACAACTTCCTTAAACTTATGTGATGGCAATACACTCTGTCCAGCATGCATGCATAAAAGAGAATGAGCAAAACACGTCTCTCTACCAAAGGTGCCAATAACTCCAATTATCTACAGACTGGTTAGACCGTTAGAGTTTGTAGATAATTGGTCAGACTGGTTAAAGTTTGTATATTGCTAGAAGACAAACACACTCAAAAAGAAAAACCTATCAAACATGTATTTGAGTCTTGTATCAAACAGACCAAACAGATTGAGCTAAAATACTGTAGCTGAAATGTTAGGATGGTACGGGTAGTCGGGCACAGGCTTTCAATAAAACTACACTGCAACCGGAGTAACAATAAAACTTAGGCTATCCCATGTAAAAGATTTTCAAACCTACTGCATATGTATCCTGATGGGGATATTTCAGAAATCAACAAGATAGATATTCGATCGAGCTGGTTTAATTCGAGATTATCAGAGACATGTTAGAGAGTGGCATAATCTTTTTAGATTAGCCTTCCATAATTGTTGTACGGTCAAGGTCAGTAGTTACAAATAAGGTAACTAGATACAGCATCAGCCTGAACTTTACTTGATGCTAGCCAAATTCCCGACATTGCGCGGGTAATAGAAGAGTTACCTAAGGAATTTGAGTAAGTCACCTGGAAAGCTAAATCTTTACTAAAACCTTTATTAAAATAATACGCACATTTTGGTTCAGCTCAATCGTTACCCATAACGGTCAACAGTACTAGTTATTAACCATAAGCAAGCGCTTTAGGTGTGGGTGTTTTAACCAATGTAATGACTATTTGCCCAAATGAGTTCATTGTATTTCGTGTCGCTTAACGGTTAAGTTCGCTGCCTTTAAATCAAGAGGTCCCTAGATCCAATCCAGTGCCCAGCAGATTTTTCATGGCTTTCCATTGATTTTTATACTTGGACACTGAGTTTAGCAAAAAACAAACCCTGGGATTTACGATATATACTGTATATAGATTGAGGATTATTTTGGCTAATGTTTACGCTTCACATTATACAGATTAGCAGCAGCTTATCACCGCATGGAGTCAGCATGCTAGATGAAAACACTGACCTTTTACCAAGTTCAAGTTTTGTCTAAAATTGGTAGACTAGTATAACCAATACTACTTTAAATATAAATATTAATATCACAGTGTACAACACCCTGTCATAGAAGAACTGTCGCACCGTAGTACACGTATCAAATATGTATTAAATATAACTTCATGCTGATGATTAAAGGTGGTACTGGTTGATGGAAATGTAGTCTACACATACATAGTCGAGTATTCGTGCTGCCAGACATGTCACATAAGAGTTATCTTCTCATAAAATACTAGTAAGATATTAGACTATAACAGCCCTCTTGTACAATTCAATAATCAATGAGGTGTGATGAAGGAATATGACACCATAAATTATATTCTACTGTGGAGACTCGTTGAAAGTTGATATGGAACTTTTCAACGAAATCTTTCCAGCTGGCCGAAAGTCTGTATAAAATGTTTTTACTTTTTAGAAGCTGAGAGCCACCTTATGATGGTATTTAATTGTACTTCGTGTCGTTTAACGGTTAAGTTCGCTGCCTCTAGATCAAGAGGTCCCGAGATCCAATCCAGTGCCGAGCGGATCTTTCATGGCTTTTCATTTATTTTCATAACTGGACACTGAGTTTAACAAATAAACAAACCCTGAGATTTACGGTATATACTGTATATAGATTGAGGATTATTTTGGCTAATGTTTACGCTTCACATTATACAGATTAGCAGCAGCTTATCACCACATGGAGTCAGCATGCTAGATAAAAACACTGACCTTTTACCAAGTTCAGGTTTTGTCTAAAATTGGTAGACTAGTATAACCAATATTACTCTAAATATAAATATTAGTACTATTAGTGTACAAAGGGGTACAGTTAAGTTAAGTGTACCCCTTTGGTCACCTTTATTCTACAACACGATCACAAAATGTCTGCAAATTGATGTAGGGTATCAATATTTCTTAATAAGATCTCCTAAATATCACCTAATCTCCTTGTTGTGTCTAAAACCGTATAGTTTCACAGAGTCCCGCAACTAACGGAAGCGTATATGGGAGCTCGCTCGTTCCCAAACAAACAGGCCTTGCCTACTATTTTTATGTAAGTTATAATGAAAAAACCGTAACATTAACCAATAAAAATTACTCCCATTGGCAGTCGCTTTAAAATTGGTTGTTGTATTAACCACCATTTGAAAGAGAACAAAATTCCCTACAAAAGTCTACTAATAAATCTTTTGTGAAAATGCAAAGTAAAGTAAAGTAAGTAATGTAAAGTAAATGCAAAAAAGAGCGGTATTGAGAGCGAGGTGTAAATATTCTATTAGAGATCAGTATGTTGGTCGGGTTTGTTTGGAAACAAGCGTTTTGGTTTCCTGTTTTTGATGCCGGACTCTGTGAAGCCATACGGCTCTGGTTGTGTCTTTAGGCCGATCCATAGCATTCTGGTGTAATGTAATTTGGGAAAAGTCTGGCTGTGGCTGCTAGCTTTTAGGTGAGCAGTTTGCAGTTTGCGAAGGTGCTATTGGGATAAGCAGACATTCTGTGCATCACTCGCTCTGACTGAACACTACCAGCTCAGTTTGGTCTTCAGTTCGACTTGTACTACAAAGAATTTGAGTTACAAATCTTCTACGAATATATCTCTAATTGTTATTGTTACTGTGTAGTTTTGTGGGAGAAATAAAAGTGAGTTTTATTACTCCTATGCTATGTTTTATACAAAGTCATGCTTGAACAAGCATGACTTGTTTTTACTTTCTTTGTTTTTTTGAACGCATCAGTTGTTCATGCCATTTTAGTTCAGAAATAAAAGTTGGACAACTCCAACATGGTTGACTCTCACAAACCAATCTAACTAAGTCGCTTATTCTTGCTATTTTAGTTGACACAGCCAGTGGTGATTTTCACTTGCTGTGCGAACGACTCCAGTATATCTGCAATATAAGTATAAGCTTTTCATAAACTAGGTGAACATTTATAGAAAATACTTTTTGTGTAGTTAAAATGAGAGACTTTACTTCTCGTTTGGCACAACGTACAATTATACACACAATCACCTAAACAGCTGGTAAATAAATTCCTATCTAGGTAGAAGAAGGCCGGTACCCTGAAGCATGAGTGTCAGATGACCTTCACCTTTACCATGATATAGTATATAGCAATAAAAAAGGAAACCTTTAAACAATATGCCATTTAAATCGGCGTTAACTTCCTTCTAAATAAAAACCGCGAGCTCAAATTAGTAACAATTCAACAGCAGGCAACTCCAATATTTTAGCCGTATATTTTATATTGGCAAAATATCTTGATTTAAAGGTGAACTCGGCTGAAAAAACATCAAGTTGGCTTTGTTCAAAGCATCTTTAGTAAGATTGCAGCTAATATTACATTGCTGATTGGTTATAAAACAATTTTCAAATTCTAACAATGGGCTATGACATCATCCCTCCGCGTCAACAATCAACTTCAAACCGTTCTTTGAATATTGCTGAGGAACGATGCGATCAGAGAAAATTCTCAACACGCTGTACTATATTTCTTTAGTTATTATTATACCTAGTCATTGGGAGACATTTTGGGAGGTCTTCAAGGTCATACCTTACCTTGTCTTCTTTGGAATTCTGCTATCACCTATCCTCTTCGAACAGAGGTAAGTCAAACATTTAATAAAACTATCTAGCTAACAAATACTGCAGTAAACCTTCTAGTTTGAGACTAGTAAGAAATATAACGTGTATAATTAGGCAAGTTTACTTTACTTTTTCTTATAGTAACAAAAAGATAGTAATGATCAGAATAAGTATCTCCCTTTATGAGACTTTAGAAAGACACTGTCAGCCATTTAGTCTGCGTTGTGTCATTGATGTTTCATATAACACAACGATATTGATGTGCACCTTTAGCTGGACTTCCTACTGCACTATTACCAAATGCACAAACAATGTTACAGATAATTCTTGGAGTTTGAAAAAAATAAGTTAAAAATATAACTTCAGTTGGTAGAAGGTTGAACTCTTTTGCTTAAATAGTCAATGCATTGTTAGCTTGTATATTTACAGTAGAGAGCAGACTAGAGAGACAGATAACTGTTGCGGGAAAAACGGAACGAGACATTGCTGTCATAAGCAGCATGGAGAGAAAGATGGCTGTCCAAAGAGGAATGGCAAGAATGGTGTTGATCATGAGCGGAACAGAAAGACAGATGTCTATCATGGGCAAAAGGGAGAGACGGATGTCTACCATAGACAGAGTGGAGAGACAGATGTCTACCATGGGCAGAGCGGAAAGACAGATGTCTACCATGAGCAGAGTGGAGAGACAGATGTCTATCATGGCCAGAGTGGAGAGACAGGCGTCTACTATAGACAGAGTGTAGAGACAGATGTCTACCATGAGCAGAGTGGAAAGACAGATGTCTATCATAGATAGAGTGGAGAGACTGATGTCTACCATGGGCAAAATGGAGAGACGGATGTCTACCATGGGCAGAGTGGAGAGACAGATGTCTACCATGAGCAGAGTGAAGAGACAGATGTCTATCATAGACAGAGTGGAGAGACAGATGTCTACCATGGGCAGAGTGGAGAGACAGATACCTATCATGGGCAGAGTGGAGAGACAGATGTCTACCATGGGCAGAGTGAAGAGACAGATATCTATCACAGGCAGAGTGGAGAAACAGACGTCTATCATAGACAGAGTGGAGAGACAGATGTCTACCATGGGCAGAGTGGAGAGACAGATACCTACCATGGGCAGAGTGGAGAGACAGATGTCTACCATGGGCAGAGTGAAGAGACAGATATCTATCACAGGCAGAGTGGAGAAACAGACGTCTATCATAGACAGAGTGGAGAGACAGATGTCTACCATGGGCAGAGTGGAGAGACAGATACCTACCATGGGCAGAGTGGAGAGACAGATGTCTACCATGGGCAGAGTGAAGAGACAGATATCTATCACAGGCAGAGTGGAGAAACAGACGTCTATCATAGACAGAGTGGAGAGACAGATGTCTACCATAGGCAGAGTGGAGAGACAGATTTCTATCATAGACAGAGTTTAGAGACAGATATCTACCATAGACAGAGTGAAGAGACAGATGTCTATCGTAGACAGAGTGGAGAAACAGATATCTACCATGGGCAGAGTGGAGAGACAGATGATTATCACCAGTTTAAAGAAGATATTAGAAATGCATCAGGAATATTCCACTTCAAACCAAATTTGCAAAAATTTTATCTTACTCTCCCAACAATAGCAGAAGAGGAAACTTTCTCAAACGTAGAAAGTGAGTTTTATATCTGATAACTCGTATACACAAATTTTACAGAAAAGGAGTTGCCTTATTATGTTATTGAGTTGAACTTGTGAGCTCATAGCAATTTATATTGGCCATGAACCTGTAGAAGGAGATATAATATTTGTAAGAGAACAGTTAAGTATTATTGATGATAAAAAAGATGATGAAAAAGTTGATTTAATGGTAAGCAATATGAGGATATTCAATAATGTCAGAAATAATATAATATTAAAGACACTCATAATGTTTTAATAATTAAAGATCTATAATGTGTTTGAAACTAAGCAGTGATAATACATGGTGTATGAAAGACTGCAGTATTAAATATAAAAAGAAAAGGTAATGGAAACGTTTTTCTTCAGTAAACATATTATTATATCATTATTATCTGTCTAAAGCTATAGCATATCTAATAAACTATGTTGTAGTTATAAGTTTAGTAGAAGAAAGAAACTTTGGTGCTGAGATTCCTGAAAGTCACACTCAAACTATCAGCCCTGTGATGTTGAAAACTTCTGATGAGTCATCTATTTGCTGTGACGATGGAGAACAGAAAGGAACAATAACAACAACACTTGTAACTCCGGTACATTCTGATAACAATTCGTTGGGTGAAAAGCCCAAAGTTTGTCGTAAAAATAAGTTTAAACTGCTTTCTTGTTTTGGAAGCAGATAATGTATATTTTGTTTTCTTGTTATTACTCCAATAATAATAATTCTTGTTTAACCGTAAACCCTTGTTGATTGCTTAGATTCGAAGGTAGATTCAAAAGCAGACAAATCTGATATAGATTTCCTAGTATTAGTTTAGTAAACAGGCAGCATCACGACAACACCTTCCTTTACATTATGACAGAATTTCATTTACTTGTTAGGAGGCTCCAACACAGTCCCCTCTCAATACAAAGAAGCCTTCGTTAAATTTGGAAGGTCAAATTACTAGCTAAACAATTGTAAACCAAATTCATGCATTTACAAATGAACTACATGCTGATGAGATTGGTTGATACAGTGTATTTTAATAGAACACCAATGATACAGGCGCTATAATAGACTTGAAATAAGTACAAACAAGTTTATAAAATTCTTGCTGATTTATTTATATGTAACAAGCTCAATGTACTTGTATATAGATCATGTATTCATATATAGACAAAATTAACAAAAAGGCATCTCTATTCCACCTTCTGGTACATGTAATCGCAATTGTACCAGAAAACAGAACGTGTTGAGCTTGAACCAGTGTAAACTGGCTAAAAAGTTATCTTGTTTTTATAGTATAAAATAGTGTTTTAAGAGTTATCATCGTCTTTGTTTTTGTCTCGTCACTGCATAGAGAGAATCAACTAGAGTAGAACATTAAAAAAACTCCTTAAGGTAAATCTCCTTCTTTTAGTAAATCTTTTTACTAATAGTTTGACATTGCTGAAACCAGGATTCCTGCCTGGCTGTTGTCTTATCAAGAACAAATAGTTCCTATAATTCACAGGTTTACTTGCATCTCCTTTCAAGCTGTTTCTAGTTATAAATCTTTTATCATACCAAAGATAATTTGATTTATTTTTTAAATAATAACAAGAAACAGTCCAATTATCAAATTCTTCTTTAAACCTTGCAACGTGTGTTGATCATAATTATACCAAATAACAATCCTGAATGAACTCAGGAATCAATTGTTAATATTGATTCTTTCTAGCTGTTAATCATATAAACTCAGAGACAAACATATTTTCACTGTAGCACAGCCCAGCAGTGACGTCGGGTGTTTTTTCCATTCCGGTCGATTGATAAGGTCAACTATGAGTCCAAATTCACTAGTCTAAAATGTGTTGTAAACATCTCTTGATCAGCTTTAAAACTGAACGGTTGAGAAATCAAATAATTTGTCTAGCTAGCTGAGCGCAAAAGGTTATTATTCTACGCGTGTTTAGGAGCAAAGCTCTCTATATTGTCAAAGTTTATCACTATATTGTCAAAGTTATCTGCACTTGCTGTAACAAGTGGACAGCTTCCTTAAACTTACTTGATAGCAATACACTCTGTCCAGCCTGCATGCATAAAAGAGAATGAGCAAAACACATCTCTCCACCGAAGGTGCCAATAACTCCAATTATCTACAGACTGGTTAGACCGTTAGAGTTTGTAGATAATTGGTCAGACTGGTTAGAGCTTGTATATTGCTAGAAAGCAAACACACTCAAAAAGAAAAACCTATCAAACATGTATTTGAGTCTTGTATCAAACAGACCAAACAGATTGGGCTAAAATACTGTAGCTGAAATGTTTGGATGGTATGGGTGGTCGGGCACGGACTTTCAATAAAACTACACTGCAACCAGAGTAACAATAAAACTTAGGCTATCCCATGTATAAGATTTTCTAACCTACTGCACATGTATCCTGACGGGGATGTTTCAGAAATCAACAAGATAGATATTCTATCAAGTTGGTTTAGTCCGAGATTATCAGAGACATGTTAGAGAGTTGCATAATTTCTTTAGGTTGGCCTTTCATAAATGCTGTAAGGTCAAGGTCAGTATTTACAAAGACGGTATTTAGATACAGCATCAGCCTAAACTTTAGTTGATATTGAGGATTACCTTGGCTTATGTTTACGCTTCACATTATACAGATTAGCAGCAGCTTATCACCACATGGAGACAGCATGCTAGATAAAAAACACTGACCTTTTACCAAGTTCAAGTTTTGTATAAAATTGATAAACTAGTATAACCAATATTCCTTTAATTATAAATATTAATACCACAGTGTACAACTCCTGTCATAAAAGAACTGTCGCACCGTAGTAAACGTATCAAATATGTATTAAATATAACTTTGTGCTGATGGTTAAAGGTGGTACTGGTTGATGGAAATGTAGTCTACACATACATAGTCAAGTATTCATGCTGCCAGACAGATGTCTACCATGGGCAGAGCGGAGAGACAGACGTCTACCATGGGCAGAGTGGAGAGACAGATGTCTATCATAGACAGAGTGGAGAGACAGATGTCTACCATAGACAGAGCGGAGAGACAGATGTCTACCATAGACAGAGCGGAGAGACAGATATCTACCATGGGCAGAGTGGAGAGACAGATGTCTATCATAGACAGAGTGGAGAGACAGATGTCTATCATAGACAGAGTGGAGAGACATATGTCTATCATAGACAGAGTTTAGAGACAGATATGTACCATGGGCAGAGTGAAGAGACAGATGTCTATCGTAGACAGAGTGGAGAGACGGATGTCTACCATGGGCAGAGTGGAGAGACAGATGATCATCACCAGTTTAAAGAAGATATTAGAAATGCGTCAGGGATATTCCACTTCAAACCAAATTTGCCAAAGTTTCATCTTACTCTCTTAACAATAGCGGAAGAGGAAACTTTCTCATATGTAGAAGGTGAATTTTACATCTGATAACTCGTATACACTAATTTTACAGAAAAGGAGTTGTCTTACTACGTTATTGAGTTGAACTTTTGAGCTCATAGCAGTTGATATTGGACATGAACCTGTAGAAGGAGATATAATATTTGTAAGGGAAAGGTTAAGTATTATTGATGATAAAAAAGATGATGAGAAATTTTATTTAATGGTAAAAAATATGAGGATATTCAATAATGTCAGATAATAATAAAATATTAAGGACATTCATAATTTTTTAATTGTGAGAGATCTATGTGTTTGAAAACTAAGCAGTGATAATACATGGTGTATGAAAGACTGCAGTATTAAATATAAAAAGAAACGGTAATGGAAACGTTTTTTCTTCAGTAAACTTATTATTATATCATTATTACTTGTCTAAAATTATAGCATATCTACGGGGTTTCACTTACTATTAGCAGTTATTGCAATCTCCAGATTAACTTGCTAATTCACAGATATAGAGATATTTTTTCCTCTGTATTATGTCCGCTACTTCATTTATTATGTAAAGTGCAATATTTACATTGGAAACTATTGTTGCACCTGTAGTAGCCATTGAAAGACACAGATATTCAACAATACGAACAAGACAGTTCTGACTAAACAACCATAACATGAATTTGGTTCTCATCTTCTTTTAGCTCTTTATATTTTAATAGCTTGCAGCGTATTGAGAGAAGCTGCAGCGATGAAAACTAAGCATATATATATGAGTAGGTTTGATTTCTGACTATTTACACAAGTGATACATGAAGAGGACAACTACAAATAACATATTCATGATGATAGACATTAATACCAATTATGTTTACATATCTGGCACCAATCCTTTGGCAGAACATTAAAAATCTTCAACAGCAGAATAAAATTAGCGAGGCTAACAACTATTTTTCTGTTACCCTATATATATGTACAAAGATAAAGAGTGAGTTATTAGCCAGTATTGACCATACATATCAAAACTATCTATATGTTTAAAAATGCTAACAGAAACAGCAGTAAGTATTACAAAATATTACAATCTTAAGTACAACCATTTAATAATTAGATTGAACTATGGCATGGGTGTAGAGCCTTAGCTCCATCCTATTTGATTAGTCTGCCGATGCCAGCTATACTACAAAGAACAATGATTCGTCAAGTTTGACCACATATTGGTTAGCAAATCTATGTACTGTATTCTTTACCTACCATGGCATCTACCTACCTACCTACCATGGTCAATTTATAATTTAAGTTTTAATGGAGTCAGCAATTACGAGCATTTTTTTACCATAGAGACAATAAATAATGGTGAAAAAGACAATGATGCGTTTACACGGATAATGAATGACATGACAATCTCAGGTTGAGTAACCAGTGCTACAAAGCATCTCTAAGCTGTTTACATGCGAATGTATGAAGGTTACTACACATGTATGAAAGTTTTATTATAACGATGATCATATTAAAACCATGTTGCAAAAGGTTTAAGAATTATTTACAATCAATAAAGAATGAGAGAACAATTTTAGTGAAAACCCAATTTTCTGTCAAGGTAAGACAACTTTTAATGACAGAGCCTAGCAGTAATGTCGTTAGATGTTAATAAGGTAGCAGTTTTTATAGTAAATTCACATTATCTCACAAGGTCTGTGTTTACCTCCTATTAAATTTTACACAAACCACTTATTAAAGTTCTTTAGATTTGAATGATTTGTACTTCCAAACATCAGTGATGTTGATGAATTACCTTTTAAATATATTATTTTTCTATACTTTTAGCACATGTCTTACTTGTCATTTACTCCGTCAGGAGAATCTGGAATTGTATGTGCAACTTGTACATGTTATTTTTTACCAGCCGCAACTAAAGCCGTGGCTAGTGAAACACTTCATTTATCAGATGAAATTGTTAAGAACAGCAAACATAATCCAACTGAGAGATTTTTTATTTCCTATACATATAACAACTGATGTCTCTTTATCCGTCCATTCACAATTGTTTTATAGCAATTAATTATATATTTTATTGTTATTCTTACAGAAGATGATGAATAATTTCAAACAAGTCACCTGCTGATATCATGAAATAGCCAGCTTCAGAACATCGCATAAAATATATTGTCAAAAAACTCTAAAATATGTAAAATATTTTACTTTTAAAATTCGAGTTATGTTTAAAAACCATGCATGCATATGACAAATTTTATCTTGTTTTAAAATTGAACAAGAACACAAATTTCAGCCCCATCACATCACACCTGGTCAAACTCAGTTATAGTATGGCATGCTATCTCGCTGATACATAGACTTGCCAGGAGGCAACTGAGGAGCGGATCCTCGCACTGGTGGCAGCCTTCCTCTTGGTGCCTGATGGGCTGAGTTGTTAGGATGCATTGCATAGCCTGTGACAATGCTCCCTGTAAGAATACATGTATTTGGAACAGAGGAAGGGGTCAGTAAGATATCAGGCTATAACAGCTGATGTGAGTCAGAGTGGTTAGTAGATGTACTATAGTTGTATCAGCTGATGTGAGTCAGAGTGGTTAGTAGATGTACTATAGTTGTATTAGCTGATGTGAGTCAGAGTGGTTAGTAGATGTACTATAGTTGTATCAGCTGATGTGAGTCAGAGTGGTTAGTAGATGTACTATAGTTGTATTAGCTGATGTGAGTCAGAGTGGTTAGTAGATGTACTATAGCTGTATTAGCTGATGTGAGTCAGAGTGGTTAGTAGATGTACTATAGTTGTATCAGCTGATGTGAGTCAGTGTGGTTAGTAGATGTGCTATAGTTGTATTAGCTGATGTGAGTCAGAGTGGTTAGTAGATGTACTATAGCTGTATTAGCTGATGTGAGTCAGAGTGGTTAGTAGATGTACTATAGCTGTATTAGCTGATGTGAGTCAGTGTGGTTAGTAGATGTACTATAGTTGTATCGGCTGATGTGAGTCAGAGTGGTTAGTAGATGTACTATAGCTGTATTAGCTGATGTGAGTCAGAGTGGTTAGTAGATGTACTATAGCTGTATTAGCTGATGTGAGTCAGAGTGGTTAGTAGATGTGCTATAGTTGTATTAGCTGATGTGAGTCAATGGTTGCACATGGAGACTACATATTTGTGTCCGAGATGGTTTCGCTAGTGTAAGACTACCATGACGATCATACTGCTTAGCAATGCATTGGTAAAACAAATTCCCTCACATGCTCCAGTCTACACTTGGCATCTAAACTCAACTACTGTGAAACCTCTAATTAAATACCACCCCTATTTGAACACCACCTCTATTTGACCGCCACTACGAAAGAAGGGTTGAAAAATAGAGCGCCACCCTCTATTTGAACGCAACCTCCACTTGCCTGCCACTTTGACTATCTTTGAGTTTTATCAACCCATCATATCAAGTGATCAGTAGAAGAATGTCCACAAACTCATCTTAATAATGAATCGTTTACATTAATAGCAATCAAATCTCTCGTTGTCCAGCTCCAAAGCTTTTCACTTTTTTTTCCGTTAAAAATTTGAAGACAACCCCACAGAGATAATCAGTAACAATGTCAGGCTTATAGTAGTTCCTTGTTTAATGCAGTCTTAGAACTGCCAAGTACATGTACCTATATAAAAAACAGTTTAAATTTACGATAGTAGATGAACTTTGAAAGCAACACAATAGAAATAATTAGTCAGGTCTCAGGCTAATAGTAGTTCCTTGTTTAATGAGGCCTTAATATTTCGAGCATATAAAAACGTTTTGGGCCAAAGGTTACAGCTGGTGATCAAACTTTTGTGCTAAATGCAGGGCGTAAAGGTTTTGGTCTGCCAAAAATTGTTTGAATGCTAATATCGACTAATTCAGCAGTGCAGAAGAAGAGTTGAGGTCAGAAGATATTGTGGAAGGTATTGGGCAATAACCCGAACGCAGCTATTCGAGCAAATAATGAAAATATTTTTGTTTTAAAAAACATTAAATTTTGTTTCTGAGTGTAATATAAGTATGGTTTGTTTATGTCGCTTGTTCACCAATACATACAGTGTATTTGTATCATTTGATAGATTATCATTGTATAACTTATAAATATGCAGATTTATAGCATGTTATTTACTGGCATCCTGGCGGTTATATAAACTCGGCTTACAATGGATCGATGCTCATAACTCCACTTCTATTGCGCATAAAAAGTTAGTGTCGACTGCAAACTGTAGCAAACATCTCAATGAGTGCAATGAGCTTTAATGCAACATTGCTAAACCTATATACAGTCAAACTCGGATAACTCGCCCACAGATAGCGTGAACACATGGTTAACTCCAGTGGATTTGTTTGGTCCGTTCCCAAGTAATGATAAATTGCTTTAGATAAATCGACCTTAACATCGTCAACTCGCACAGTTTTTTGCCCAATGGCTACCGAGACGGTTGTTATCACTTGAGAATATCACCTTATTCAAAGCCATAGAGATAAACATCAACTTCTAGTAGTTCTTAGGCATCGTTATCACTATCATCGGGAAAATATTTTTGTTAACGACTTTTCTAAAGGTTTGCAAAAATCAAATTTTAACAAACATCCGCATTGCAATGTCCCTTCGAAAGCAAGGAAAACCGAGATATCCTTCGAAAAAACTTGAAGAAAAATCAGCAAAGTTGAACTTGATTAAAACGCTCAAAAGAAAAAGATCTCTTTTTCTGAGCGTTTCAACAGCGAACAAGTTTTGCCAATTTTAATCGGAAAACGTCCTGGCAGTCGCATCACCTAAAACAACAAACATTCTCAAGTGATAGGAAAATATCTATACTTTCTGATGAAACTTTTTTCTAACTTTACATGAGAAGCCCTTAAATTTGCAACAAGCCATCCACGCATTTGATTTATATATAGTTTGTGTATGTACTCATATCTACTAATAAATACATGCACTTGTGACAGTGCTCTAATAAATTGAACGCTCTGATAACTCGAACGCTTTCGCTCGGTCCTGTGAAGTTTGAGTTATCCGAGTTTCCTGTATATATTTCTCAAAATTGGTAGTATGCGTATTCGTCATTTTGATTGTCCAGCTATAGCTATTATTTTAGCATTACGCCCACGTGTTACGATGCCCCTATTAGGAAATTTCTATTCAATGCGTTATCATATTCAATATACCGTAACCATACGCTAATTATTTTAGCAATACGCCTGTTAAGCAATTTTTTTCCGTAATGTTCGATTACTATATATGGGGTTAAGGCCAATTCTTCTCTTGCGGACATTTATGGGAAGAGCTTCGACATTCTTTCTCCGTTCGGTCATACAAAGACAGTACGATATCTAATTTTTACATTTGCACCAGTATCGCATTGTGTAGTTGTTTTTGTAGTGTTTTGTGTAGATGAAATAAATTAAAAGAAAAAATAAAAAACAACTGTGAGGATTTTCAAACTTTGTCAAACAACTGTAACTTTCAAACTTCATATCATGAGGAAAATGTTTTGTGCAGATGAAATAAATTGGAAAAAATAAAACCACTATAAAAGGGTTTAGATGTAAATGTGAAATAATTAATACGTAATAGCTAAATTAAGTCTGTTTTGCTATGATTACAATAAAATATGATTCGGTAATGATACAATTAATATGAACTGAGAAAACATCGTTTGGTGTAGTTGAAATAATTTAAAAGAAAATAAAAACAACTGTAAAAGTTTTTAAACTTTGTCAAACAACTGTAACGTTCAAACTTCATATCATGAGGAAAATGTTTCGTGCAGGTCAAATAAACTAAAAAAATAAAACAATTATAAAAGGGTTTAGATATAAATGTGAGATAATTAGCAAGTACATGTAATAGCTAAATTAAATCTGTTTTGCTACGATTACAATAAAAGATCATTCGGTAATGATACAATTAATACGAACTGAGAAAACAGAATAAAAATCCTGACTATGTTGAATTAATAATAATAATTCTTGCATAGAAGTGTGTGTGTGTGTGTATTAAAAAGTTACTGTTCCATCAGAGGCTATCCATGAAAACTTTCTCATGAGATGCAGTTTGAAAGTTAGAATGGCAAATGTTATTATATGTTAAATACAAATCCATTTGCCGACCAAAGACTTTTTTATTACCCGGGCAAGCCGGTTAGCACAGCCAGTATATATATATAGCACAGCCAGTATAGATGTTAGCACAGCTAGTATAGATGTAAAATAGAAATACGTCTTCAAATGGAGAATGAAATAAAAATTGAAAATCCAACAAATTGCAAAGAAGGACACAGGCTATAATATCATCGCAGGTCAATTGCGAACAATAGATATCAACCGGTAGATATATTTATGTTACTCGATGCACATTTATTAAGATCTCTTTGACAAGTTGGAGGTAAGTTAGTAGATTTATTGCATCTAAAAGGTTTAATAACCCTCTACCGGAAAAAGAGAGCAAAGTATAGGCGGCATTCGCTTCGCCTGTAATAGAGCTAAATTTATCTTCCGAAAATTCTGACTAGCCATTTGAATAATACACCGCCAACCTCTATTTTAACGCCACCTCCAACTGGCCCACTACAGATGAAGGATTGAAAAATAAGGCGCCATGGCATTCAATTAGAGGTTTCACGGTAACTATGGTTGTGTATGATGTAACGTAAACGTGTAACCTAATATATACGCCTACCTTTGACTGTACTGGTTGATATTCGTTGAGAAGTTGTCTGCTCATCAATGTTTGGCTGAAGCATCTGATGAGCTAAAATAAGAGAATGAACCTAACTAGGTCAATGGATGGTCTATTAATTGTATGAAAGTGGTTTATAAACCATCAGCAGGTGGTACATAATTGTACTGTATGTAGTATGACAATACACAAAAACTTATTAGTATAAGACGCTTGTTAGTATTGCTACAGTATAATTATAGCAGTACACAGATATAGGAGTATACTACAGTAAACTACAGTATTATAGCAGTACACAGATATAGGAGCATACTACAGAAAACTACAGCATTATAGCAGTACACAGATATAGGAGTATACTATAAAAACTACAGTATTATAGCAGTACACAGATATAAGAGCATACTACAGAAAACTACAGTATTATAGCAGTACACAGATATAGGAGTATACTACAGTAAACTACAGTATTATAGCAGTACACAGATATAGGAGCATTCTACAGTAAACTACAGTATTATAGCAGTACACAGATATAAGAGCATACTACAGAAAACTACAGTATTATAGCAGTACACAGATATAGGAGTATACTACAGTAAACTACAGTATTATAGCAGTACACAGATATAGGAGCATACTACAGAAAACTACAGCATTATAGCAGTACACAGATATAGGAGCATACTACAGAAAACTACAGCATTATAGCAGTACACAGATATAGAAGCATACTATAAAAACTACAGTATTATTATTAGCTGTACACAGATAGAGGAGTATACTACAGGAAACTAGAGTATTTTAGCAGTACACAGATGTAAGAGTGTATTTCAGAAAGCCACAGCGAAGCAGCAAAAATGAAAGTACTACATACAATGATAATTATCGGCTGTTGAGGTGTGTATCTGTGATTGGTCAAGCAGCTTTGCATGGGAGTGACTATCAGTTGGCTTTGTTTGGCTGTGGGCCGAATAGCCTGTGTACCCATCCTGGGTGCTACTGTACTTGCTGCTGCCATACATGCTGACAGGCTGATTCCCCTGTATGTAGACAGCGGACGCTTTGAGACAATGGAAAGTTATGGGTGGTGATGTCACATGATTAGTACAGAACATTTACTTAAAACAGCAATTGTATGAGCATAGGTGTGTCTGGGACTAAATTAACTAGGTGTTGTTAAAGATGTAGCACACTGTAAGATACTTTCTTTGACAGCTTACAGGATGAAAGGAGAAGACACCGGACATGGCTGGATTCGGGGTGGGTGAGATACTTCTCTGTCGTTTTTGAGGTGTTCCAGAAGCAGTTGCATGAACTGGTGCATTTTGCTGCGAAAATAAAATTGAAGGATAATACTCTGGAGCACCATTTTTAACATTTTTTCCTAACAATAAATATCCTGGTTCACAAAAAATTGCAACGTAAGCTGTGCTCATAGCCTGTTTGATCATCAACCTAGACAAGTAAAACTAACTAAAAAAGCTCAATGAATTGTAAAATAACAGTCCCTTTTCGCTATGTCATCCACAGCCCAACAGAATAGGGAAATAATAAATACGTGCTCGCCAACTTTCCATAGAAAATGAACACTATGTAAAGAAGACAAAACAAGAACCATTAAATTGAAAATACCCGAGGCATTGAAGAATGCAGTGTGGGTTTAAACATGACCGGCCGACCCATGTGTCCAGTACCGCTGAGAAAATGAGGATTGGCGTGTCCACTCTGACTGGCTGAAGGATAAAGTTGTGTTTCATGCTTCTTTTCATTCACCTTCCTAGTATTCTCACTCTCCAGTATCCGTTTCAACTGCGCAAACAGTTTGCTTTTTGCCTTTGAACGATCAGCAGAAAACAATTTGATCTTACAGTAAAGGGCGTAAAAAAGATCACTCTCATAATATGTACTTGTGTAGAAAAAATAAATGATTTACAACATTTAAATGTTAATATTTATGATTTTGTTAGCAACATTCAGTGTTTCTTGACAAACAATCTTGTACTGATGCGTGTGTAACAAATCTGTAAACGCTCCTCTGTCAGCAAGTGTGATGGAGATGATTGACTGCACGTGTAGTACAGCGCTACAGATAGACTGTTGATGTTAGGACAGGCCAGGCCTGTGATCCCGAGTTGCAAGTTGGGATGGCAAATGTTAGGCGACTGGTTATGAACACCTGGGGGTTTGGGGGCGGTGTAAGCCCCCCAAAGAGGTTCGGGGCAGCACCCCGAAGCTCTGGACCTTTCAAGCATCAACAACATTCAAAGTATGCATAAATGCAATCAATTGTAAGGATCAAAATCTGCAGAAATATATTGTTTATGGTAAGCAAAACTTTTTCTCTATTCAATGAACTATATAAAACTCATGACAGTACAGATTTCTATAAGGGAAATTGACAGAACAAGAGCTGTTACTTCTTTGATGCAATAGCTCTTGTTCTGTCAATGTTTCCATGGCAGAAATCTTGAACAACTGATTTTGTATCCATTTCAACATCTTTATATATGTGTAATATTAGAAGATTATTTAGACGAGCCTGCCCCATAGTGGTCCTCCTCAATGTCTTGATTTTATGTTGATTAAGTTTTATATGATAAGGAAAATGCAAGTTTGGGGTCTTCTTCACACCCCCACTATAAGCAATACAGTTCAGTTTCCAAGTCTTAACAAAGTCTCACAAGATTATTCATTTGGCGAGATCTCACGGAGACAATATAGAACGCTAGTAGCTAGTAAACTGGTTGTTGGAAATTCCAGGTGAATGAGCTTAGACTGCAGTTCTTAGTACTTGGCCGCCGAAAACCACTAAAAAGTCAGGGCGGCTCAAACGCCCTAGGGAATACAGGCCTGGGACCGGCAAGTTTATTTAGTGAACCTCAAAGCAAGATTCATTGTGAGGTACTTTACTGCAACCATCTCAAGTTCAAGCATTAACAATTATTCTTCACCTTTGATTTCATCGATAATAATAAACTGTCTAGGCATTAAGAAACTGGCAAACTGGTAATTATAATTTGCAAGATCAACCACATCGATCGCATCAAGCAAGGATGTCCTTAAATATTTCACAGTACATTTTATGTGAAACTACTTATTGCTCCGCTCCACTAACTTACATCTAGTTTGCACATTATAATTTTAAGTGACTGTTGAATTTAAGAAATATAAGAAATTATTAATGTAAATCACATAAGTCACCAATACCGAAAGGTGGGTTCATCAGCATTCTGATGTGCAATACAATTCTTGTGTGAAAAAATCAAATTTCGCAAAGAGAATCATAAAAATTGAAAAATCGATTTAAATGGAATAAATTTTGTTTTTTCGAAAAAAATCATGATTTTTCCTACCTTGTAAATAAATTGACTTCATCGATATCTGTTATTTTACAATAAAAATTTGATCAATGGCCTTCAGCTAAACACACTAGACCCTCACAGCTTACCTTTTTGAGTTCTTCGAGCTGCTTGTCAAGTCGAACAAGTTCATCTTTTGTCTGCTGAAGAGAATTTTTATTTTCATTTTCTAAACGTTTTCTACGCTCCGCTTCTTTTCTTTGTCTTTCCAAAGCCAAATCGGCTTCCTGATAAAATAATGTATAGCATGTTTTTAAGCTCTATTTAAATCCCTTGAAAAGAATAAGTATTAACCGCATATTATAAAAAGTTTCAGCCATAGAACAACAACGTAAGCCTAGAAATCAAATCTCATTTCTTCGTAAAATAAAACAGCAAAGGGACTTGAGAATTAAAGTTGGTCAAAAATGACAGCAGTACACTCAAGCTATAACTTAGCCCAAGGTCAACTGCATAAAATTAGGGCTGATAAAAAGCAGCAACTAATCAGTAAATAAAAACTTTGGCATCGATTTGTTGCTTTACTCATCATATGGGCAAAGCCTATATTATCAAAAACTGATTTACTCAAGAGCATGACAAAAGCAGATGGCATATTAGAAAGCAATCAAAGCGATGAGTAACTTAGGCACGACAAAAAATGCTTACATCTGCCATAAGTCGATCACTTTTACTAGTAAGCATAAACTATAGGATTACTTGCAAGCTTTTTTGAATTGCCTAGGCCTCCATCAGCAAATAATTTGAATGGGACTGTAAGTTTTGGTACATACTTGACTGACATGGCAAGCCATGAAGGTGAGTATCATTTAGGTTCCGCTTGTTCAAATGTCCTCTAATGGTTTATTTTACTACCAAACTAAACCTCATAATCAACAACTCTTCAGTAAAAGCAACTACCCTAGGACACTTATATTTCGCTAGTATTTAGTTTCGTGAGTAGCACACAGAGTAAAATTTCGCTGCAACTTATTTTCGCAGCTCTGATGAGTGCGAAAATATAGTGATGTGAAAATAAATACAGTGGAACAAACAAATTAGATTCCTCAGGTCCGGTCCTCTAGTAAAAAAAGTTTTTATATTTGCGACTAGTTTGTATTTGTAACCCGCAGGTATAAATGTATGGCAGAAATCGATAATTCAACGTGATCGCTTGCTGCCATTTGTTTCTTGGACTATCAATGACGTCTCGGTCCTTTCCGTCGTGACCGATATAGTACCAATATTAGATCTCAAGTATTTATAGCAAGCGATGGCCATGGCACGTTTTGAGTTCACAATATTTCAAATTTAAAAAAAATCAAATACAGTACATGTCTCATAAAAAAGAAAATAGATAACAACCAACATCACAACCAGAACTGTATAACATGGTTGGACCTGGTGAGGGTTGTTATAGTTTTTGGTTGGCAGTAAAATTCATCACTACAATAAGTATTATTTAATTGTATGACTTCACCTACCAGACTTTCATCCTCATCAGTTACAAATTCGGTGACTAAACTGATATCATCATCTTCTTCGTTTGTCTTGGCTTTTCCAAAAAAAATTGTTATCTTAATTTGCTTTGCCATGCTGCTCATTCGGTGTATTAACGAATTTACTAGAAATTTCCCAATGAGCTCAATCACACACAAAATTATCTGCATTTCTAATATCACGATTTTGTTGTGGATATCAATGAACTACAGGGCCGTATTCCCTTGGACAGCTGGCCGGCTAAGACGCCCCAACTTTTTAGGAATTTCATAGTCCAACGGCTATAGAAAGGTTTTTATCGCTGTAGAATATCACTTTATTCGAAGCCATTGATACAAACATCAACTTTTAGTAGTTCTTAGGCGTCATTATTATCTTCATCAGCGGCAAAATATTCTTGTTAACGACTTTTATAAAGGTTTGCAAAATATCAAGTTTTAGCAAACATCTGCTTGCCCATATCCTACTTAATGAACTTGAAATAAAATCGGCAAAAATGGTCTTTGTTAAAACGCTTAAAAAAAAAGATGTCTTCTTTCTGAGCTTTTTAACTGCATACAAGTTTTGCCTGTTTTAATTTTAAAACGTTTTGTCAGTCACATCAGCTAAAACAAAGCAAATCTCAAAAAATAGAAAAATGTTGATACTTGCCAATAAAATTTTTTAAAACTTCACGTGAGAGGCCCGGCTGAGGCCTTACATAAGAGAAACCTGTTGGGAGCTTACAGCACCCCCCCCTCCTTCTCCACACCCCAGATGTTCATAACTAGTCGTCTAACATTAGCCCCCAACTTGCAACCAGTGAATACAGGCCTGTGTAGAACATAGCTATTTAATTTCGAATTTTCGCTAGTTCGTTATGATAGTTTAGTTTCGCGCATGAATTTTTCGCGTGATGATGACTCCGCGAAAACGCGAAAGTTAGATGCCGCAAATACTTAAGTGTCCTAGGGTAATAATGATGGCTAAATGGCTTGCTGTAAGTAGCATCAGCCACAACTCCATAGCGGGGAGGGGGGTTAAAGAAATATCTGAGACACAACAACGGTCATGAATAAGTGCAAACATGATGCAGATGGCACCAAACAATGGTAAAGACTAAAACAACAGATTACTCAGCAAATGGATTGTCAGCAAATGGAATGATACGTTTGCACATGGGATGATACTTTTAATCCATAACCAAAAACCCGCCAAGGTCACCCGAATGAGCTCATCAACGTGTGAGTTTACAGACATGAGAGGCTATCAAATTGCGCATATAAATGAATAGTTTGTATCCCATCATCAGCAAAGAGGAGCGACAGAGAAATAAGAGAGAAAGACTAAATTCTCATACTTGAAAACTAAATCACGATTTTTAGCAAACTCCCTAAATGAGCTTGTCGTGTAATTTTGCCATCTGCAGATGGGAGCCGCAACTCTACTGGTCATAGATACAAAACAACTAGATTGAACAGCCTACAACTTGAAATAGTTCGGCGATACAAGCTAACGTAAAGTATAGAGTTAAATACAGGTAGATATGTAACAGATATGAGCACGGATATATATTTCAACAGTACACATTTCAATTTTAATGTGATTATTTTTTATTGTGCTTACGAAAGCCTTTATCTCATAAAAGTATGCAAAATAAAAATATACTAAGAGTGTACAAATACAACCTTGCTATAGCTATGCTAGCTTTTTCACCCAACTTTTGGCATCAGAGAAATGTCTAAAAAACAAACTTTGTACATCCCACTTGTTATAACTTAAAATATCTACGCATACCATTTATACAACACGGCAGATTAATTAACAATAAACATTTCATTAACTAATAGCTTCATTTAGATAGTTATATATATACTATATATTTAATTGCAAAATAGAAACTCGTACGTGTTCCTGTTTTCTTTTTTCTCTGTCACGGAGAATATGGCGCTTAAGAGCCTGGTACGTTGTACGAGTCATCTTTCTTCTTTCTATTAGAGCAGGCATTGTTGTTTGTAATAACCAAGCAAATAATATCAAGATTTTTGTTTGGATGAAGTTTCCAAAGCTGAGATGCGGACTTCTTTGAAGAGCTTCCGTTTTAAGTACGCTCGATTATGTTCCGCCATAACTAGGTTGTGTATAAACGGACAAATACGCACTCGCTGCATTCAGCTGAGATCCGACCAGCGTCCACAAGTCATTTGCTTTTGTGTAGACTTAGGCCGGTGAAAACTAGCAAGCGCTTAGAAAAGTATGCGCAAGTATAATATAAAGAGATTATACCGTATTAGTCAGAAGAACATTTGGACGGAATAGTACTGTATAGTACGGTATAGAACACAGCTCTAGTATTAACTTGTCAAACGCATCTGATTGGTCACGAGTTACTGGGTCATTCAAATAATGTCGTCAAGTGCGCCATAAATCGAGAGCTGATACTATCTTGGAAAGATGGCGTCGAGTACTCGTAGATCAGCTGTTGTTGACAATTTTCCACAAAATTCGGATTCGGGAAGGGAACTGTTTGAAGCTTGTAGAAGTGGTGATTTATCAAAAGTTAAGACGCTGGTTAATGCAATTAATGTTAATTCTAGAGATACTGCCGGTAGAAAATCTACTCCTCTCCACTTTGCAGCAGGTGGGTAGGTCTGTCAATTTCCTTACCAGAGTCGAATAAAATTATAGCTGGGAATCTAATAACTGTTTGCTAGTAGTTTGAAATATTCTACTTTAAATGGTATCGGTTCTAGTGGTGTTTCTTACCTTTATTTAGTAATTTTCACGGCTATAATGAAGCCAACTCTGGAAGATTTGCTTCATTGTCGTAAATTAAGGACTAGATTTTCATACATTGCTTTGGCCTTAATAATGTTTTATTTTAACTTTGAGCATATACGTTTAAGTTAGATGTTAGTATGATTTTTAATCGTCATCAAACAGTAGCATTATGCTGTAATGTTTAGTAGGGCCTATTAGAGGGCAAAATGGTATTTGGTTCAAAAGAACTTTTATCTTTCTATCATTCATCAAAAGGTGGTAGGTCTTTAAATAACCCAGTATTGGGATGAAATAGTAGATGTGAGAGTATTTCGTTATAGATTTGTTTTGGTTGTAACAATACTATTGGAAGCTATTGAAGCAGTAGTTGGCCATGACAGAAAAACGGTTTTAAAATACAGTCAAACATGAATAACTCAAACTTCACGGGACCGAGCGAAAGAGTTTGAGTTATCGAAGCATTCTAGTTATTATAGCACTGTCACAAGTTCATGTATTCATCAGTAGATATCAAATGTACATGTACGTATACAAACAACATATAAATCAAAAGCATAGATTGCTTGTTGCAAGTTAAAAGGCCTCTCATGTAAACTTTTAAAAGATTTTATCAGAAAGTATAGATATTTTCATATCACTTGAGATTTGCTTGTTGTTTTAGATGATGTAACTGTCAGGACGTTTTCCGATTAAAATTGTAGCGGACATCGGGCCACAAATTTATTTCAGATATATTTTATTCTTATGTATCTGGATTTATATAATCACTCTTATAATATGTATTTTGCATGTTGTGTCTATCTTTATTATATTTTATCGCTAATACTGTCTAATGTTTACAGTTTGGCCATAACTAAACCAACGTGTTAGCAACCCTATTCATCATTTTTATAGTTTTCTACCTGTTTCATTATACGGTACGGAGGAAAAATAAGTACGCTATATACATATAGGGAGCGCTCTCGTTGGGGAGCAGAGTAGTCACAGCTCCATGACTAATGGAAATTCCTTTGGAATAAAACAAATGAAAGCCATGTTTTTTCCTTCGGCAAAAAACTGTTCTCGTTAATGGTTTTAAGTTCGAGTAATCTAAAGCAATTTATCATTGCGTGGGAACGGACCAAACAAATCCATCCGAGTTAACAATGTGTTAGAGTTATCTGTGTTTGACTGTGTTGTTATTTTTTATACAAAGTATAAATATTACAATGTAATGTGTTTCATACATGTTAGAGAGCAGCTATATAAAGCTGTGGGGCATTGCATGAAAGTATTGATGTAATTATATTGTTGCACAATAGCTTTTTCGAGAAAAAATTCTCAAAAATTCTTCACCATTTGCGTTTTTTAAAAGGAAAAAGACAATATTTTTAGTTTAGCCTACTTAACTGATACAGATAAGAACTGTGGTTATGTGCATGCTTGAAGCAACATAGCCAACATAGCCTAATGCCAACATTCAGCTCATAATACCCTACAGGATGAATTTATTCGCGGAGTTAAGTTTCGCACAAAATGCTTTTTCATGCATATTCGCGGACTAATTTACTCGCGGATGAACACAACCACTCTCTATAGTTAACTCTATTGCGGCTAGCAATAGAGTTAACCCTTCACATGTGTACACCACGTGTTTAGGTTTCTATTTAGCTTACAACTACGAGTCGATCATGCTAAGCTATAAATTTCTTGCTGCGTTCAGAGGTTTTCACGAATATTCATCAATTTGGAGGCCTTTGATGGACAAACAACTTGTGGTAAATAATGAGTTCTTTCAAAACCATTTACTAAATTAATAATTGAATTTTACTTTGGTTCTTTGGTACAAAGCAATATTTATTTTTCCATCCCCATCGCTTCGTTATTTGGTTAGTGTGAGAGAGGAGCCCCATAATCTGCATGACCCACTTGCAGTAAAGCTAGTAAACGCAGACTACGCAACGGTTGGTCAACTACCCCGTGAAACAAGTAGAGTAAGCATCTTTTTTATCATACACGGAGGCACAATGATTGCAAGGGTGGTGGATGTCATTTCTAGAAGATCACCAATCATTCAAGGTCTTGAAATTGAGGTAGAAGTGACCGCAGCTGCTAACGAGAAGAATATATCCGTTTTAAAAAAGGAACAAGAACGCCTTTACGCTCACAAATTTTTTGCCAATCGGCAGAACGGTGCAATAGTAAGCCACGAGGAGAGTTCTCATGATAACTGCTTTACCAGCCATGTAGTAGCGAGATAATCGCTTTTAACATCTACCCAAGACAGTGAAAGCGATATAGAGCTGCAATTACCAAAATAATTAGTCAGAAAGCACCATTACACGCTAGCTAGTATTTACGTAAGAGTATCAGTTAAATTTTATTGCCAGACAACCGCTATATGAGCCAAAGTGTTTGTATTTACTCCATTCATTGTTTGTAAAATTTTATTTGTATTTGAAATATTTTATTTGTACACAAGTTTGTAATAAATTATACGGTAATATATCTATACATAAAAATATCTATATAAATATCTCTAAAAATATCTATACATAAAATATACTAGAAATTCCACTGTCATACAGCCCACGACCAAAGTGATATTGGAAAAAAGAAAGGGTACTGATGGTTGAAAAATGCAATATTAGCAGTCAAATAGGATAACTGCAATGGTAACTGTAATATACTGGGTGTAGGTGTTATTATATACAACAAATAGCAATAATGAAAGGAAAAGATTATATGTTTATATCTCTCCTCCTGCAAAAAGAGAAGTGCAATATCGGCCAATATTAGAAGTAAAATGCACTGATATAGATTTCTAAAAAATCTGTTCTACGTAGCCATTGTTCTGTAGTCATCCAAACTTATAATTAATTATTGTAATAATTTCATTAGAACCGTTAGAAAAAATCTCATCGTGTTGCCCTTTACTTACACTGCATTAGATTTTTAGAAAATCTGTACTACGTAGTCATTGTTCTGTAGTCATCCAAACTTACTATTAAAAAATATCATCGTCATTTCCTTCACTTATACTTCGTTGGACATCAGTTAGAATACGAAAGTACTCAAATGTGATGGCAAATGAAATTGAAAATGAAAAAATTGAAATCGGCAAGAATGAAACGATTTCTGTACTCCTATGTTAATTGCCGAAAGCTCTCGGTAATTCGACAATGCTATAGACTGGTGAAAAGTGCACGTTTTTTTCGTGAAATGCGCAAGACTTTATCGTTCTATTCTCTGTCGCCCGGCGTTTCAATTTCCGGTCTTAACTTTTATTAATCCAAGCTTTTCAAGCGTTTTGTGGCGACTTTCGTCCAAAAAAATCTGTCTATTTGTGTAGAATCCGATCAGATGGGTTAGTTTTAGGAATTTGCGGTAACCTTTCAAAGGCTTGGTAACATATTTAAATAGGTTTATATGCATTTTGTATCATTATTATACTGAAACGACTTTACTGAAAAATAGTTAAATTTGTTGATAGGATTTCGTTGCAAGGGTTTGGTGACGGCCGTTAACGGATAATTTTTCGGGAGTTGTGTGCATATGTGCATTTATCATAATTCCTCCCAATCAATCGTTTCACTCTTGTTTTGTCGTGGAATAATATATATTCTGAATATATATCTCTACATATGAATATACACGTATGTATAATATAATCATGTTTGCTGCAGCGATAGCAAGGAGTTATTGTTGATGAAGGGGTTTAGGTTGACTGGTTGATTCTCTGCCAATATTCCTGCCTTGGTGAATATTACTACTTTTCTCTAGTTTTTGTAATCAGAATTAAGTTCTGTTTCAATCTCAATCTGCAGTAAACACCAAAGAAAAATATTAATAAGTGGAAAAGAAGTAGAAAAAAAATAGCTGGAAGTATTGAATGAAAGCGATCCGTTTTTAAGCAAGATAATGAACTAACGCAGTTAATTATGGAAAAAACGTATTTGCACTGTAAATCAAATACATCCCATAATGTTCAGATAAAGATAAGATCAAGATCAAATAAAGATCAGAATCATTATCGTCATAAATTTCGGTATTAGAGGTTGATGGTGTTGATTTCAATGTAAAAACTGTAGGAGAGATGTTTGCGATAATGGCGTCATGCCGAATAACTTGTGAAAACCTTGAATAATTTTGTAAATAAGTGTAATGCATTGGCAATAGGGTAAACTCGAAGCCCAGGCGATGATTTTAAAAAAGTTTGAAACTCAGCTAAGTTTAGTACTTATGCCTAGCGGCTAGTTTTTAATTTGAGGCGGTAGTTATTCTCCCTTGTGTTTAAAAATAGAACTAATTATTTGCGGAATTTAATAGTTCGCGGAATTGACTGTTCGCAAAATCGCGAATTATTAAATCCATCGAATATTTTCATCTTGTAGGGTAGATGCTCAAAGAACAGATTGAATGAACATGGAGAAACAGTGTTACTTCTTTTAGTGTTAGAAATTGTCATTACATAAATAAGTTTTAAAAATGTGTAAAGGGCCTCTGTAATCGTTTCTGATCTTTATTGCAGCATGTTATTAGTCATTCAGAGTAATTTTTGGGGATGTAAGCGGCATTTTCTCGTCTCTTTGATTGGTTCCTGTTTTGTTACATGCACTAGATCTTTGCATAATAAGGTTCCTTCAGTGCCAAAAAAACTGTTCTGGTTATCACTATAGAGCCTCATAATATTAGTAGAATGGTGATGTTTGTTAAACTGTGTATTTTGATATTTGAGGCTTTGGGCGCAAGGATGTAGTGGAACACCTCTTGGAGTGTGGAGCAGATGTTACTGCCCGAGATGATGGTGGGCTTATTCCATTACACAACGCGTGTTCGTTTGGACATGCTGAAGTTGTTCACCTCTTGTTGTCACAAGGCGCAGACTCCAACTCTCGCGACAACTGGAACTATACCCCATTACACGAGGCTGCTATAAAAGGAAAAATAGATGTTTGTTTAGGTATGTTATCTTTTACCCTTTTAATGTAGGGTAAGTTCAGAGACTGTTTTATTCAAAGTTTCTTAAATTATCACATGCCATTAACAATTGCGATATTCCTGATATACAGTGCCTTTGCGGCACAAATATCTGCTTTTATTTGTTGAAAAACATAATCCTTTTATGAAACTTGTCAGTAGTTGCATGACCATTGTTAGGGTATTGCTTAGAAGATCGCCAGCAGTCACAGCGAACAAATATCGTAAACTCGCTTAGCGACCATCGCACAGATTTTTGTTCCAAGCCTCAATGCATATCACTCAGGACTGACTTTAATTCCTAGCTACACTGACAAAATGCATGTTTTGCATAGCCAACGGCATCGTGTTGAAATGGACATGCTGGTCTACGTCGGTAGAGATGAAACTAATGCATCCGCGATCGCCTAAAATCGTTTATTTTAGCGACCATAATCTCGATTTCATTTCGTTCATTGTCATCTCATATTCACTTTCAAAGGATGATGGCAATGGCACTTCATGCGAACATTTATTTATATATGAAAAAAGATATTCTCATTTTGTTCTCACTTTGTCCTTATTCTCCTTGTATGTATATCCCAATCAGGGCCAACACTAATTTTGTAATTTTCCCACAATATTGGGCTTTATGTCTCCTCCCCGATCCAGTACCATTTATGCCTAGGGAATGCTAGAGAACTTTAAGTAGCTATGATGCAAGCTATAAGAAGATTTCACTTATCAAACTTGTCCTATTACTTATAATCTATTAGTTCTTCTTTAATAGCCATTTTGAAAATATAGCAGTACAATTAATTTCCATAGCACACTGATATATGTACCCTGACCTACAGCATTCGGCTCGCTGTGTGCTTAAGTCATGAACTTTTTGTTTGACTCATTGGCAGTAGCTTGTGACTTGTGGCTTTGAGCTGTCTAACAGAAAGCATTTGTATCACTAATATCTTTTGACCTCTCATGCCTTGTTGTCCAGTAACAGCTGATAGTGAGTCATGCCGTTCGCATACTCAGTGCATCGCGCATCTTTTTCCAACATAAATCTCTCTGATGAGTCTGTTTCTTATTCTCCATTTGCACAAATTTTGTCATACATTTGTTACAGTTTTGCTGCAGCATAGGGCAGATCCACTGGTTAAGAATCTGGATGGTAAAACCCCATTAGATTTATCCGATCCTGCCGCTAAGAATGTCCTTACAGGTAATTGAAGCTGTTTAGTCTCAGTTGGGATGTCAAGGTGAAGTTGCAATGTGAGATAGGCAAGTTTTGAACAACCACAAAGCTTTGTGTCAAATTTTTTACGAGATGTTCATTTTTATTCAGAGTTCCACGAGGCTGAGATTGTTAGAATTAAAGGAGACATACTTAGTTATAGCCTTTTTTGACAAACTGTTGTTTTTGCGGAGTTCTCCCCGTCGACTGGAGTAAGCAAAACAACTGCTTGTCACAATACGCACTGCACCTGATGCACCAGCCGCACTGAAAAAAAGTTGTTCTCTTCCGTCTATGCGGCTTGGCTACGATGTTATGTCGGTCGCTCCATCAGTAATCATAACGAATTTAGCCCAAAAAATTTATGTGGAAAAATAAAAACGTTTAACCAGAGACCAGTCTCTGCGATAAACTTTAGTAGAACTTAAGAACTTAGGCAACAACGCCAACTAAACATGTTGTTATTTCTGCGCTCAGTCAGTTTTATTTGTCCTGAAGTAAATTCAGTTTCATTGCGGTCTCATTCATTGTTTTTAGTTGATTAGATTATAAATAGATAAGTAATATGGATGCCGAACAGAAGTTCAACATTAGACTGATCAGGCCGTTACAGTATGACTTTTTGCAAACTCAGTTGCAGTTTAAAGATATGTTAATATTAACGTTTTTATCTTGTTTTTTCTACCATTAATCTTTGGGCTAAATCCATTATGATTACCAATGGAGCAACTGACATAACATCGCAGCCAAGCCACATAGACGGAAGAGAACAACTCACTTTCAGTGCAGCTGGTGCATCAGGTGCAGTGCGTGTTGTGACAAGCTGTTGTTTTGCTCACTCGACGGGGGACAACTCCGCAAAAACAAGTTTGTCAAGACAGGCTAACACAGTTAGCAATCCGCACTTAGAGCATCGGCAATTTGGTAGGCGCGCGGTAATTGAAACAGCTAGTCATTGGCAAGTCGGTGATTTGGTGACAAGCCTCTTCACTCTGATCGGTCTGAATGTGTTTGAAAAACTTGTAATAGATAAAGATTCTTTCAATTAGTTATTTAGAAATTAAACACAGGGTTGGATTTTTCCCAGGAATTATTAAATTTATCTCGGGCGGCTGGGAAAAATTGGTATTTACCGGATTAATATCGTAGGGCGAATTGGAAAAAAGTAGTGATTTGTATTTTTTATACGAAAAGCATCGACAAATTTCAAAGTTTCACAGGAAAAACATAGGTTTATGTTGTTTATCAACCTTTCAAGGCATTCAACTGTTAACAATGAGCCAGTTGATGAACATTTGTCAGATCTATCACACCAATTAACACAGGTTTCACAACTTACAGTAGCCAAAAAATCTTAACTTATACTGTGTTTTAAAATTTAGCTCATCTCGTCAACCTAAATAGCAAAGACTGGATTTATAATTGCAATTGGCCAATATTTTGCTAAAATATTTCACTCAATTTTAGTTAAAAAATATTTTACTCAAATGAAGACCCCTATAAATTGATGCTCGTGACTGGACTGTTTCCAGTCAATCATTCGACATTTTTATGTATGATCTTCGTATGTACAGATGGTCAGCATGGCATTGAAAAGAGAAACAGAAATATCGTCAACAATATGGCTTTAGTTTATTAAGTTAAAAATGTGATCAGGTATTTTTAACCTGCGCCCATTGCGCTAAACCAACGTTGGTCTGACCGCTGCACTATCGCGGACTGCTGATAGCTGTGGTTGGAGCTGAGAGAGAATTCTGCATTGCAAAATTATCTAGCTAAACTCTGCGATGAAGAAAGCATTGACATCATCCCGCTTAGCTGCCAACTTCATCTACCCGAAATACATCAGAAGCGTTATGAGGAACAAAGCTGTCCGGCTAAGGTGTTGATTTTGAGCTGGGACAACTTCACAAGTATTTAGTTGGAAAGTCCATCATCAAACTTCTCAAATAGTATGAACTAAATAGGTCCAGGAAGTTACCTCAGATGTATGTGACCAGAGCACTCCAGGGGTCACCTCAGGTGTATGCGAGCAAAGCACTCCTGGAGTCACCTCAGGTGTATGCGACCAAAGCACTCCAGGGGGTCACCTCCGGCGTATGTCACCAGAGCACTCCAGGGGTCACCTCAGGTGTATGCGACAAGAGCACTCCGGCGGGTCACCTCAGGTGTATGCGACCAAAGCACTCCAGCGGGTCACCTCAATGTATGCGACCAGAGCACTCCAGGGGGCCACCTCAGGTGTATGCGACCAAAGCACTCCAGGGGGCCACCTCAGGTGTATGCGACCAGAGCACTCCAGGGGTCACCTCAGATGTATGCGACCAGAGCACTCCAGGGGTTCACCTCATGTGTATGCAGCCTTCTCAAGAGGTTCCAGAAGGATGTAACTATGTTAACATCTTCAGCAGCAATAGTGAACCTTCAGCAACTATGCCTTGACTCAGACAGTCCTAAGTAGCTTGGAAGAAACAAAACTGCAAGACTGGTGACTTGCAATAATTTTTCAAATGAGTAGTGAAGTTTGAAACAGAATGTTAAACCTTAACTGCCACATACAACATTTATCATTTTTTTAGATAAACCAGACATGCAAATTCCGATTTTGTACTCAAAATAAAGATTGGTCCACTAGCTTTCAAGGTCATGAAGGCTTTGTTAAAGCGTTTCAATATCCGTCTCAAAAACAACACAATGGGAACAGCAAGCTCTGCCCATAAATATGGGACGTAGAAGTGGAAGCTTTGTAGAAAGGAAGTTAGAGATGTTTAGTCCGATGTAGAGTGATGGAAATGGGTGTCTTAAAACCCATTATTATCTAAATTCAGCCTCCAAAATAATCTCAGTCTTTTATAAAAGGTAGATAAACTATTTAAAATTGCTCGTAGCCCGTTATAGGATGTTTAATAGGCTAAACGCCGAGAAAAATGAGCTCAAAAAAGAGTGATTATATCTCAAGCTAAGCGTTGTTATCACGCTTTTTTGAGCTCATTTTTAAATATGCAATGTTAAATAGCTTATCTACCTTTCAAAAAAGACAGATTATTTTGAAGGCTGAATTTAGATAATAATGGGTTTTAAGACACATCTCTAATATATAATATCGCTATATAATCATTCCTAAATCGGACTGAACATCTCCCAATTTCCGTTCCTAAAAAGCTAGCTGAAAAGTCACATATTTATGGGCGGAGCTTGTTGCGCCGATCGCGTTGTTTTTGAGACCAATATTAAAACACTGTAAAAAGCCTTCATTACTCTGAAAGTTAGTGGACCAATCTTTATTTTGAGTACCAAGTCGGAATCAGCGTGTCTGATTTACTTAGAAAATACAATAAAAGTTGTAGTTGGCAGTTATGGATTAACAATAAATATATTTCGGTTCATCTTGTTACCTCTTCATTACTGCAAATAAGTATTAAGTAACTAAAATTATAATTCTATAGGTTGCCAAATTCTTTCCATGCTCTTAGCTTCACTATAAATAGTTTAGCTCGACCAGGGGTAAACAGCAAAAAGCATAATAGTTTGAATGAATCATCCTCTCACGAAGATTTCATGTTCGAAACTAAACTCTCATAACGAATGAGCGAAAATGCGAAATTAAATAGCTTTGTTCATTGATAGTTCAAGAAACAAATGGCAGCAAGCGATCAAATTGCATTATCTATCTCGCCCACACCATTCTACCTGCGGTTTACAATTACAAACTAGTCCCAAATTGAAATTTTGTTATCGGTGATATGAACCTGAGGAATCTAATTATGCTTGTTCCACTGCATTTATTTTTACATCACTATATTTTCGCACTCATCAGAGCTGCGAAATTAAGTTGCAGCGAAGTTTTAACTCTGTATGCTACTCATGAAACTAAATACTAGCGAAATATAAGTGTCCTAGGGTAGTTAAATCAGTTAAAATCTTTTTTTTTCTCTCAAATTTAATGTTGTGAACTAAAACCTTTTTTTTTGGCTGTTTTTATTGTTAATGCATAACATTTTTTCTTTGAATACAATTATAGTTATATAAATAGCTGCATAAACATTAGTGTTATCACCAATAATTGCTAGTGATTCGTATTAAATAATATAGTATGCTGACAATACTTCAAAGATCCATCAGCATGTCATGGTGTTCACATGAATGAAACCAATTCTCATCGGTCAATCTATTTTTCAAGCAACACATTATGTAGTGGCACAAATGTGCATAGCCGCAGCAGATATCTATGCTATGCGTTGGCTATGCATTTCATCTATTTTCTGTAACCAGACTAGGTGCAGAAATCTGGTGTCCTAAAATACCATCTATGCCATGCATTGGTTATGCATTTCATCCACATGTGTCTAGCCAGACTAGGTGCAGAAATCTGGTGTCCTAAAATGTCATCGAAGCCAAAATCAATGCTATAATACTCATGGGCACAATTAAATTGCTGTACTGCATTGTAATTATGAAATGCATTGTAATTATGAACTCGTGTCATGGTGTTTTTCAACAACAGCGAATTAACTAGGGAATAACTCCATTGCTAGTTAATTCCCTGATTCAGCTGCCAGTAGATTCAATCATAAGATAAACACTGTTCATCATGTGATTACAAGTGTCTCACTGTTTATATACAAAGGTTTTACATTGCCCACTCTACTGCATTTTGTCTGGCAGCATTGTCTTTTTTTCTAACAAAGAGAACCATTGGCAACTTGGTTTTTGTTAAGTCTTAGTTACCGAGTTGATATGCTATCGTATGATAACCGTTATAGTTTTTGTGGAAATACTGATAATTTTTTAGTTGTCGAAATGGTGTAGTAAATTTTGTCATTTTTAGCTTAACTTATTCGCACCCGACTAATTTTCAGGTGATTAGCCCCAAATACCGCTCGTCTTTCAGAAACTTGCTACAATTTAAATTACTACTACAAGAGACAGACTTGAGATAGTTTACTCATTCAAGTTGCACAAGAACCAGCCAAGTCTCCTCTTTTAAATGATAGTACATTCTTATGATCAACTCATATCCCTTTCATGTAGGTTTGTGTCTCAAGGAAGGTAGTTTCAAAAAATTTCCGATTTTGAAAAAATTTGTTATTTGCTGAAAGAAAGTTAGACTTGTACCATAAAAATTGCAAAATATACAAAGTTTGACTAAAATTACTTATTTATTACATGCAATACACAGTTATAAATATTATTTATACATATACAGTTAGTCATGAACATGACAATTATGAAACTCTAATTTCAAAGTTTTCCTCACGAGTATCATCCTTCAAACCAAAACATATCTAATCTACATGCCAATATAACTCAAATAAACTGTCATAAACATGTTTTAAATAATAAAATAAGTTCAATAACTCTGTTCTTGACTCTTCAGACTTCATATACAGCTCTAAGAATCAATATGATGCTATCGAAAGTAAATGATAACTTTAGGTTGACTACGGCTGACAGCCTAAAAAGTGTGTTTTTATTCGAGCATTACGATTCAAATTGGCAAAATTCCAAAGTTAATAAAAACTTTGAAACATTAAAAGTAATGTTTTGATTTGATTTATACAGTTTATTACTGTCTTACCCCTTCTCAATCTGCATATTTACTTCTGGAGTTGAAAAAATTGATTGCGAGCGCTAAAATTTAAAGTCGCCATGATGATTTCCGGTTTATGTAGGTGTCGATATGGGTGTACTATTTTGGTCATAACTTTTGCCAGAGACATCATTGAGGCATATTTGTACGTTTGTCTGATTGGCCAGAAATCTTTCTAGCTAATCAAAAAAAAATTCGATATTTTTAAAATAGCGATACAATAAGTAGGTGAATTTCAGAGGCGAGATAACTCGCATTGGGTGCATAGCAGCGTTATAAATACGTGAGTTAACTCGCGTCGGGTGCATAGCAACGTTATAAATGCGTGAGTCAACTCGCGTCGGGTGCAAATGAGTTAACAAGCTTTGCAATTTCAGAGACAAAAGTCTACCCCTGGCAAATATTGGGAAGCTTGTTTCAAGTTTGTTTATTGTAGTATGTAGCGGTACTGACCAGTATTTAGGTATGATAGTATATTGTACACTCCTGTACTGACAGTGTCTCGGTATGATATTCGATTATAGTACGTACCTGTACTGACCATTGTCTAGATATGATAGTCTGTTGTTGTACATACCTGTACTGACCATTGTCTAGATATGATAGTCTGTTATAGTACGTACAGTAGACGCTCCAACGACTTTAATAATCCATTCTGGGAACGTTTACATTATAGGGATTTTACATCATATGAACAGTGAAATACATGTAAACTGTTTAATCTGTTCTAAGATTTTTCCAAACTCACTCATGTGACCCTTCCAAAAGGAAAAACTAGTCTTAAGATTTTTAACCCGTTAGCGGGCGAATTTTCAAAACTAAATCAGACTCCCTCCCATGGGTGAATTAATTTTCCAAAAAATCAATTTTTTTTAAAAGGTTCATACACGTTTCTGTGTGTTATTATGTGCATATATCTATGTTTAAAGGTGCATATGTATACATGTATATGTCCATAGGCATATATATATATTATAAACAAATAAAAATGTATAACATAAAATATATGCATTTCATAATAATTGTCTATTTACGAATGATATTTTCGAAAGCATTCTCCTTTACAAAGGCCCACATCACAGTCTTTGCACCATGTACTTATTTGTGTAACAAAGAGCTCCCACAAAGATGTACTTCCTGGATTGACAGGCTCAAAAAACTTTTCAAAATACTGTACTGGTTGAGCATCTACTGGAGTAAATACTGGGCCTGTCACTGCTATAAACTGCTGAATTGTAGGAGATTTATCTCTGTTTATGTTGGTTATATTCTTCCAGGCACTGGCATCACTCCTACTCACATCCTCATCATTACTGCTACCAGCCTTTTCATCACTGTCACTTCCAGATGTAAAGTCATTCCAATCACAATCCAAACCTGATACACTGTCATCTCTTGCTACTAAATCTAAAAAGTCACTGTCAGCTCTGAATCTCTTAGTAATTTCGGTACTAGTACTTGCATTATTAGAATAATCTCGGGAGGTTCTTTTAGAAGTCGCCACGACAGTAAACTAAAGTCAAACTCTCGAAAAATTCGGTAAATAAAAGCTAAATCCGAACCAAGAAAAATAAAAGTTGATAAATTATTTAGAACAATTTTCTAATTTTTTTCGAAAGTTTATTTATTCATCACTGCTAAAAACGATCGTTTTTTTTCAAGCTTGAAGTCAATTTTTGAGGCTAGCCGAAGCTACTATATCGTAGCTTGCTATTGGTAAAAAAAGTAAACAAAAAATGGCATTTAGCTAACCAGAAACTGCAATAATAAAATACGTTACCGAAATGACAGAAACGTCGCACTGCCCATTAGCAGCCGTATCGCAAAGCGACTAAAACGTCGCTCTGCCCGCGAATGGGTTAATATAAAGACTGTACAGTAACTGGAGTATTAATGGTTTTTCTCGACTAGTTTTTAATTTTTCTTATCAATTTCACTCGGTTTATGATTCATGATTACGGTAATGTCCTAATGAGCTAAGAAGAGCGCACACCTTCAATTTTATTTTACATCGGTTCTTTTTATTTTTTCTAAAAAACATGGAGTATTGTGCTAAGGAAAAATATTACAAAATATTTTGTATGTCTAAAATAAAGTAAAACAAAAGTGTAGTTTTCCTATATGTATTAAAAGGGGTGTCTGTCGGACCGTCTGTCTGTTGCTACCAGGATCCATTGTTATGATAAAGAAAGTCACTTTGGACAAGGCTAGAACTCGTGACATTCAGCTCAATATCTCGACACTCCAACAGCTGCGCAAATAGATCGCCTTGAATTATTTCGTAATTATTGTGCAACAACTTATTTTCTGTGCTTTGTCAACACACCTGGCGAT
Organism: Watersipora subatra; assembly: GCF_963576615.1. Lineage (NCBI taxonomy): Eukaryota > Metazoa > Bryozoa > Gymnolaemata > Cheilostomatida > Watersiporidae > Watersipora > Watersipora subatra. Next base: position 39,468,019 of record NC_088708.1, on the reverse strand, counting down.
CTTTAACAGCGAACTAGATTGCCAAGGTACTAGTATATATAACTAGCTGTGCTACCCGGCGTTGCCCGGGCATTAAAAATCAGCTTATAAACAATGAGAGGTATTGAGAGTTGCCTGCCACCGTGCTATTTGCCTGGCACATTGCCAATGGACAATTTGAGTAAGCTTACTAATAAGAGCTACTGCTTCTCATGACGTTACGCCATGTCCTCCGAAAGCGGTAGCCTATTTGCTCCCATATAGCGATATATATATTGCCTAGTGAATCTATCAAGCTCGTGTGGCTTAGTTAGTAAGATGTCGGACTGGTGAATGGGAGATCGTGAGATCAAATCTTCTACGATGTGGATTCTTTATTCCAAGATTTTAATAGCTATCGATGGACATATACAATGACAGACGAGTAACATTGACAAATATAGAATAGAGCTGCCCTATACGTACATCGTTTTCGCTCAAGTGCGACAAGAGATCTCGATATTTTTAGGGCTAACTACAAGATTTTTGTTGTTCAAATCGGTTTTGAGAATTTGCACCAACTTAACACTTTATGTTATATGGAATTAGTTACGTTGTATGAAGCAAAAACTTTACATAAATTCTTTGTTTTGTGGAATTTACGTTGTAGGAGCTATACATTATAGGAGCATCTACTGTACTTGTACTGACCAGCGTCTAGATCAGTCTAGAAAGATTGTCTTGCCATACAGGATGGAAAATTCTTACATGGAAATTATTGCAATTTGATGTTTCTGTGTTGATAAAAACTGTAAACATTATCTGTCTGTCCATAATCACTGTTGCAACATTTAGAGAGGTTTTTCGCATGTAGTTGCTTATTAAGGATCCTTTGATTTATTAACTATTCGAACTATTTAACGCTATATTCTGATAGAGCTTAAATTCTCTATGGAATTATATATTGGTTATGTGCACAACTCGTCTAGTTTCTTCAAACATTTCAAAAATGTGTGTCACCCTTGCAATGTCAAAATTGCGATTTCATAAGTTACTTTAGCTATTTGAAAAACTCTGTGATTTATGATACACCACAATGGTCTTGCTGAGTTATGATGTTTAGAACACGCATAGCTACAATAGAAACCATGTCGCACTAGATGATATATGTCAAGATGAAAGTAAATTACAAGCCTTAACATTTGTCACCGTTGCAACAGCTTTTTGTCACCGTTACAATTCGTCTGAATTTTGAAGTGCTATAGATTATTTTTTAATGCATATGGTTTATTGATATGATAAAATATAATGAAATTATCAATTTAAACATAACTAACACGAAGTAAAAACTAACAAACATAATTGTGATGTGCTAACTAAAATCGAGAGTTTATATATACACATACATTTAGCAGTAATTAGATTATCTAAAATTAAAAAACATGAAGCGCAATGATAATATTAAAAGTCAACCTTTAAAACAAAGTCGGCTACTTTTATCTTGGGAATTTTCTGGTTATTACCACCTTCATCATTGTGACTGCCATCATCTAAACATGGTGAAGCAGGTTCAGTTTCAACACCATCTAGTTGTTCGAAAGAGTACTTTTTTGTGGTCAGAACTCTGGCTAACTCGACTATATAAAGCAGAGTATTTGTTTGTTGCTTACACATAATGTACTTGCTGAATACCCTTCGAGGCATGTATAAGCAGCCAGCGCTGATCTAAAAATTCACTCTTCAAAAATAGTAGTAATGGGAATCACAATAATTTCTGCTGTAGATTCATTACATGTCATGGCCAAATCTTTGGCATCTTTTACTATCAACTTGCCCTTAGTACTTTTTGTCGCATAAGCCTTTTTAAAGCTCCACCCAAACCATCTGCTGGTTCTTTGCCATGTGATGTGGCAAAAAAGATTTTGAGACTGGTTACTTTGATATCAGCAGCGCGTATTTTGCCAATGAGCTTGCCCATGAAGGTATGCACAGCGTACTTATTATGAGTGGTACAGTCACTTACAGAACACAAACATTTTGCACCAGCAGAACTCCAGAGCACATTTGGGAATAATGTAATCTATGTATAGGACCAGTGTGCTGATTAGATCTCGTCTTGGTGAAAAGTTTTGGTAATTTTCACTGAAGTTCCCTTGTTGAGCAACTACCTCATTTTCATTGAGATTAATTTTTGACTCATAATACGACGACTGTGCATCTTTTACGTAGCAGTGTGATAGAAATCTATGCCAATTATTAGTTAAACATGTGACCGCGTCGAAAATTTTGTCTTCATGTTTAGTTTTCTGTACCCGTTTTTTAACAGTGCCCCATTGAAATGGGGCACTGTTGGAAATGGGGTACAGAAAACTGGGGTGCAGATCAATGGGGCCTATATTCCCTTTGATCTTTGCCTATTATGATATACTTAATAATTTGTACAGTAAATTAGTAGATAATGACCAAACTAACGCTTGCTTTAGGGAAGTTTCAACAGTGACATGTTGCAACGGTGACACAATTATAAGGACAATTTTAAGTTGCAGTGAAGGTCTGCTTTTCAGCTTCAAATAGATGTGAAATTAATTTAGGATAATAAAAGAATAATTTTTCTGATGAAAAATAACAGTGCTAGGCTAAATTTTTCATGTTTTTTGTCACCGGTGCAACAAAGAATATGCCTGCAGTATAGAGCATGCCTGGTGAACATCAATCTAAATAGAAAGTTTTGAATGTTTTTACAGATAGTAGACAGGTCACATAATACAATTACAACAGTTAATCATGGCTCAATGTTCTAAACCCCTGTTGAATATTAGCGGAGTTTCTAAAGATATTTTGTTTAAAGGTTGACGTGCAACAAAATTCACATTACAGTTATTTGGTATAAAAAGATTCACCATATCTTACTCTTTTGTGTTGTAGGTGCCAAATACGTGGAAATGTGATTACAAGCTTTTAAAAGCTCAAAAACGAAAAGCCGCTGTAGATTGGAATCTCTTTATTTATCTGACGTATTCATTACAGTTTGGTTATCGTCCTGTCACGTGATGTTCTCACGTATTGTCACGTGATGTTCTCACGTGAATTGAAAGGCCAATAAAAAGCTCAATATAAAACTTATTTTAGCACTAGTTTATGACAAACACTTTGGGTTTTACCGAAGATTCCGTATCAAATATAGATGCTCGCTACTTTACAGTTTTGTTTCGGTTTGGACTAATCGTCAAGTCGTAATCTGATCATGTAGCCCAATACTTCGAAAATAATTTTTGCAGCATTTTCGATTATCATAGGTAACCAACAGGCTCGTCATGATTATCAGACAATGATATGTACTCCTTCGAGCTAAGATTAAAAAGTTTAACGATATTTTATGGTAAGTTATAAGATATCAGTGCTAAAAGCGACAGCATTACAATGACGATAAAACAGACGCGTAAGAACAATAGACACGGTTATATTGAATGCGTGAAGTATATTTGTGAAAATATTTTGACGAATGAGGTTGCATAAAAGTGTAAACAGAAACCATCCTGTAACAACTACGTCCCATTTGAGCCGTTTTGGAAAGGGAATCCAAACTACGGCGGTATCGTGTGGCTGCGATTAACTGTTCGGTTTTGAGCTTTTAAAAGCTTGTAATCACATTCCCACATATTTTGCACATACAACACAACAGAGTAAGACATGATGAACCTTTTCATATCAAATAACTGTAACGTGAATTTTGTTGCAAGTCAACCTTTAAAATGTTGCGTAAAATACTCATGATCTAATAATGATTTTGTGATACATAGACATAACATATCTTTAGGAGAGTCACTGATTTCTACAATTGCAGGTGTTTACTATTGAATGCAAAAAGTTATTTTTAAAACCTTGAAAAAATCTAAAAATTCATTTATTTATGAACAGACCCAAATATATTTCTCCATAACTTTAACTGTGTCCTTGTTCGATCCACTGAAGTAGTCTGCAGTAAAATACGATCATGTTGACCTGTTTATCTGTTCGCTAGGAGAGTACAAGAAAGATGAGTTGTTGGAAGCTGCCCGGAGTGGGAATGAGGAGAAGTTGATGACTTACCTAACACCTCTCAATGTTAATTGCCATGCATCTGATGGCCGAAAGTCAACCCCACTCCACCTGGCTGCTGGCTACAATAGGTCTAGAATAGTCCAGCTTCTCCTGCAACAGGGAGCTGATGTACACGCTAAGGATAAAGGGTCAGTGGCTGGATTTGTGCTAAATATTAACCTAGCGGAAAAAATCCCTGAACTGAGCCTTCTGGATTATATGTATATAACTAGAGTAATAACTAGATTATATGTATATAACTAGAGTAATAATTAGATAATATGTATATAACTAGAGTAATCACTAGATTATATGTATATAACTAGATTAATCACTAGATTATATGTATATAACTAGAGTAATCACTAGATTATATGTATATAACTAGAGTAATAATTAGATTATATGTATATAACTAGAGTAATCACTAGATTATATGTATATAACTAGAGTAATCACTAGATTATATGTATATAACTAGAGTAATCACTAGATTATATGTATATAACTAGAGTAATCACTAGATTATATGTATATAACTAGAGTAATCACTAGATTATATGTATATAACTAGATTAATCACTAGATTATATGTATATAACTAGGGTAATCACTAGATTATATGTATATAACTAGGGTAATCACTAGATTATATGTATATAACTAGAGTAATCACTAGATTATATGTATATAACTAGAGTAATCACTAGATTATATGTATATAACTAGAGTAATAACTAGATTATATGTATATAACTAGGGTAATCACTAGATTATATGTATATAACTAGAGTAATAACTAGATTATATGTATATAACTAGAGTAATCACTAGATTATATGTATATAACTAGAGTAATCACTAGATTATATGTATATAACTAGAGTAATAACTAGAATATATGTATATAACTAGAGTAATCACTAGATTATATGTATATAACTAGAGTAATAACTAGAATATATGTATATAACTAGAGTAATCACTAGATTATATGTATATAACTAGAGTAATCACTAGATTATATGTATATAACTAGAGTAATCACTAGATTATATGTATATAACTAGAGTAATCACTAGATTATATGTATATAACTAGAGTAATCACTAGATTATATGTATATAACTAGATTAATCACTAGATTATACATGTATGTATATAACTGGGTAATCACTAAATTGTGAAATTGTGTTTGCTACCGCACTCTCCGAAGACGAGACTTGCAGTCTGAAATGTTTGGTGTAGCGTTGCTGCTGCTGTAGCATTCTGTGAATCTTCTGCGTTTAGAGGCCTGGTGCCACTTCACAATGCCTGCTCGTACGGCCACTTCGAGGTGACAGAGATGTTGCTTAAAGCTGGTGCCAATGTCAACACAATGGATCTTTGGCAGTTCACTCCTCTCCACGAGGCAGCCTCTAAATACAGAGTCGAGGTATGGCTTTACTATGCACCCGGTCAGCTTAGCAGTCTGTTGTGGTTGGTTGTGGTTATACGGTAGAATAGGCTATGCTTGTGATCTCTCTGTCAGTCAGCTTGCATTCCTTGTGGCACTACAATCAGAACATCAGTTTTCTCAAGTGCATTATGTGGTTTTATCGTTTTCGCTATGTTATGGCTGCTTTCTAGTTACTTGCATCTGTGTGACTCTATAGGCTGCTGTATTTTTTAAGGTTTATCCAAGTAGGCTGCCATTATGCAGCAATTTGTTTGTTTCTTGTGAACAAAGTTATGAAAGCTATTGTGCATGTCTCAATTCTTTTCTGCCGTCTGACCATCTTGGACTGGCTACTTTAAAATCGAACAGCAAGGCCACCAACATAGCACATTACATATATATTATTATAAAACATTCCTATACCGTATTTCTCTTAAAATTGTGGTGTCTTTCAGTATGAGCTATTTATTTCATGTAGGTCTGCTCCTTGCTACTCGCTCATGGCGCAGACCCTACTCTTCCAAATTGTCATAACAAGGCAGCTGTGGATGTCGCGCAGCGTGACCTGCAGGAGAGGTTGCACTATGAGTTTAAAGGTCATCAGGTGTTGGAGGCAGCAAGGCAAGCGGACACAACTAAACTTAAGCGGAGCATTGCTGGGGAAAACATAGCCCTAATCAGCTTCAAACATCCGTTCACAGGAGACACAGCTCTAGTGCGTTACCAGCCTTAAGCATTTGATATCGAATAGTTGTTGTTAGTTTTTAGGTTCTTTTGGCATGTCAAATTTGCATGTTGCGGTTATGTTAAACATTACATTTTGTTTCTGGTTGTCTTGCAGCACTGCGCTGTCTGTTCTCCTTTTCCAAAGAAGAAACAGCTTGCAGAGCTTCTCATACGTAAAGGTCCATCACTGATTAACGAGAAAAACAAAGAGTAAGACATACGTACAGTGTTGCTTCGTTTCAATGTAATCTTTCTGTCTAGTCAGCGTTTACTAGACAGAAGTCGCACCAGAAGGCAGCGCTCATAATGTTGTCTTTTGGTGCGGTTTAGACACTGTTTGATACTTTGTTAGTTGTGAGCTTGGCTTTTCGAGTGTGGCTGAGTTGTTTTATTCTTTATATGCACCTCCATTAAAATTTCTACGTGTAAATAATTGTGTACATTTGCAGTCTTTAAAAAATTTAGTGTTGTGAATTTTCGCTTTATTACAATTACTAGTTTTAGAGAAGCTGAGCAGGTAGGTTAGCTTTCAGCCATCAGTTCCTCAAACAAACAACTATAGCTGGTTTCTTGATTTATTATTAGAAAGAATATTTATTGAAATAACAGTAATGAAAAAAACCGGTCAAGTGTACTACTAGCATGTGTTAATAATGTGTCATTTTTATATCAACAGGAATTAAAACTCAATCTAGAAAGTGTTTTTAGTCAATTAGACAGTACTTCTTTCTAACAGAAAGTCTGCTCAAGTTGGACAGTACATTTTCTAACAGAAAGTCTGCTCAAGTTCGACAGTACATCTTTCTAACAGAAAGTCTGCTCAAGTTCGACAGTACATCTTTCTAACAGAAAGTCTACTCAAGTTCGACAGTACATCTTTCTAACAGAAAGTCTGCTCAAGTTCGACAGTACATCTTTCTAACAGAAAGTCTACTCAAGTTCGACAGTACATCTTTCTAACAGAAAGTCTACTCAAGTTCGACAGTACATCTTTTTAACAGAAAGTCTACTCAAGTTCGACAGTACATCTTTCTAACAGAAAGTCTGCTCAAGTTCGACAGTACATCTTTCTAACAGAAAGTCTACTCAAGTTCGACAGTACATCTTTCTAACAGAAAGTCTACTCAAGTTCGACAGTACATCTTTTTAACAGAAAGTCTACTCAAGTTCGACAGTACATCTTTCTAACAGAAAGTCTGCTCAAGTTCGACAGTACATCTTTCTAACAGAAAGTCTACTCAAGTTCGACAGTACATCTTTCTAACAGAAAGTCTACTCAAGTTCGACAGTACATCTTTTTAACAGAAAGTCTACTCAAGTTCGACAGTACATCTTTCTAACAGAAAGTCTGCTCAAGTTCGACAGTACATCTTTCTAACAGAAAGTCTACTCAAGTTCGACAGTACATCTTTCTAACAGAAAGTCTGCTCAAGTTCGACAGTACATCTTTCTAACAGAAAGTCTGCTCATGTTCGACAGTACATCTTTTTAACAGAAAGTCTACTCAAGTTCGACAGTACATCTTTTTAACAGAAAGTCTGCTCAAGTTCGACAGTACATCTTTCTAACAGAAAGTCTGCTCAAGTTCGACAGTACATCTTTTTAACAGAAAGTCTACTCAAGTTCGACAGTACATCTTTTTAACAGAAAGTCTACTCACCTTCGACAGTACATCTTTCTAACAGAAAGTCTGCTCAAGTTCGACAGTACATCTTTTTAACAGAAAGTCTACTCAAGTTCGACAGTACATCTTTCTAACAGAAAGTCTGCTCAAGTTCGACAGTACATCTTTCTAACAGAAAGTCTGCTCAAGTTCGACAGTACATCTTTTTAACAGAAAGTCTACTCAAGTTCGACAGTACATCTTTCTAACAGAAAGTCTGCTCAAGTTCGACAGTACATCTTTCTAACAGAAAGTCTGCTCATGTTCGACAGTGCATCTTTCTAACAGAAAATCTACTCAAGTTCGACAGTACATCTTTCTAACAGAAAGTCTACTCAAGTTCGACAGTACATCTTTTTAACAGAAAGTCTGCTCATGTTCGACAGTACATCTTTTTAACAGAAAGTCTACTCAAGTTCGACAGTACATCTTTCTAACAGAAAGTCTGCTCAAGTTCGACAGTACATCTTTTTAACAGAAAGTCTACTCAAGTTCGACAGCACATCTTTCTAACAGAAAGTCTACTCAAGTTCGACAGTACATCTTTCTAACAGAAAGTCTGCTCAAGTTCGACAGTACATCTTTCTAACAGAAAGTCTGCTCAAGTTCGACAGTACATCTTTCTAACAGAAAGTCTGCTCAAGTTCGACAGTACATCTTTCTAACTGAAAGTCTGCTCAAGTTCGACAGTACATCTTTCTAACAGAAAGTCTGCTCAAGTTCGACAGTACATCTTTTTAACAGAAAGTCTACTCAAGTTCGACAGTACATCTTTCTAACAGAAAGTCTTCTCAAGTTCGACAGTACATCTTTCTAACTGAAATTCTGCTCAAGTTCGACAGTACATCTTTTTAACAGAAAGTCTACTCATGTTCGACAGTACATCTTTCTAACAGAAAGTCTGCTCAAGTTCGACAGTACATCTTTCTAACAGAAAGTCTGCTCAAGTTCGACAGTACATCTTTCTAACTGAAAGTCTGCTCAAGTTCGACAGTACATCTTTCTAACAGAAAGTCTGCTCAAGTTCGACAGTACATCTTTCTAACAGAAAGTCTACTCATGTTCGACAGTACATCTTTTTAACAGAAAGTCTACTCATGTTCGACAGTACATCTTTCTAACAGAAAGTCTGCTCAAGTTCGACAGTACATCTTTCTAACAGAAAGTCTGCTCAAGTTCGACAGTACATCTTTTTAACAGAAAGTCTACTCATGTTCGACAGTACATCTTTCTAACAGAAAGTCTGCTCAAGTTCGACAGTACATCTTTCTAACAGAAAGTCTGCTCAAGTTCGACAGTACATCTTTCTAACTGAAAGTCTGCTCAAGTTCGACAGTACATCTTTCTAACAGAAAGTCTGCTCAAGTTCGACAGTACATCTTTCTAACAGAAAGTCTACTCATGTTCGACAGTACATCTTTCTAACAGAAAGTCTACTCAAGTTCGACAGTACATCTTTTTAACAGAAAGTCTGCTCAAGTTCGACAGTACATCTTTCTAACAGAAAGTCTACTCAAGTTCGACAGTACATCTTTTTAACAGAAAGTCTACTCAAGTTCGACAGTACATCTTTCTAACAGAAAGTCTGCTCAAGTTCGACAGTACATCTTTCTAACAGAAAGTCTACTCATGTTCGACAGTGCATCTTTCTAACAGAAAGTCTACTCAAGTTCGACAGTACATCTTTCTAACAGAAAGTCTACTCAAGTTCGACAGTACATCTTTTTAACAGAAAGTCTGCTCAAGTTCGACAGTACATCTTTTTAACAGAAAGTCTACTCACGTTCGACAGTACATCTTTCTAACAGAAAGTCTGCTCAAGTTCGACAGTACATCTTTTTAACAGAAAGTCTACTCAAGTTCGACAGTACATCTTTCTAACAGAAAGTCTGCTCAAGTTCGACAGTACATCTTTCTAACAGAAAGTCTGCTCAAGTTCGACAGTACATCTTTCTAACAGAAAGTCTGCTCAAGTTCGACAGTACATCTTTCTAACAGAAAGTCTACTCAAGTTCGACAGTACATCTTTCTAACAGAAAGTCTTCTCAAGTTCGACAGTACATCTTTCTAACTGAAATTCTGCTCAAGTTCGACAGTACATCTTTCTAACAGAAAGTCTGCTCAAGTTCGACAGTACATCTTTCTAACAGAAAGTCTACTCATGTTCGACAGTACATCTTTCTAACAGAAAGTCTACTCAAGTTCGACAGTACATCTTTTTAACAGAAAGTCTGCTCAAGTTCGACAGTACATCTTTCTAACAGAAAGTCTACTCAAGTTTTTTGTAAACCTGCAGCAAATATAAAAATGTTCTAGTTTCATATTTGTAGCAGTGTTTTAGGAGCTGATAGAAGTACAAATTGAATACAGTTATACCCTTTCGATAAAGATGTTTGCACTGTCTACATGGAACCGGAACACCCTAATTATTCTATTTCTGTAGAACGGGACTGGTTTAACTTGGCTTTATATGATACTGTAGAACGGAACTGTTTCAACATGGCTTTATATGATATGTCTACTCTGTACTATTTTCATGGAGGTCAATGCTTGCTACATTTGCTACACAGGGCAATTTAACATCCATAGTTCTTAAACTTACATGTGTGTAGATTGTAGAATGTCTCCCTTCAGTGCGTCATGAAATTAGCCGCTCCGCATATTATTTGGATTTGTGACATGCCAATAAAAGGGAGGATCAAGGCTTTCAAATCTTCCATACATTATTATGAAAAGTTATTTCTTCTACACAGTTCCAAAGGTTTTGTTAAACTCTTTTAAATTGTGTATTCATGATGAAGTTTCTGAAAGAAAGGCTCTGGTACAACTGTCTCTCATATGGTTGAACCTGCTTGCATGGTAGTGGTGTCACCAGGTGTTGTAGGCGTCATCGATTCTCCTTCGTTCATTACTAGGAAATGAGCTGAGGGCTTCCTGTATCTTCTTCCATCTTCCGTGGCACTCACTCATGCACTGTTTGTTGCAATACTACAACTATTTCATTTTCTCTGGCTTCATGCTGTCAGTTCTGTCCAACAGCTTCCTCACAGCCCTACACCTTGCCACCGACAAGAGCAGCTATGATGTGATGGAGTTGCTGCTTGAGAAGGGAACAAAGGTGAATGCTTTGGACAACTTGGGGCAGACGGCACTTCATAGGGCAGCCCAGCAGGGAAACGTACAAGCCTGCAAGCTTCTCATGGCCTACAATATAGGTAAGAATTCATATTGATGGTAAATATATATTACCACAGCGATATAACAATGGGAGACAGACACGGGAGTTGGCCATTCATCTCATGAGTTGTGACAATTGGTGCTGCATTTACAGCATTAAAATGCTCTCTTTTGAGAAATGGTTGATGCTAGCATCTACAGTAAGTGAGCATTAAAATGCTCACTTTGGAAAAGTGGTTGATGCTAGCATCTACAGTGAGCATTAAAATGCTCACTTTGGGGAAGTGGTTGATGCTAGCATCTACAGTAAGCAAACTTTACAGTTGCGTTTTGCGGGTAAATTTGTGATTGCCTAACATCAATGATATACAGCCCCCACAAGGATAGGCGATGGGCATCATGTGGACGGGGCTTAATGATCGCGCTCTGTTGGGATGAACCCGAACACGGCACCCGAACAAACAATAATGCTGAATAAAGCCCCTTGTAAATTTACAAATATTATGAACAATAGTGGTTATTTTACTGATCTGTTGGTTTCATTTTGTTGTCATATAAATATAGTTGCCCAATATTGTCACCTTATGATCAGTCAGTTGCCATTCACAAGAATTCGTGATATTAATAGTCGCAATCGTAAAATAGCTCAAATTTGGTTTTATATTTAGATTTTAGTATGCAAACTACACTCCACAGCTTTGCCTGCTGTCCCATCTTATTGGCCAGGTAAAACAATGTGACAACGATGAAAGACTTTGTCATTTTATATTAGGGGTGGCAAAATATTAATCAAAAACTAGGACAAAAAAAGGCTGTTGTTCGGGTGATTTTCGGTAAATTATATTTAACTTAAGCATATACTACGACACCTACCAATTTCAAAATTAGTAAAAGTAAATAATTTGAAATATTTTATTTTCCATGGATCCATTTTTTAGTTTTTAGTTAGGTGTTACCCCTACATTGTAAAAATTCAAGGTTCGCTATTGTGAACCGTGGGGCCTACTGACTGAATGAGCTAATGACAGGATAACAGCGAGTCGTGTTTTCCAAAACCTAGCAAGGCAACGCGACCGCCCCGCGAAAATTGTATTAGCTCTGAAACCCAGGCTAGCACAATATTAACAGAGCACAATCATTGAATGCCGCCCATATTATAGCCGTCGCCTATCCTTGGGAGGGCTGTATCTCATTGCTAACACTTACCTTCTTCGTGGTGATTTTTATGTACACAAATTACATAAATTCATACCTTATATGAGGAATATGTAGGAATTAAGCTTTCATGTATTTTTTTTTTCATTTAATCAATATTTTAACTATGCCTTAATTATGGCTTTGTTCTATTTCTATTAATTGATGAAATAAAACTTACACACACCTACGCATATGTGCTGTTTCTAGCACATTGAACACTTGTTTAGGTAGAAGCCTCTTCTTCATGTTATGGTAACCTTTTATTGGGCTGCCGCAATCCATCGACTCGGCAGCTGTTTTAATGTAATCTGCTGGTTTGACATGTAACAGTGCATTTTGGAGTTGTGCCTGCTTTGTTAGGCCTACTCGTTAGTTCAAAAATGGGTGTTTTTCTTGAGTATTATTTCACAAGGGATAACTTTTTTGCTAAAAGGTAGTTGTGTAGGTTTATTTTTGGCTACAGCTTTGCTTGTTTGATGTGTTTGTTGTATAAACTATTAAAAATGAGCTTTGTTGTAAATGTTGCCTATATTTAACGGTGTATCTTCCAAAAAAAGTATTTTGTCAATATAACGTTACAGCAAAATGTTTTAAAGGTACAAAAAATGTGTTGCTTCATTTGGATCAAACTCTCTATTGAAGCAGCCAAACGACAAACTCAGATGAGAGGCAATGTTAACCTTTACTAACCTCAAACTTGAAAAAATTTGCTGTCCCAAATTTGCTTCGTGTACCTGGTTGAAATGAGATTAGGTATGAATACAATAGGTTGACTACAAAACTTCAATAAGCTGAGTAAAGCTCGTCACAACAATATTAAATTTTGCATCAATTGCATTTATGGTAACTAAAATGAATCAATTTCAAAATTAATACAATGCTTTTTAATAGTAGCGCCATCAACTCTTCATGTCTGGTGCCAGGAATGAATTTATAAGTTATGACCAGCACATCTTTCAATTTGCTGCTGGATATGAATTACTCGTACTTACCATATCATATTTTCAAATCTCAAAGTCAAACTTTTAAGTCATTAGTTTTTAGCTTACTCTATTAGTTGATTGTGTAATATATTCAAAAGTTTGAATATACTAATTTGAATTCATTTATCAGCAGTTCACGTACACCTTAAAACCTCTAATTGAACGCCACGGCGCTCTATTTTTCAACCCTTCCTCTATAGTAGCGGTCAATCGGAGGCGGCGTTTAAATTTAGGCTTTGCGGTGTATTTTTCAAATGGCTCATCAGAATTTTTAGAAGATAAATTTAGCCCTATTACGGGCGAAGCGAATGTCGCATATATTTTCCTCACCTTTTTCCGGTGAAGCAATATTGAAACTTGGATGCAATAAATCTGTTAACTTACCTCCAACTTGTCAAAGATCTCTTAATAAATATGCATCGAGAAACGGAGAAATATCTCTAACAGTTGATATCTATTGTTTGCATATGACCTGCGATGATATTGTGGCCTGTGTCATTCTTTGCAATTTGTTGGATTTTCAATTTTTATCACATTCTAAATTTGAAGACATTGTTATTTTTTATCTATATTTATTATTTAACAATGTTGCATAATAGCTCATAGTACTCATTGATATGTTTGCTGCAGTTTGCAGCCAAAACTTGCTTTTGGAAGTGGAGTAGATCTCGAAGTGGAGTAGATCCATTGTAAGCCGTGTTGAGATAGCCACAAGAATTTTTGGAATATTGAATTCATTTGTCAGACTCGCACAAAACCCGTCATATTGGTATGTATTCTAGACATAAGCATCGTCTCTCTGCAAGGCTATAGCGCAGCGCAGCTAGCCACTGAACCTGTTCAAGAGTTCCTTAGGGAAGGACCCCTCACTGGGGGCACTGATGTAGACATACAGCTCCTAGACGCTGCAAAGACTGGTGATATGGACCTCGTTAAGGTGAGCATGTTTTTATCAAGCTTCTTTTGGATAAGCTTTGCGTGCTTGCTGCTTACGTGTCTTAGTTGCTTTCTTTTCTATGAACAGGTCAGTAGCGAGTTTCACCTCATCAGTCAGCATTTCGTCTGACATTATTTTGGAATCAAGCTACCTTGACAGATTGTCAAGGTTACTGTGTTTGTGAAACACTTGTGAACACCTGACAGTTTTCATGTTTCCTAAATGACGACTCCTCTATATATTGTTCTATTGACTACTATAATTATAGATATATATATATATATATATCGACTCTTAAGATATAGTTCTATCTTCTATAATAACATAGATGTATTCCAAATTCCCATAAATCTACCCATAAGTATATCTTACAAAAAGAATATGCAACGCCAGTAAGCTTTGAATTTAAAGATGTGGTTGCGTCAAAAAGGTCGATTTAACGAAATTAAGACCAATAAAAGGCTAAAACATCAGCTACAATTTGATGTCATTTTTGTCTTTGTAGACCAACCCTGTCCAGAGATATATGCGTTTGAATGAGGCCATCTTTTAAATAGCTCAGATTCCAGCGGGTGCTTCATTCGTGACGTAACTAGTGATACTTCTGAAAAGAGTTCACGAGCGATAAATATAAGATCGCTTCATTAGCAAATCATCAGCACAAATTTTTTATGTAGGGCATAATAAATGTTAACACTCGTAAAATGCGTTGTCTGTGATCTCAAATTTAGGGATTTTACTCTATTATCGAATCGCATGGACATCGATATTTACTAAATTAATTACCATCGTTACTTTAATGAGTTACTCGATCGACACGTTTTATTGAGCGAACAACAGCATTGTAAAATTTACTAAAACGTTACTGCGAAGGTGACTCCGAGTTTTTTGAGCATCTGGTGGTTAAAGTGCTACAGAGGAAGATAGGAGAATGGAGGTAAATTTATCTTTTACTTTGAGTCTCCTATAGATATACTGTTGAGTGTACACTCAGATTATATTTCCCTGTTTGAGGTTATAATGTAATTTTCTGTGCGCGCGTGCGAGATACATATGCACGGTGTGTTCTTGACGGCTTCCTTTTAATCCCTAGCATCTAGCACTACAATGGCTTAGATTGATGAATATACTGAAGGTAATAATTTTAGTACTCATTAATACATATACTAATTTTTATAATTTTTTATCGTTTCACCTAGCTATATTTGCTTCAAATTTTCCATAGTAGTTTTAGCTAGTAAATTAGATTCATGATTTGACTTTGGATGTTCACTCTCACTTGTAGAAAGTGAAGAAAATCGATTGATCAATGCACATCTTTAACTTCCAGAACCAAAGCATCGAATCGTTGGCTTGGCGTACTTATGCTTTTGTTAAACATTTATTCATTTTTAAAATTACACTCACAATCTATCTAACTCCCAATTTGAAAGCTTTCAGTAGATACGCGTTAGAATGTTATATCTATGAATGACATATATTTATTGCATTTGTTTTATTGATTACAGGATGTTTATGTGGTCCCACCAGCCGAAGCAGCTTTGTCAGTGTGGAAACTGCCATAAATGGTAAAGAGAGACTTGAATGTGTGCTGCATAAACCATGATGTTTTGTTTGAGTTTGCTGCAGTAGATGAATTTGTTTTATTGTATGAGCTGAAACAATGTGTGTGGCCATGATTTGGATGGATATTTTTAATAAAAGCTTTATGCCGAGATTAAAATCTTTTGTAAAGATTATATAATAAAAATAGAAATTCCACTGTCATGCAGCCCACAACCAAAGAGATATTGGAAAAAAGAAAGGGTACTGATGGTTGAGAAATGCAATATTAGCAGTCAAATGGCACTGCAGTGCAATAGGATAACTGCAATGGTAGCTGTAATGTACTGGGTGTTATTATATACAACAAACAGCAATAATGAAAGGAAAAGATCATATGTTTATATCTCTCCCCTGCAATAGAAGAAATGCAATATTGGCCAATATTAGAAGTGAAATGCACTGATGTTATTAGAATAACCAATATTATTAATATAGTAATAATATAAAACCAATGCACAATTTTGTTTACATTTCAAAACGTCATAGCTAGCAATATCAAGAAGTTGTGAGATTTATATAGATTTTTAGAAAATCTGTACTACGTAATCATTGTTTTGTAGTCATCCAAACTTATAAGTATTGTAATAACCTCATAAGGATCGTTAGAAAAAAATCATCGTCATTTCCTTTACTTACACTGCGTTGGACATCAGTTAGAATACCAAAGCACTCAAGAGTGTCTAAAATGTCAGTTACTTTGAAATCGGCAAAAATGAAACTTTCATGCAATGAAATGATTTCAGTACTCCTACGTTAATTACAGAAACCTTCGGCAATTCGACAATGCTATAGGCTGGTGAAATGTGCATGTTATTTTCTCGTGAAATGCGCACGACTTGATCGTTCTATTCTCTGTCGCTCGACGTGTCAATTTCCGATCCTAATTTTTATTAATCCTACATGTAGCTTGTCAAGCGTTTTGTAAAGAATTTCAGCCAAATCAATTTGTCTATTTGTGTATAATCCAATAAGATGGGTAAGTTTTAAGATAATACTGACGGTATACAAAGACTTGGTAATATATTTAATTAGGCTTATATGTGTTTTGTATCGTTATTATACTTTAACGACTCTACAAAACGACGGTTAAATTTGTTGATGAGATTTCGAGACAAGGCTTCGTCTCATTGTTGATGACTAATTTTCATAAGTTGTGTGCACATGCATTTATCATAAAAACTCTCAAACTTCGCATCCGCTCGTTTGGTCGTGGGATAATCTTGTTGAAGATAATTAAAAACGTGATTTGCAGAACATTGAATACATCATAGCCCCATTGACACCTGTGCTGAACTCTTGTCTGATAGATGGATTTATGAAGCGCAATCAGAGCTGCATGGACAGGCACTTTGGCATAGTCCGACCAGTTGTTTAGTACTTGAATCAACTAATCAAATGTGACCAGTGAATTTTTTTCTACACATTGATACCAATAATGACTCGATAACGTTGACAGTCGACTATACAAGATACATGACTTTTAGGGATGTAGTTGGTTTCGCCACATATTCTTTTCAAAGACGCGGCTTGCTTATTTTACTTATTAAGAAACTAGCTTTCGATGTGGGGAATGATATACAGGCTCCCAGGATAGACGACGGGCATCATGTGGGCGGGACTTTTGGGGGGCTGTATTTAATTAGTGTGGGTAGCGACGGAACTGCCAATACAAGGACCTCATTCTACATAGTTTGCTCAAACATAATTACCGTAGACCGGTAGAATTGGTAGTCGGTACTAAGATGTTTACGCAGCATTTAGAAAAAGCTAATAAAACAAGTTTTTAGTTTTCCTTGTTTAAGGCGTTTGAGACATTGGTAATAATGTATCTGTAGCTGGGTTTTAAATTTTATTTTAGCTAACACGAGCTAATACAAAATAAAATATTTGCCGCTAAAGCCGCGTAGGACTAGACTTTTATTGCAATAGCCGATGTGAATACGAGAGATGAAGACAGGTTGTATCACACGCTACATCATTTTGGGCAAGTCTGGGCATGTTTTTTGACCTGAGCGTTTTTACCGCGATCAAATTTTTTCGATTTTAATCTTCAAATATCTTGACAATGAGATCACCTAACACAACAAACAACATATCAACTGATAGACAAGGAAAAATACTTTCTTTTAAAATCAACTCAAATTTGACGCAACCACATCTTTAACTCCTCAAATCTGAAATTCATTGCTTTGTATTTAGCGGTCATGATGTTCCCTGACTAGTGTTAGGCCTTTTTTGTAAAATGCCACACTTCAAACATTTGCCGTACCGTTTAGACATAGCGTTGGTGATGTATGAAGTCATTATTTTATTTTCCAAGCACCCTCTGCAAACAGTCATGTGGTGCATCGTATTTTACACAAGAGTAACAGTGGAATTACTGCTAATACCGGCTTCAAAGCCATTCTTAAACATTGTATAATGTTTACACCCAATGACTTAACTATGCTCACTTGCTAATCTGCGCACAAGTATGTTTATGTTTAGAAAGGTCTATGCTACTAGACAAGATAACTTGCCGTAAGACCTCTAACTGAACGCCACCTCTATTTGAACGTCACTTCCAATTGACTGCCACCCAGAGAGAAAGGTTGAAAATAGAGTGCCACTCGCTAGTTGAAAGCCACCTCTATTTGACTCCCACTTTGACATTGTTTGATCTTTACGAACCTATAATATCAATGGAACAATTATAAAAAAAGTGTCCATTAAATCGTATTAATAATGAATCGTTTACATCAATAACAATAATTCTCTTGTTGTCCGATTCCAAAGCTTTTTGATTTTTTTTGTTATAATTTCAAAAGCAACACCATACATGTAGATATAATTAACAACTGCCTCAGGCTAGTAGTAGTTCCTTGTATAATGCGGTCTTGATACGTTAAAGTACATGTATATAAAAGGGTTTACATTTATGGTGGTAGGTGAATGACTAGTTTTAGGGGAAAGGTTGCGTTTAGCAAGCAAAACTTTTATGCATAACATTTGGGCTAAATGCAACGCGTGAATGTGTTGCTCTACCAAAATATTGTTTGTACGCTAATATTGACGAGCTCAGCAGTGTAGAAGAAGAGTTGAGGTCAGAAGACGATGTGGAAGGTAGTGGACAACCAGAAGAAGCTCGTTCCATGGAAAGCAACAATCAGAACGCAGCTATTCGAGCAAACAATGCAAATAATTTGATTTTAAAAACGTTAATTGTTGTTTCTGCATGTAATATATGTATGGTTCGCTTATGTCACTAATTCTTGAATATATATTAGTAGCATTTGATAAATTGTCATTATATAACTTATAAATTTGAAGATTTATAGCATATTGTTTGATAGCATCATCGCGGTAATCTAATCTTGCACATAAAAAGCTAGTTTTGGCCGCAAACTGTAGCAAACATATCAATGAGTGCAATTGGCTTTTATTCAACATTGTTAAATATAAAATGAAAATATGCCTTTAAATTTAGAATGATATAAAAATTGAACGCTTCAATAAATTTGAAAGCAAAGCACAGGCTATAATATCATTGCAGAGTAGTTGCTAGCAATAGGTAAATAGAAATTCCACTGTCATACAGCCCACGACCAAAGAGATGGCCAAAGATATTGGCAAAAAAATAAAGGGTACTGATGGTTGAGAAATGCAATATTAGCAATCAAATGGCTCTGCAGTGCAATAGGATAACTGCAATGGTAGCTGTAATGTACTGGGTGTGGGTGTTATTATATACAACAATAAGCAATAATGAATGACAAAGATGTTTATATTTTCCCCCTGCAATAGGAGAAATGCAATATTGGCCAATATTAGAAGTAAAATGCACTGATATTCTTAGAATAATCAATTTTATTAATATAGTAATAATAGAAAACCAATACACAATTTTGTTTACATTCCAAACGTCATAGGTAGCAATATCGAGAATTTGTGGTATTTATATAGGTTTTTAGAAAATTTATTTAAAAAGTGTTTGGTCATGACAAACAACAACAATGAAAGGAAAATATTACACGTTTATATCTCTCCCTTGCAATAGGAGAAATGCAATGTTGGCCAATATTATAAGTAGAATGCACTGATATTATTAAAATAACCAATATTGTTAATATAGTAATACAGCAATAATAGAAAACCTATGAGCGTTCACGCGTCTCGAAGATTTCTGCAAACTGCAGCAAAATAAAAGCTGTTACAAAAGTGTTATAAAGCTGTAGGCCTAATTTACTGTAATGTATGTAATTCAACAACAATAAAGAAATATGTTTATTATAACTCTGAAATGCAAAATTAGAAGTAAAATGGCAAGCTACTGTGTACTATACACAGTTTGAAAGTTTGTTGCGTTGAATGTAGAATGGTTTTGATAAGCGATCTTTAACAGAAAGCGAGTAAGAGCATTCACGCATATTAAACTGTAGCAAAATAAAAAATGTTCTCGTCATGAAGGGGGGTTGTAGTTCGGCCCTAGCTTGTACATAAGTTGTAAAGAATTTCGGCTAATGTTCAAATAATGAAACCTTCAGTGATTGGACAAAAAACACAGGCTGATAAACTGTGTACCACAACTTCGTACCTGTAAATCGGTCTACGCCTCAAACGGTCTGCGTTTATTACAGAAACCTTCGAATAAATTCGATTTCAAGTAAAAAATGCCATAGACTGATGAAATGAGCACGGTTTTCTCGTGAAATGCGCACTGCTAAATAGTTCTACTATCTGTCGCACGGCTTTATTGGCGTTTCAATTTTCGGTCTTAACTTTTATTAAACCAAGCTTTTTGTGGCAATTTTCGTTCAAATTAATCTGTCTATTTGTATATAATCCGATCAGGTGGGTAAGTTTTAAGATATTATCGAAGGTTTACAAAGACTTGGTAACATTTAAATAGGTTTAAATGTGTTTTGTATCGTTATTATACTTTAACGACTTTACATTCCGATGCTTAAATTTGTTGATGAAATTTCTTGAAGAGGGTTCGTCTCATTGTTGATGAATAATTTTCGCAAGTTGTGTGCACATGCATTTATCATAAAAACTCCCACACCTCCGCTCGTGTGGTCGTGGGACAACTGGTAGAGATATGTCTCGGCTTCTCAATGCATATTTAGATTTATTTAGATATTATTGAGGTAGTTGTAACAATGTTTCATAAAAGCTCATCACACTCATTGATGTTTGCTACAGTTTGCAGCCAACACTAGCTTTTTATGGGTAATAGAAGTGGAGTTATGAGCATCGATCCGCAAAATGCTATTAAATAACATGCTATTAAATAACATGCTATAAATCTGCATATTTAGAAGGTATACAACAATAATCTATCAAATGATACAAATATATATTCATGAACAAGTGACATAAAACGAACCATACTTACATTCCATGCTGAAACAAAATACATTTTTAAAACAAATATTTGCATCATTCGCTCGATAGCTTCGTTCTTATTGTTGCTCTCGATAGAATGAACACATTCTGGTTGTTCAATACCTTCAGCAATGTCTTCTGACCTCAACTTTTCTTGTGCACTGCTGAACTAGTTGATATTAACGTCCAAACCATTTTTTGGCAGAGAAAAAGTTGTACCCGCTGCATTTAGCACAAATGCAATGCGTAAAAGTTTGCTCGCTAAATGAAACCTTTGGTCCAAAACTTGCAAATGGTTTTTATATGCATGTTCTTCGAAGTATTACGAACACGTTAAACAAGGACCCACTACTAGCCTGAGACAGATATTGATTATTTCTATGGTGTTGCTTTCAAAGTTTTAACGAAAAAAGCGAAAAGCTTTGGAGTTGAACAACGAGATAATTGATTGTTAATAATGTAAATGATTCATTATTAATACAATTTTGTGGACACTTTTCTACTGATCATTGATAGTATGAGTTAATAAAGATTAAAAATAGTCAAATAGTTCAAATATGGGTGATGCTCTATTTTTCAACCCTTCACTCATTGTTGTGGTGAAATAGGTGGCCTTCAACTAGAGGTTTTATGGTATATATACATGTATGTATATATACTAGTGCCCTCGCACTAGTGTTGTTGGAATGGTCATTACATGTACTAGTGTAATGGCCATTCCAAGTGACATGCACTGCATAACAAAAGCATGACAGCTGTTGTAGCAATATATATATATTGCTATATTGCTAATATATATATACCAAAAAAATATCACTGTATATATATATATATAAATATATATATATATATACAGTGAAACTCGGCTAACTCGACCTTCATGGCAACGAGAGAAAGTGTTCAAGTTATCAGAGCGTTCAAGTTATGAGAATACTGTCACAAGTGCATGTACATGTATTTATCAGTACATATACAACTTATATATAAATCAAAAAGCATTGATTGCTCATTGCAAGTTAAGGGGCCTCTCATGTAATGTTTTAACAATTTTTATCAGAAAGTATAAATATTTTTCTATTACTTAAGATTTGTTCGTTTGTTTTAGGTGATGTGACGGCCAGGACGTTTTCAGATTAAAATAGGCAAAACTTGATCGCGGTTGAAACGCTCAGAAAAAAAGACTTTTTTTAGCGTTTTAACAAAAACCAATTTTGCTGATTTTTCTTCAAGTTTATCTGGAGGTTACCTCGCTTCTCCTTGCTTTCGAAATGGTATCCCCAAGCGGATGTTTGGTAAAATGTGCAAATTTGGTAATTTTTTGCAAACCTTTAAAAAAGTCGTTAACAAAAATATTTTGCCGATATTGGTGATAATGACGCCTAAGAACTACTAAAAGTTGATGTTTATCTCTATGGCTTGAAATCAAGTGATATTCTAAAGCGATAACAACCGTCTCGATAGCTGTTGGACAAAAAACTGTTCGAGTTAATGAAGTTAAGGTCGAGTTAACTAAAGCAATTTATCATTGCTTGGGAACGAACCAAACAAATCCGTTCGAGTTAACCATGTGTTCAAGGTATCCGAGGGCGAGTTATCCGAGTTTCACTGTACATTTTATATATATACAGGCAAACACGGATAACTCGCCCACAAATAGCTCGAACACATTGTTAATTCAAACGGATTTGTTTGGTCCGTTCCCATGCAATGATAAACTGCTTTAGACAACTCAAACTTACCATCATTAACTCGAAAAGTTTTTTCCCAACGGCTACCGAGACGGTTGTTATCGCTTTAGAATATCACTTCATTCCAAGACATGGAGACAAACATCAAATTTCAGTATTCTTAGGCGTCATTATCACCACCATCGGCAAAATATTTTCGACTTTTCTAAAGGTTTGCAAAAGGTCTAATTTTACCAAACATCTTGCTTTGCGATGGCTTCTCGAAAGCAAGGGAAAGCGTGGAAACTTTCAGATAAACTTGAAGTAAAATCGGCAAAATCGATTTTTGTTAAAACGCTAAAAAAAAGTATTTTTTCTGAGCGTTTCAACCGCGATCAAATTTTGCCTATTTTAATCTGAAAACGTCCTGGCCGTCACATAACCTAAAACAAACGAACAAATCTCAAGTGATAGAAAATTATTTATTCTTTAGGATGAAACTTTTTAAAACTTTACATGAAAGGCTCTTTAACTTGCAACAAGCAGTCTATGATTTTGATTTGCATATAGTTTGTATATGTACATGTATCTATTGATAAATACATGCACTTGTGACAATGCTCTAATAACTCGAACACCTTTGCTTGGTCCCGTGAAGTTTAAGTTATCCATGTTTGACTGTATATATATATATTGTTACAGCAGCTCCAGTTGTCATGCTATTGTTATGCAGTACATGTCACTAGAATGGTCATTACATGACATCCTTTGCAATGATATCAAGGCAAAACTTTGGCCTCATTCACAGCCTTGTTCTACCTGTCATTTTACTGTGTTTTAATTTGCTTTTTATTGTTCAACAATGATGGCTGCTAGCCTTGCCCTGCACTGTTTTGTGTCAGTCTGCGCAGTTATGTCCTCCATTGATTCACCGTGTCAGCAAGACTTCCTTAATATTCAGATATCTTTGTGCTTTTGTCGCAGTGGTCAAGCTCTTAGGTATTTTGAATGCATAACGTTATTGTATTCTCGCAAGACTTCAGCCCATGTTCATGTCATTGTTAGGCTCAGCACATGTGTAGATAGCAACTTGAATTACTTTTTATTTATTAATATCTCACCCTTGATCGACGCACGTGAAGGTATACAGTTTCAATTTGTTACTGAAATTTCCATGTGGTTAATTAGATTTAAATATTTGTGCAGCTGCCGCAGTCGCTCTGGGCAATTGCGGTGCATTAAAGTTTTACTTTTGAGAGTTGTCAGCCTTTAATAAAGAATAACTCTTTATACACTCGGTGACAAAATTAGTAGATACTGAGAATGTGTACTTGAAATATGCGATTCATCGCCTGATGATCATCACTTGTATTTTAACAGAAGCTAGTCACGGCTCATATCGGTGCTGTCAACTGCAGGGATTTGGACGGCAGGCATTCAACACCTCTGCACTTTGCCGCTGGTTACAACAGGCTGAGCGTTGTTCAGCACCTCTTGGACAACGGCGCCGATGTACATGCCAAAGACAAAGGGTATGACAATACAGCGGATTCATTTAACCCGTTTCAAAATAAGTTGAAGGTTCAAGTTGTTCTTACGAGGCGTGAAGGTGAACACAAATGTGCTAATGGCCACTGAAGTAAAAACATAAAAGGAAGAAAAATGCTGAAATTCAAACAACTTTCTCATGGTGTAAATCGTCTATAGTAGTAATAACGCTTGCTAAAGACATTATTGATTGGATTCAATAAAGATTTATGAGTCACGTGTCCAAAGTATAAGTTAGCGAATAAACCAATTGCATGACTTGGACTCTTGCTATTCTTCCAAATAGTATCACAACAAAAATAGGTGGCCTTAATAAAATACTGAAGATTATACAAGCCTTCTAATAGTAATAGTAGGTTAAAACCTCAAGCTTAGACATAGTCTTATTCATCGTTCTCTTAATAATTGTTTTACATGCAGCATCAACCGTTAACCATGTTTCTGATGTTCCTGATGCTATGTTCAGAATGGGAACCTGTCTACTAATACTTGTAGAGGTTTGGTACCCCTTCACAATGCCTGTAGCTATGGTCATTACGAGGTTACAGAACTCCTTCTCGAGCATGGGGCGTGTGTCAATGTAGCTGATCTGTGGAAATTCACTCCATTACACGAAGCTGCCGCGAAGGGCAAATATGAGATCTGCAAATTGCTTTTGAAGGTTTGTTTTTTGTTTATTTCCACTCGTTTGCAGAATATCCATTTCGGGTTTCAAAGCTGCGTGTATTAAAAAGGCATATTAAAGGGCACATTAAGGCATGCGTAGCAGTTGTTTGGGTGTTCGCGGGCTCCCTGCGCACATTCATCTTAAAAATGGTGAAACTATTTTACTTGTATGCCTTAGTGTTTTTGCATTGGCACTGCCTAAATCTTGTATCGCCATCTTGCAAAAACTGTCGGACTTTCAGTTGCAAAACTGTCGAACTTTCATGATTGCAGATTATGCAACTGGAATCCAAATGCCATACATTTACCTTCTTTATGCAAGAAATCTCAAAACTCCTTTAAAAATCTAGCAAACATTTGCAATAATCATCCAGTGCAGCGTTTTGATTTTTGCGCAGGAGCTTTTAATGTATTTCATATTATCCATGACATAGGGTAGGTGATCCGTTACTTACCTATCCTTTGCTGTTACTGGCTAGCTTATATTCACTCTATCTTAAATCCATATCCATGACATTGGGTAGGTGATCCGTTACTTACCTATCCTTTGCTGTTACTGGCTAGCTTATATTCACTATCTTAAATCCATATCCATGACATTGGGTAGGTGATCCGTTACTTACCTATCCTTTGCTGTTACTGGCTAGCTTATATTCACTCTATCTTAAATCCATATCCATGACATTGGGTAGGTGATCCGTTACTTACCTATCCTTTGCTGTTACTGGCTAGCTTATATTCACTCTATCTTAAATCCATATCCATGACATTGGGTAGGTGATCCGTTACTTACCTATCCTTTGCTGTTACTGGCTAGCTTATATTCACTCTATCTTAAATCCATATCCATGACATTGGGTAGGTGATCCGTTACTTACCTATCCTTTGCTGTTACTGGCTAGCTTATATTCACTCTATCTTAAATCCATATCCATGACATTCGGTAGGTGATCCGTTACTTACCTATCCTTTGCTGTTACTGGCTAGCTTATATTCACTCTATCTTAAATCCATATCCATGACATTGGGTAGGTGATCCGTTACTTACCTATCCTTTGCTGTTACTGGATAGCTTATATTCACTCTATCTTAAATCCATATCCATGACATTGGGTAGGTGATCCGTTACTTACCTATCCTTTGCTGTTACTGGCTAGCTTATATTCACTTTTTGAAATTTATATAAAGTCATTGCATGCTCATTTGTCCCTGAAGTATGGGTATTGTATAAGGTAATCTCATAAAGATCACAGAATGAATTTTAAATTAATTTGCTGGTGTCTCTGTATGAATATGAATTCAAGCGAAGTCCAGAGGTCAAGCATTGGGTTATTCTACCGATTTTGTATCTGGCCCTGATTATGTACTGGCTTTGAAGTGTAATAACAGTTTTGATGGCATCGGATGTAGTCTTTGTGAAAGCTGTTATTCATCAATGATTATAGGTGTAGGTGTGATAGTGTACGCTGTGTTTTAGTGCTGCCTGTTTGTATGACTGTAGCATGGGGCTGACCCTCAGCGCCGAAATAGAGATGGTCACATTCCCCTGGACCTAGTTAAGGTTGGAGATATCGACACAGCTGATCTACTAAGGGGTGACGCTGCCCTTCTCGAAGCTGCCAAGAAGGGTGAACTACAACGAGTGCAAAAGTTGGCCACCGTACAGAACATCAATTGTCGTGACACACAGGTTTTCTTTGTCTCCAATTTGTAGTTTATTTTCAAAGTGAACTCTGATATTTCTCTCAAATTGTTGGCTGCTTGTGTCTGTCTCATTCTCGTATGAATGGTTACAGGGTCGTAACTCAACTCCCCTCCATCTGGCAGCTGGCTACAACAATGTAGAAGTAGCAGAGTTCCTTCTTCAAAGCGGAGCAGATGTGAATGCACAGGATAAAGGAGGCCTCATACCTATGCACAATGCTTCCTCCTATGGGGTGTGTACCACAAAATAGTGGAGGTGAAACCACATATATGCCATTGTTAAATGGAAACCACATATGTGTCATTGTTACATGGAACCCACATATATGTAATTGTTAAATGGAAACTACATAAATGTCACTGTTACATGGAAACCACATATATACATATATTTCATTATTACATGGAAACCACATATATACATATACCCTAGGACACTTATGTATTCGCGGCATCTAACTTTCGCGTTTTCTAGGTGTCATCCTCTCGCGAAAGTTTCATGTGCGAAACTAAACTATCATAACAAACGAGCGAAAAAGCGAAACTAAATAGCTTTGTTCATTGATACTGTAGAATGGAATTTTATAACGACATTTATTTTAACGTTTTTAACGACCACCATAGCATCGTTAAAATAAAAACCAACAAAATAATTTGACTGTCAAAATTTATTACGTTATTATTTTGCAATTAATTATGATTATTTTCCCATTAAGAATGATTTATAATAATAGGAATTTGATGTCAATGCACACGCATTTGTAGCGTTATCGTTTGCTGGGGACATCAATCAATGCAGTGAGCACCGTGTGTTGAAATAAAATAAGACACACTGACACTCGCAGCACTACGCAAGCAGCATGGCTCTGGAAAGGTTTGGATTCACCACTAACACATCTTCAATAACTTGTAATTTTTGAGATTTGTTTTGTTTTGAGTGATGTGACTGACGAGACGTTTTTAAATTAAAATAGGCAAAACATGACCGCAGTTAAAACGCTCAGAAAAAGACATCTTTTTCTTTCGAGCGTTTTAACAAAGATCAATTTTGCGGGTTTTATTTTAAGTTCATTCGGAGGCTTTTACGCTTTCGATGGGACATGGCCAAGCGGGTGTTTGATAAAACTTAATCTTCTGCAAACCTTTATAAAAGTCGTTAACAAAAATATTTTGCCTCTGATGATGATAATAATGATGCCTAAGAACTACTAGAAGTGTATGTTTGTCTCTATGGCTTGGAATGAAGTGATATTCTACAGCGATAAAAACCGTGTCCATGGCCGTTGGGCAAATAACTTTTCGAATAAATGATGTTGAGGTCGAGTTATCTGAAGGAATTTATCATTGCGTTGGAACTGACCAAACAAATCCGTTTGAGTCGAACTTGCGTTTAAGATGAAATGTTACATTTTATCTGAGGGCGAGTTATCCGAGTTAGACTGTACTTACCGTAAAAAATTCCCAACAAGTTGGGGCGGCTTAGCTGGCCAGCTGCCCCAGTGAAAACTGGCCTGTTGATAGTCCAAGAAACAAATAGCAGCAAGCGATCAAATTGCATTATCGACCTTGCCCACACCATTCTATCTGCGGTTCACAATTACAAACTAGTCGCAAATTAAAATTTTGTTATCGGTGAACCGAACCTGAGGAATCTAATTATGTTTGGTCCACTGCATTTATTTTCATATCACTATATTTTCGCACTCATCAGAGCTGCGAAATTAAGTTGCTTCGAAATTTTACTCTGTGAGCTACTCACGAAACTAAATACTAGCGAAATATAAGTGTCCTAGGGTATGCCATTGTTACATAGAACCACATATATGTCATTGTTTCATGGTAATTTAAGGTGCGTCCAAGCACTAGATCTCAAGCTATCCATAAAAGTAGCCCATGTAGGGCATCTCACATAATTGACAAGATTTATCCATTAAATTAGTAATAAAACTATCCACCTCATAAACACTGTATGCATTGTCTGGAGCCACTATGCTTAAAATTTTATTATAGGTTATTATGCTTATATTTTATGCTTATCTATTTATAGTTTTCCACTATTTTTGACACACTCCACAAACACACACATTACCGTACTTTTCGGACTATTAGCTGCTGATGTTTTGAGCCGTGTGGCTTATATACGGGTGCCGCCATTCTGTGGTTTTTCTTTCACCGCTAGGGCGCATTAACCGGAATCTATGGTTAGTGCCCCTCTAGCGGTGAAAGAAAAAACGAAACAATGCCTAACGGTAGTGTTCTGTTAAAAAGCATCGGTTAATATGGAACAGTGCCTAACAATCACTGTCCTGAGTTCTGTGACCTATACAGAAGTGCGGCCTATGTATTGTTTTATTATCGATTTATCGAAAATAAAGCAGATGCGGCTTATTGAAATGTTGACATCTGTGCCGCGTCTGACAGTGAAATTGGCGTCTGTCTGAAGTATCCGACAATGAAATACTATTTCTAGTTATATCAGCAGGTTTGCTCTAAGTTATGCGGTTGTATATTTCAACTTGTGAAATTTTTTGCACCACATCCAAGTTTGTGTGCTCGAATTTTAAATTACGTTTTCTAATCTGTTGTGCCTCGTTTGGCATTAAAACCTATGTCGAGCATTGACTAGGTATTCGAAAGAGGGAACATTTTAAAGTTAGATACAGTCAAACATGGATAACTCGAACTTCAAGGGACCGAGCAAAAGTGTTCGAATTATCAGAGCATTCAAGTTATCAGAGCACTGTCACAAGTCCATATATTTACTTATTTATTAGTAGATACATGTACATATACAAACTATAATATAAATCAAAAGCACAAATGGCTTGTTTCAAATTAAATGCTTCTAATGTAAAGTTTAAAACGTTTTCATGAAAAAGTATAGAGATTTTTCTATCACTTGAGATTGGTTTGTTGTTTGAGGTGATGTTATTGCCAGGACGTTTTTCAGATTGACATTGGCAAAACTTGATCGTTGTTAAAATGCTCAAAAGAAAAGACATTTTTTTCTTTTGGGGTTTTACCCACGATCAATTTTGCCGTTTGTTCTTGAAGTTTATGCAGATTACCTTACTTTACCTGGGATTCGTTAAGAGCAACACTCCGAGGCAGTTCAATTAGAAGTTTTACGAGGTTTTACGGTACATTCTATATCACTCACGCTTTTTGAATGGATACTTATTGAATGTACACACGTATTCTGTGTTTAGGTCAAACGATGAATAGTTTTTTGTAGCTCAGACAACGTATACGTTTAATTACAACATTTTTTAAGACGTGTTCAACATTCCGACGTTGATTCAACACGGAATCAACGTCGGAAAACTATTCATCACAGGCTAGCCGGGTAACGCACTCAAGGATTTTCGCCACGCACATACAAAACAACAGGCGATTTTTGTTTTGTATGTGCGTGGCGAAAATTCTTGCGCGCGTGACCCGGCTAGCCCGTGCTATTCATCGTATCGCAGTATAAATCAAATTTCACCAAACTTTTAGACAAGTCGTTGACAAAAATATTTTGCCGATGGTGGTAATAACGACGCTTATGAATTACGAAAAGATGAAGTTTACCTCTATGGCTTTGAATAAAGTGATTTTCTAAAGCGAAAACAACCGTTTCGGTAGCTGTTGGGCAAAAAAACAGTTCGAATTAACAGTGTTGAGTTCGAGTTATCTATAGCAATTTATCATTACGTGGGAACGGACCAAAGGAAATGTTCGAATTAACCATGTGTTCGAGCTATCCGTGGACGAGTTATCCATGTTTGACTGTAGTAGGTTTGCGCAGAGTAAGAGCTTTTTTATTTGACTATAATATTGTAAGCGTAATAGCCATCAGTAATAATACTAATAAGTTTTCACTGAAATCAGACATATGGTCCGACAGCAACTTGCATTTGTGGCTGAATAAAATTACTCATTGGAAAACGATATTCAGCTGTGGGTGGTAGCAAAAGCTGCATTTTAAACCAAAGGCTAGCGATGCGCTTCGCTTTTTTTCTCATGCGGGTCACTCGCTCAGGGGTCATCAATGTCTTGCTCATGTAGCACCATGAAAATTTCTTCTCACATAAGGCCTTCTACTTCCCCCTCCTGGTGCTCCGCTCAACAGTGGTAATGTCTACTGTAATTCGGGCTATTAAAGAATAGAGAAAGCATAATATTATTATGCTTTATTAGTTATCTTGAGGTGTTGACTGATGTTCTAAAAAAAGAATCAAGGAGATTGACCCCCTAGAAGCTGAGATATAGACAGCCAAACACAGGTCTACCTAATAAAGTATCAGAGGAAAACCCTTCGAAAATCCCGAAAACTGTGACGTATAAAATCGACTTAATGGTCATGTGCCGGAGTTGCGCACCCTTACCGCCGTTACTTATAATGATTGTTTTGGCTACGAGATGTGAAACGCTTCTCGCGATAGTAAATAATTTACATACTAGCTCTGGTTTCTCAGAAAAATCATCCAAACATTGTGTGGCAAAGGCATTTGCCCACAACCCCTCGCCATGATTTTTTAAAGCAGAAGAGCAGATTTTGACAATTGTGCTTCAAATTTTAACTCGATCTCCACGGATATGCTCCGAAGATCATCTGTTCAACGAACGGCGCGTGTATAGTCTATATGCGATATCCGCGATTGCAGTTTGTTTAGAATAAGAAATAGGAATGGGACTTTTTGTTCCTTCATCATTTTTCTACTGTGTATCTACTGCAGCATTCAGTTGATTTTCATGATTATCGTCATTATTAATAGACTGGAAGTTCACTACAGCCATAATCTTAAAAATACTAACTTGACCGTGCTGCTCTTGCTATAAGAAAAGAAAACGATAACTTTTGCTTTGATTTTTCTATCGATCTATTATCTTATCTATGATTATTTTTTATGATTTATATAATATTCATAATGCATATTATACAAAATAATAATATAACTGCGTATAGAATAAATGATGTAACTAATATAATTTGTAGAAAATTCCAAATGATAACCGAGATTGATGATTGATTTAATTGATTCTATTTATTAGCTATAGTTAAAAAATCTGAACAACGCTAAAGATGAGTCTGAATAGGGAAGCTAAGTAGGAGAACAACAAAACTGAGCTGAACTAGCAAGATAGCGAAATGTTGCGAAATAATAGATGCGTGTAATTATTTTATGCTAAAACTAATCTACACGTCAGAGGGACTGGTTCGGAATTCTAGGAGCGATGATTGTTAGGCCCAATTTGATTGTTCTATACTTCCAGGGATTAAACCAATTAAAACGCCGTGATTGTTATAGGAGAGCGCATTAGTTGGCTTAATTGACCAATGACACACAAGTCGATTTCATACGTCATATATTGATGATTACCAAAACACTTTTGTTTTTTGGTAGACCTGTGTTTGGCTGGCCATATCTCAGCTTCTGGTTGGTCGATCTCCTTGATTCTTTTTTTAGAACATCAGTCAACACCTCAAGATGAATAATAAAGCATAATAATATTATGCTTTCTCTATTCTTTAACTATGTCTCGTGTGTATTAAAATATTGTTGTCATTAACATTGTAGCAGTGTGGTATGCATTAAGGTGTTGTTGCAATTACCATTGTAGCACGTGGACATCGCAGCTCTACTCATAAAGCACAAGACCTGTGTGAATGCAGTTGACAAGTGGGGTTTCACTCCTCTGCATGAAGCAGCACAAAAAGGAAGAACACAGCTATGCGCTCTGCTGGTAAGATGGGGATGGCTCACCACCCACATAAAATTGTTCTTTCATCGTCTATCTCTGTCTGTCGAGGCCTATTAGGCAACACCTATATTCTGCAATTTTAGCTAAATCATGGAGCAGATCCTTCCATGAAGAACCAGGAGGGCCAAACTCCGCATGACCTCACCACCGCCGATGATGTGAAGTCACTGATCGAAGCGGCCATGCCACAGATCCCTGTAATGAGCACGTCGGCCACCGACCCCTCTAGTCAGTCCACTAACGGGTGCGTGGATATGTCTTGTCAGACTGCTATAGTTTCCTCTATAGGTTACCGATTGAAAGATTGCTTCAAAGCACTAATAAAACAAAGTCATTTCCTCTCTTTGCAAAACATTTAAGGTTATCATGAGATTTGGAGATTCAGGTCATTTACATATAACTGCTACTAGATATAAAAAGGCTATCAAACTATGAGCCCTCTACTCCTGATAGCTCAGTTTATTAATTGTCAGTTAACATGGTCTCTTTTGCCTCAGGTCCCAACATCTGATACCATCTTTCAATACACCATTTTTCATGGCAAGGTCCAATGATAGCTTATACAGTTAACTGTGTGTGCGCACGCGTTTGTGTGTCTATGTGTGCGTTACACTTGCAATATTTTACAGCATGCCGTGAAACCTCTCAATTGAAGGCACCTTATTTTTCAACCTTCTTTAGTGGCGGTCAATTGGAGGTGGGGGTCAAATAGTGGCCGGCATTGTATTTGTCAAATGGCTCGTCAGAATTTTGGGAAGATAAATTTAGCCCTTTTTCGGGTGAAGCGAATGTCCCCTATATTTAGCCCTCTTTTTCAGGTGGAGTGGTATTAAAACTTTTGTATGCAATAAAATCTGCTAACTTACTTTTAACTAGCCAAAGATGTCTAAATAAAATATGCATCAAGAAGCCGAGAGATATCTCTACCAATTGTCATCTATTGCTTGCAATTCATCTGCGACGATATGATTGCCTGTATTCTGCTTCGCAATTTGTAAGAGATTTCAATTTTTTATTTAAATTGGAAGGCATATTTTTATTTTATATCCATATTTAAAAATATTGAATCTGGATTTTCATTACACTCATTGAAATGTTTGCTACAGTTTGCAGCCAAATCCAGCTTTTTATGTGGAATAAAAGAGGAGTCATGAGCGTCAATCCATTGTAAGCCTTGTTAAGGTAATCGCAAAGATGCTATTAAATAACATTCTATAAATCTGTAAATCTTCAAGTTATATAATGATACTCGATCCAATGCTACAAATATTCAGTATATTCATGAACAACTGACATAAACGAACTATACTTATATTACATGCAGAAACAAAAATTTATGTTTTAAAACAAATATTTGCATTGAAAATATCTGATTGTTGCTTTCGATGAAACAAACTTCGTCAGGTTTCTAATACCTTCCGCAATGTCTTTTGACTTCAATTTGTCTTATGCACTGCTGAACTAGACAATATTAGCGCTCCAACAATGTTTTGGTAGAGCAATACTTTTACGCTTTGCATTTAGCACAAATGCAATGCATAAAAGTTTTGCTCGCTAAACGCAACCTCCACCCTAAAACTAGTCGTTCATCTGCCATCGTAAATGTAAATCGTTTTTTAATTATTTGTACTTCGAAGTATCAAAACCGTGTTAACCAAGGAACTACGATTAGCCTGATCCAGTGATTAATTATTTCTATGGTATTGCTTTTAGAGTTGTAACAAGACAAAACGAAAATCTTTGGAAGATGGACGAGAGAATTAATTGTTATTGATGTAAACGATCCATTATTAATACGATTTTGTGAACACTTTATATTGATCAATTAATATTATGAGCTTCTAAAGATCAAATAATGTCAGTGGCGATCAAATGGAGGAGGTGTTCAATTGGAGAGTGGAGCTCTAATTTTCAAACCTTCTCTCAGGGTGACGGTTAATTGGAGGTGGTGTTCAGATAGAGGTGGCGTTCAATTAGAGTTTTACAGTATGTCATATGTGGTACAAGCTGTTGCTTGTACCAAATATGAAATGTGTTCAGAAAGTTGCTAGAAATGTGTTCATTTCTAGCAACATTTTGGTGTTTAATAACTATCTTAGACAGCCGATACTTAATATACAACTTTGGTGGTCAATGTAACTTAGTAAGTCTCAACAGGGTCTATAACAGCTAAATATAATATTGAAAAAATATATATGCCTTAAAACCTCTATTTGAACACCACCTCTATTCGAACGCCACCTCTATTTGACCGTCACTATGACTATCTTTGATCTTTATGAACCCATAGTATCAAGTATTCAGGAGAAAAGTGTCCACAAAATCGTATTAATAATGAATCATTTACATTAATAACAATCAATTCTCTTGGTGTCCAACTCCGAAGCTTTTCGCTGTTTTTCGTTAAAATTTTGAAAACAACACCATAAAAATTTATCAATAACGGTGTCAGGCTAATATTAGTTCCTTGTTTAACGTGGTCTTTCTACTTGCAAGTAGCTTACATATATAAAAAAAACAGTTTGATTTTACGATGGTAGATGAACTTTCAAAGCAACGCCATAGAAATAATTACCAACTGTCTCAGGCTATTAGTAGTGCCTTGTTTAACGCGGTCTTAAACCATAACAGTCGCGTACAACTTTTATCGTATTTACTAGGTAAATCAGACACATTGATTCCCATTTTGTACTCAAAATAAAGATTGGTCCACTAACTTTCAGAGTAATGAAGGCTTTTTTACTGCGTTTTAATATCGGTCTCGAAAACAACACGATCGGCACAACAATCTCCGCCCATGAATACGTGACGAAATCTAGCTTTTTAGTGATGGAAGTTAAGAATGTTTAGACTGATTTAGAATAATAGAGATGAGTGTTTTAAAATCCATTATTATCTAAATTCAGCCTTAAAAGTAATCTCAGTCTTTCCTGAAACATAGATGAGCTATTTAACATTGCATATTTAAAAATGAGCTCAAAAAATCGTGATAGCTGTGATAAAACCGCGCTTTTTGAGCTCATTTTTCTCGGCGTTTAGCCTATTTAAACATCATGTAACAAGCTGCGAACAATTTTAAATAGTTTATATACCTTTCATAAAAGACTGAGATTATTTTATAGGCTGGATTTAGATAATAATGGGTTTTAAGACATCCATCTCTATTATTCTAAATCGGACTAAACATCTCTAACTTCCATTCCTGAAAAAGCTAGGTTTCGTCACATATTCATGGGTGGAGCTTGTTATGCCGATTGTTTTGTTTTCGAGACGGATATTGAAACGCTTTAAAAAAGCCTTAATGGCTTTGAAGGTTAGTGGACCAATATTTATTTTTAATACAAAATCAGAATCAGCGTGTCTGATTTACCTGGAAAATACGATAAAAGTTGTATGTGACAGTTATGGTTTAATACTTCAAAGAACATGCATATAAAAAGGTTTGCATTTGTGGTAAATGCAGCGTGTAAAAGTATATATTTGTATCATTTGATAGATTGTTATTATATAACTTATAAATATGCAGATTTATAGCATAATATTTAATAGCATCCTTGCGGCTATCTTAACACGGTTTATAATTGCACGTTCTTCCTCTTCTATTGCACATAAAAAGCTAGTTTTGGCTGCAAACTGTCGCAATCATCGATGAGTGCAATGAGCTTTTATGCAACATTATTAAATATAGATATAAAATAAAAATGTCTTTAAATTTAGAATGTAATAAAAATTGAAAATGTCAACAAATTGCAAAGAAGGACACAGGCTATAATATCATCGCAGATTAATTGCAAACGCTAGATATTAACTGTTAGAGATATCTCCGTTACTCGATGCATATTTATTAACAGATTTTTGACAAGTTGGAGGTAAATTAGCAGATTTCTTGCATCCTAAAGGTTTAGTATTGCTCCACCAGAAAATGAGAGCAAAATATAGGCGACATTTCCTTCGCCCGTAATAGGGCTAAAATTATCTTTCCAAAGTTTTGACGAACCATTTGAAAACACACTGCCAGCCTCTATTTGAACGTCGCCTCCAATTGATCGCCAATATAGATGAAGGGTTGAAAAATAGAGCGCCACGGCGTTCAATTGGAGGTTTTATGGTATATATCAATGAACATGTTAATCTGTAGCTAATAAGTTAAATGGAAAGGTATAATGGAAGCTGTTTTCATAAAACAGTTCGTTCCAAATAACTAATGTGACTGAAAGAAACCTCCCTTAGCCAGAAGCAATGCTTTCTTCGTTGCGACTTGTATAGAAAAGTTGAGGGTTTTTATGACCAACAGCAAACAGAACAGAAGGGTTCACACTGTTGCCAGTTGAGTCATTTGAATGGTAATTAGATGTGCTCGCTCTTAGGCTAAGGTCGTCATGGTAACAAGAATTTGTGTAAGCAAGTAATCTGCATGTGTTCTTGACTTACAGTGCTAGCAGTGATGCCGGTTCAGACACTTCCTCGGTGACAGACACTGCAAACTTTCCTATAGACTACGGCTCAACTCCTGGTGGCCAGGGAGATGGAAGTCTGGACAGAGAAAAAGCAGAGGGGGAGGTGACATTGAGGGATATGAGCGTGAGCTCATTCCTTGACGAGGTCAGCCATCGACTCATCAGCTTACTCGCATTTAGTCATTCATTGTTGTAACGATAAAGATAAAGCTTTGTGAAACCTGTCATCAAGGTTCACAACCAGCAAGGTTGTGAACCTTTAAAGAATAGAGAAAGATAATTAAAAAAAAATTATTTTTCTGGGCGGCGCCTTTAAAATTATTTTAAGGCGCCGCCGCAGCTTTTTATTTTGGGTGTGGTGTCAAAACTTACACAAATTTGCCATCATTTGTTGGAAAGTTCATTGTTAAAATAATCATAAACGAAGGTTTAGTTGTAATTATTTTTACAGAGACAAGAAACAGTCGAAGTGTTATTTTTTGCATATTATTGATGTCTGTTGATCTCATCAAGCACACTTGTCCTTCTTCAGCTGCCGGTGTTGTCTTTAAACAGTTCAGGTTTATTAAAATCCTCTTAGAAATAGGCACCGTTTTGTTCTAAACATAAATGTGCTCATGTGATCAACAATTATATTACGCTAGTACTATGGCAGTCTAGGGAGCTGTACACACTAGACTGTCATACTGCTAGCCAAAGTTAACTCTAGTATGCTGTGAGAAATTATCAGGTGTAATAACTATGTGTGCAGTTATCCTGGAATGCCAGGAGAGGTGAATTGGCGCAGTTGTTAGTGTCGATCACCATGCTGAAATTCATGTTTGAGATCATGCAAAGCATATTTTTTCCCTAATTTCCAACCTTGTCTTCATATAGATGTATGGACATACAGACATCGTATTATAGCAAATATGTGTGTTTAACACTGCTCACAGGGCTTAATAAATATGCTGTGTTTGGTTTTTATGGCTCATACATGACATTTCCCTTCAAAAGGCTACAGGTCAATATTTATAGCGCAAGCCTTAAAGATGTGGTTGCGTCAAATTTAAGTTGATCTTATAAGAAAGCATTTTTTTCTCTATCAGTTGATATGTTGTTTGTTGTGTTACGCGATCGCATTGCCAAGATATTTGAAGATTAAAACCGAAAAAATCTGATCGCCGTAAAAACGCTCAGGCCACCAAAACGTGCCCAGACTTGCCCAAAATGATGTCACACGTTAGGCAACCTGTCTCTATCTCTCGTATTCACATCAGGTATTTGCGATAAAATACGCGGCTCTATTGGCATATATCTTATTTTGTATTTGCTCATGTTGGCTAGAATAAAATTTTAAATCCCGCTACAGATGCATTATTATGAATGTTTCAAAGGCCTCAAATAACGAAAATTAAAAATTTGTTCTACTCACTTTCTCCAAATGTTGTGTAAACATTTGGGTACCGACTACCAATTCTACCGGTCTACAGTAATTCTGTCAAGTCACTTTTGTAGAACGCGGTCTTTGTATCAGCACAGTTCTGCAGCTACCCATACTAACGATATACAGCCTCCCATAAGCCCCGCCCACATTATGTCGCCTATTGCCTACGTACTAGTTTCTTACTAGTAGTATTCTTACCGAATACTACCTAAGTGAAATAAGCAAGCCATGTCTTTGAAAAGAATATAGACAAAAATAGAGTTTTAAGGATGAGAAGTCTGCTGCAAACTGGATTTGAACTCACATTCTCCAGTTTTGCGGACATCCATATACCATATCCAATTCACTACAATATTCTGCAAATCATGTTTTGCATTATCTTCAACAATATTATTTTATTATATAATTTTTACAAGCAAAAATATTTTCATCTCGGCATAAAGCTTTTATTGAAAATATTCATCAAGTCGTGGCCACTCAGATAGTATTAGCTGATACAATAAGACAAATTCATCTACTGCAACAAACTCAAACAAAACATCATGGCTTATGCAGCACACATTCAAGTCTCTCTTTCCCCTTTATGGCAGTTTCCACACTGACAAAGCTTCTTCGGCTGGTGGGACGACATAAACATTCTGTAATCAGTAAAACAAATGCAATAAATATATGACATTCATAGATATGTCATTCTAAAGCGTATCTATTGACAGCTTCCAAATTGGGAGTCAAATAGATTGCGAGTGTAATTTTAAAAACGAATAAACATTTAATAAAGGCACAAGTACGCCAAGCCAACGATTCGAAGCTTTGGTTCTGGAAATTAAAGATTTGCAATAATCAATCGATTTTACCCACTTCCTGCGAGTGAAAATAATTTGTAATCATGACTAATTTACCAAAGAAAATTCGAAAAAAATATTATAGCTAGGTAAAACGGCAGATAAGCTATGAAACGATGATTAGAGATAGCAAAGAATTATCATTTTATTAATTAGTATATGTATTTATGACTATAAAAATATTACATTTACTTAAGTATAGAAGACTCTAAGTTAATTTACCTCCATTCTGTCTTCCTCTGCAGCAAAACGCTGCTGACGCCTGTCAGCTTTGACCATAGGCTGTCTACTCCAATCTTTTACTAAAAGTTGCTTAAATAACTCTGAGTAGCGGTCGCTCGAACTTGAAGCCATTTTAAAACTATGTACAGACGGTTCCCAACCTACGAACGCGTTACGTTCCGGACGGTTGTTCGTAAGGTGAATTTGTTCGTAAGTTGCTTCTGTGCTATATTTTGTATTATAATTTATGTTTAAGGCCTATATAAGTATATTGAAGGTTTATATAAGTATGTTTAAGGCTTGTATAATTAACCTGTATTGGTTTGTACTGAGAAAAAATATTTAATAAAATGGAAATAATACTTTGGTGGACGCCGGGCCATGACACTGCATTTCTTATTTATGGTATGTATTGTCCTTTCTATTACATTGTTGTTTTAATCGTTATGCTATCACTTATCGTTGTTGTCTTATTTTTTTGTATGTGTTGTCCGT
Source organism: Watersipora subatra (assembly GCF_963576615.1). Lineage (NCBI taxonomy): Eukaryota > Metazoa > Bryozoa > Gymnolaemata > Cheilostomatida > Watersiporidae > Watersipora > Watersipora subatra. The sequence continues at coordinate 39,428,113 of NC_088708.1, read as the reverse complement.
TTATTATATCGCTGTCTCACTCGTTATGCTATTGTTACATCTGATATACCGTCATAATACTATCACTTATCGTCACTTAGATTGTTGTCATTCCAACGCGCTAGCGGTCCTATTCATTCACCTTGTTAGCCGGTGTTCTTACCGTTTGCCGTTAGCCGGAACGGTTGATATTATTTTATATAAATGAGTGCGCCCATTTAGTTGAGCAGAGCAGATAGCCGTATGCTCCTCGGCTGGTGAATTTCCTTCGCTAATTAAAAGCACTTTAATTAATTACAGGCACTCTCTTATCTTTATTTATTAGTAAAGATCTTGCCAAGTAAAGGCTGGCAAATCTCTTTACAATACGTATGTAAAGTTCAAACAAAGTTCAAACAAATAATTCGAAAGTTAATCGAGTTACGAACAACGTACATGCGTTCGTATGTACCGTTGTTCGTAACTCGAATGTTCGTAAGTAGGGAACCGTCTGTATAACTTAGTAATTGTTGAAACGGGTTGAATCAGTAACGATGAGAATTAATTCTCTAATTATGAGAATCTTCGAGATCACAGACAATGCGTTTTACGAGTGGTAACATTTATTACGGCCTATATAAAAATTTCGCGCGCATGATTGGCTAACGAAGCGACCTCATATTTATTGCTCGTGGTTTCGTTTCAGATACCTTGCTTGTGACGTCACGAAAGAGGCACCCGCTGGAACGTGAGCTTTTTAAAAGAGGGCCTCATTCAAACGCATATATCTCTGGACAGGGTTGGTCTACAAAGACAAAAATGGCATCAAATTGTAGCTGATGTTTTAGCCTTTTATGGGTCTTAATTTCATTAAATTGAATTTTTTGACGCAACCACATCTTTAAATGTGTTGTTAGATTGTCAAGTGTCTTTTCATTCATGGCTCTTAGGGGTGAAAGATAAAGCGTTCTGGTCTACTTGTATAACTTGTATACTTGTCTACCTCCAAATTGCTCCAGCTTTTAAAATTTTTAATGTTTTTTGCCAAGGTTGACAATAAAAATTTTGTCACATGTTGCTGGGTAATCAATAGTCTTTCATAGTTTATGACATTGTGAATAGCTTAAAACGTGTTGAAACTATAGCAAATAAGTTAGCTTGTTGGAAAAAAATCTTCAGCTGTGCATTGATAGCAAATATAAAACTAAGAGTTCATCTGTCTCGGTGATAGGCCTAGAAGCTTTAAAATACAGCCTTTTTTGATTTGGATGTATCTATGGTGATGGTGAAATACATGTTTTAACCACACTAGTTTGTACGGTGGTAAATTAAAACGTTGATATAACTTCTAAGTGTATCAGGATACTAGAATATAAATTTTAAAAGTGAACCAGTAATTTGCGGTTCCCTTCAATGATATAATGTTTAAACATCAGAGTGGCCAATAGCATCGGGTGTGAGCTAACCCCTGCTAGCAGATGGTGTGAGCTAACTAGCTAACCCCTGCTAGTAGATGGCTTCAAGGCTAACCATATTTACTTACTGTTGCGAGTTTTCATTCTTCATATTCTCACCAAATCTGGGATCGTACACAATTAGAATGTCTTCTTTTTTGCTCAGGATCTCATATTAGCACTTTCAGGTGTCACTTGCCTGACCTCTGCTGGCGTGTGTAATAGATCCTGTTATGACATTAGTACAGTTTTATTTTCGCTTGCTAGATTGGTCTTCCACAACTGATGACTGTATTTGCTGCTGAGCACATATCTATGGATGTTCTTGTGGAGATGACCCATGACAGCCTGAAAGACATTGGTGTGTCCGCCTACGGGCATCGCCACAAGATTCTCAGAGGCATCAAAGATCTGCAAGCACGCATTCCCGAGCGAAAAAAGCATAAAAATGCTGGTGGGCATTTTCGCAGTTGGTCTATATTTCTCTGTGTATCTGTCTCCAAAAGTGCTTCACAATAGCATGAAAACTGCTTGATAAATTAATGATTTGAAATGTTATATCAGTAGAAATATTTATGCTTTCACGATCTATCATTCATATTATTGGAAGATCATTGCTTGTTGAACATAATTGTTGAACAGCATCATTGTCTCCTAGATCTGTAGATACATTTTTGTTCATCTGTAATGGCTTGTTGGCTTGGGTCACCTTAGGACCTTAGGCCGACCGCTCCCATAGTTTGAGATAACTTCCTTTACTATAATTGCCGTTTTCCTTTGCCCTCCTTATTGGCACGTTACTTAGTTGGATTCTTCCATTTTTCCATTATCAATTGTATCAACAACACATGCACTTGTCTGTAAATTTTTATAGCGGGAGACTCCTTTCGGTGCATCTCTCTAATAGTGTTTGAACGTTTCAATTGCCTAAAACTTTTGATGAGCAATGTCTGTTGTGTAATCGTTTCACTTGTAATATCTTCTTTGTTTCGTGCTAGCTTATCACCATTGCGTTTGCACAGACTCAGAAGGCTCGAGGGATGTGTCGATAGCCAAGGCTCCGTCTGCCAGCACAGCACTTTATGAGCTCGATGTCGTCGATCCTGAATATGCGAGTGTCGCCGAGCAAATGCAAAGCACTGTGCGAGAGCATAAGGACTCGGCGGGTGGTGTATTCAATAAATACAACATAATCAAGGTTGGTCCGAGACTGAATGCAACCAGAAACTCTTCCATGAGAATATCTTGTGTCGCACTATGATTTGTGTCTGATCATAGCGCATTGTTATCTTATCCATGCTATTATTATATAAAAGTACAGAACAATTATTATATAAGCCTGCGGTATAATAAGTGGAGGTTACGTGTTACGAGGCATTACATCTTTTTTACGTCAATCATCTCTTCACAATACGGCTAGAAATGTTAATCAAGTTTTATTGTGCTATTTTTATTAAAATCATTTCTTATCTTTTGAGTTTTTCTTAATGTGGAGTTGTCTCATACATAGATTCAACGAGTTGTAAATGAGAGATTAAGGGAAAGGTATGAAAGGCGGCGTGAGGAGGTCGCTGATGAAAATAACCACCATGAGAATGAAAGGCTCTTTTTCCACGGCTCTCCGTTTGTCCAGACAATAATACAGCGCGGCTTTGATGAGCGGCACGCCTACATGGGTGGCATGTTTGGAGCAGGTATGTGTTGCTCTCCTTTTTCTCTGTTTTTTTAGGTTGTGCATGATTACGGTCTGCCATGAAAATTAGACCAAAAAGTGTTGCTTTTTATTGTTAAAGCAACATTCTCAATGCTTTAGCAATGTACAAAATGATTGATTGTTGGTTGTTCTGTGCTGTTGTATAGTACAAAAGATATACCTGCATACGCTGTATGTAACTTCTATTTCCTGTCTAGTACTTGTTGTAGTAGCTAGGTTTGTTAACCTTAGTCCCTATTTCAGGTTTCATCACACAAGTTGTTCTCGTCATCTAATATTTTCGGTTGGCCGAGGTTGTTGCACGTTCATTATTCTACTTGCAGGAATTTATTTCGCAGAGAATTCGTCAAAGAGCAATCAGTACGTGTATGGTATAGGGGGTGGCACCGGATGCCCGGCACACAGAGACAAGTCATGTTATCAATGCCACAGGTAAATGCTTTGTAGACTCGCTTTTTCACCACTTTATTGCAATGCTCGATCTGGAGATATTTTAATGGCTTTTTGCTTGTTTTGTCATAGTTGATGATGGCACATGTCCACTGTACATTCACCTCTCAATATTTATTCCTGAATTTGATCAGGCAATCGCTGCAATGTGAGAGCCTTTTACATGACTAGATACATAAGGAATGTCAACGTGTTTGGCATTCCAGTTTCTTATCGCAACCTGTTGCTTTGTAGGCATCTAATTTTGTGTCGAGTCACTCTGGGAAAGTCATTTCTCGTCTTTAGCGCAATCAAGATGGCACACTCACCACCTGGTCACCATTCTGTCACTGGAAGACCAAGTGTGGGTGGTCTCGCTTTTGCTGAGTATGTTGTCTACAGAGGGGAGCAGGTGGGTGACTGGGGGTGACTTTTAACTGGAGAAGTGCTGTTCTATATCTTTCCTTTGCTATATGCATGTTTCTGTATGTCTTTTCCGTTGTTAGAGAAATGCACACGATTGTTTATCCTGATAATTGTGTAATATTTTTATCCAAGAAGGCTTGACAAGAGAGGCAACTGCCATTACTTATGAGCTAAATTTAAAGCAGTTTCAAAGAGTCGGTTGTGCCGTTTTCTTTTTTTAGCATTATGATAGTTGATAAATAACACGATTTGAGTTTTTGAAAGCTCTTGTCATGCATAGTTCAAAATTAATGTATTGCATGTTTGGAGTTGTGTGTTCTTACTAATTTGGTCTGAGAAGTGTTGTTGGCTACCTCGTTCGAGCTTTTTAAATTTTATGGCATAAAATTCGGAAAACTTGATGTTGGTGCTACCATATACTGTCTAGACCATATACAGAGGTCCTTTTTACTGGTTTTGTCTTCTCACACGATTGTTAGTTGGTGCCATAATTTGAGCGGATTATGGCTGTTGAAACATGTAGTGATTCCTATGTCAATATTCCTATGTGCAGTCGTTATCTTCATTGCCACAGCTTATATTTAATCAGTGTGCAGTGCCTAGACTGACTTAAAGGTTTATTGCGTGTTGCAGGCTTATCCAGAGTATTTGATCACATATCAGATTGAGAAGCCTTCTGTTGAAAGCAAAAACGAGGCAAATGGTTCTCTTCTGCCCTGAGCTGTCTACACCCATGACTATCACTGCATGTCAATTCTTCATGCGTCTTGAGGAAGTTGCGGAAGAGGGCAAGGTTGTGTTCGCGTAGCCGGTTCTTCTGAGGAGAATGTATTGCCAAAGTATTTCTTGCAAGACGTATCTTGCTGTGCTAACATTCGAAGTTCACCCATGGAAATGGCGTCTACATGCAGGAAGGCTGATATATTGTATACATAATAATGCCTGATTTATTCTGAGCCAAGTCATTGCTTGCCTGAGAAATATGCTTTAACATTTCTAGTGCCCACAAGCTCATCTCAAGCTCATCCCGTTGGCTATTTTCTCCTGTCTGCGGCGCTGTGCAATATGTCCGTACATAAACCTAATCTTAGTCGAGTTTATATTAGTAGCTAAAGTATTTTTGTGAAGCTATTACAATTCTAAGGTAGTTCTTTGTCAAAGGCCGTTATTTGGGCTTGTGCTGGCTTTAGCTCTGTTACCTTTTTGATTGTCTTATATCGTCTGCTTAGCTACGATTGTCACAAGCCGGAGATCGCAATGCTATATTTTTGTGCTTTTATTCTAATTTTATAAGATAAATTATCGATGACCAATAGTTCACTGTAGTTTCTGCATGCATACATTGTTACACCACATGGAAAAATAGATTATTCAAATATATATATATAAGAGAAAGGAGAATAATAGGGGCTCATTCTAACTCTTCAGTGTTGTTTCTATTCTTCATGATGATGCCTTTGAGGAGTTGCAGTCAGGTTTTTATACAGTCAGAGAAGATCTGGCTAGCCAGGTTAATGAATCATAGTTGGTTGTTGCTCTTAAAGCAAAAAGGTTAATTTAGGCACAAATGACTTTTAGGCACAAATGACTTAGTTTGTGGTAATCTAAGTTTACTAGCTGATTACTTTTAGCTGTTCATTTTTAATTACAAACAAGTCTTTTTCATTGAAATGAACTTTAATACAATGTATATGGCAAATGTAAAAATATTAACTATTACTCAACAGCATTAGACACATTGAAAGGTTACCAACTCCACTAATCAAATAATCCTGCACAAATGAATTTGTCGAAGGATAATCATAAGAATAACATCCATAGCAGCATTGAATCTTCTGTTTTGTGTGTATTTATGCTATAAAGGACTAAGTTTCCAAGCAGGATACCTAATGTACCGATGTATTCCAGTCGTGGTATCTCTTTTAAAATTATTTGATATCTGTGTCAATAGGATATTAATAGGACACTTGTCTGCTCCTGTAATTGCTTGCTTTGAAGATTACTAATAAGTGACATAAATCTACACGGGCAAATCAGTTGTTGAGCTGCAAAGGCTGGAATCATGAATATACAAACCGCGAGAAAGCAGTCAAACAGGTATGTAAATGTAGCAGGAGAGGCAGCTGGCCAAGAAAGGTCATAAATGACAAAATGATTAGGTTCTCTGTCTGTTTTCAAACAACTAGGAGGTTATGCGTTGGCAAGCTTGTATTTCCATTTGTTTGGTTCAACTACAAGGCATTTAAAGAGGTTAACTCGCAAATAATTGGTGATAAGCCATACAGTGCCAGCAAAACGCTGAATATTGCAATATAATGAACGATGACAAGCTAATCATAGGCAGTCGATAACTAATCATTTCTAGTCTCCTATTGCGTGTTTGCTGTCAGCTCTAATAATTTCTTCAATCTGGGTCTGTTGGGGTATTGTGTATAAGATCAAACCGATTTGGTGGTTCGGTAAAGATACTGTTTGACAGCATTGGTTCAACGTTTGCTTAGGCACGTTTAGGCTATAAACACTACAAAAAGTTGTAAACGCTGGCTCAGCGCCAACCATCTCTTATCAGTGCCAAAAAAAGGATTACAGAAAAGCGTGATAGATAAGTGTAGGTCTTTAGAAGTGGATTTGAAATAGTTCATGTTAACCAGGCATTATTTAAACTTTACCTACCAACTAATCAACAGTATTTATAAGAGTTTAAGTAAAGCTGGAATTTTTTTCATCTTCTGGAGTAGATTAATAATTTTAGTACAAAGAAAAATATTTTAGGATAACCCTTCCAGTGAGCTGGTTTGCCTTTAATTTCAATTTCAGAGTTTCTGTGAATTTCAAGATCGCTGAAATTGTAGGAAATGCGCTACAAATCTCAATGAATATTCTAAAAAGTATGAAAAAACAGATTAATACAAATTGTTGCTATCTGTTGACACAGGTGAATAGACCAGCGAATGGTTTACACCTATATATATGTATATGTTCAAGCTCTATATAATCTGCAAATGGTTACCAGGCTTTTAGCTAGCATGTTAGTATAGCCTTAGGAATAGTTAATTATTACTACTGGTGCTGCTCCCCCTTCAACAAACTATTAGATCCCGTTTGTGTCTGTGATTGTCCTTTGCTAAACTACACTGAGGCAAATCAAGTTTATCGTTTTCTTTCTAAGCATAGCTCATTGTTAAAACCAAGGCTAACAAATACTGATGAGCTACTACCAAAACTGCAAGTCAGCATCACATAAGTTCAAACCTATAATATCAACTTAATTAATACGTAGCAGTGAAGTTCATTAGCAAAGCAACATAAAAAATTCCTGGAATTATTTGTATTCGACTAAGAGCAATCTTCTCTTCAACCAGTTATCTCCTATATATATATATGAATCTGAAAGTTTGTGTATGATTCTGTTTGTCCAACTATGGTTATTAAAATCTGGAAACGAAGAATCCGTATGGCACAAGATTGGATCTCACAACCTTCTGTTCCCCAGACCATATGCAAACCTTTGAGCTACACGAAACAGGTGGTTTCATGGGTCGATATGAGTCCATATCTGGGTGAAAATAGGCTTGGCGATATGCGTTTCGCAACGTGATTAAAGCTTGCTCTCACGGCTCTTATCAGTAAGTTTAGCAATACTAGCTTACTCAAATTAGCCATTGGCAATGTGCCAGGCTAATGGCAAGCGGCAGACAACTATATTACTTGTCACTGTTTATAAGCTGATTTTTAATACCCGTGCAACGTCGTAATACCGCTAGTCAGTATTATAATTATCATTATTAACTTGATGCTAATTAGTAGTTGTTGTTTTTATTATATTGTATCGTATACCGAGATGTAGGTAGAACCCACATTTTGATATTTCCGGTCTGTTTTACAATATCCTAGCTGATCCATCCAATGCCAGGAATTATACTCTGTAATTTTCCTCTCAGTATTTTCAGCATTCCTCAATATTCTTTCATGTATTTCACTGCTACAAGTGCACCCACCATCTAATTTTATTATTATTATTATTGTTGTAAAAGTTTTTCTTCACAGTCGTGTGGTGGTAGGTGACTGGTTGTAGTCCATGTTGAGTCCGGGTCTTAACAAAAGGCCAAAGGATCCAACATTTTCCTCAACTCCACTAAGAGAGGACCTTCCTCAAAATGTGAGCTGTTCCTAAGATGGCCGTCTTCTGTATAGTCTCAAAATACATGTTCACTCCCACCTCCGCCAAGTATGCTACATGCCTCATTGATATTGTTCCGAGTGCACCAATTACTATTGGTATCACGTCGGTCTTCACCTTCCACAGTCTGTTTATCTCGAACCCAAGCTCTTTGTATTCACCAATCTTCTCATCTTCCTTCTGTACTACCCTTGTGTCTCCAGGTATTGCTATGTCTATGACCTGACACTGTTTGGTTTCTTTATTTATTAGTATCAGGTCTGGTCTTCTAGCTTCAATAATCTTGTCTGTCTGCACATTGAAGTCCCATAGCAGCTTCACTTTCTCGTTCTCCAATACAGCTTCTGCACGGTGGTCGTACCATTTTTCTGTGTGGGGCAACTCATGTTTCTTGCATATGCTCAAGTGCACTGCACTTGCCACTTTGTCATGCCGCCTTTTATATTCTGTCTGTGCAATCTTACTGCATTCGCTGACTATGTGGGACACTGTTTCATCTTTCTGCTTGCACAATCTGCATTTCGGATCGTTTGTTGACTTTTCTATCTTGGCCTTCCTATAGTTGGTTCTTAATGCTTGATCCTGGGCAGCAATGATCAGGCTTTCAGTCTCTCGTTTGAGACACCCCCTCTTCATCCATTGCCATGTCTCCTTTGCTGCTTGATCTTCTGTCTGTCTTAGATGTTGTCCGCTCATTGGCTTATCATGCCAGTTTTGCTTTTGTTCAGTTTTCTGATGGTTTCTATACTCTTGTCGTCCATCTTCACTGTTGGCATTTATGATCTTATTGGCTGTTTTTATAAATTCGACTGGGCTGCCTTCTGTGTACTTTTTCAGACTGTGACATTCGTAATTCACAGTTTCCTCAACACTCATTGATCCTCTTCCTCCTTGGTCTCTTTCAACATATACTCTATCTACATCAGATCTGGGATGAAGACCTTTATGCATTGTCATCAGTTTCTGCGTCCTTCTGTCCAGTTGCTGTAACTCAGCCTTCGTCCACTGAATAATCCCTGCTCCGTATCTGTACAAGGACACAGCCCATGTATTGATAGCGGTAATGAGATTTCCAGCAGTCAGCTTTGATTTCAGCACTTTCATAAGCCTGTGAATGTATTCCTTCTTGATCTTAGCTTTCATTTCAGATTGTTTTATATCATCTGCCTCCATAACTCCTAAATATTTGTAGCTTTCATTATCTTCTAGTTCATGGATTTCTGTTTCATTTGGTAGCATGATATCTCCTCTGCCAGTTAATTTCCCTTTTATCATGGTGAGGGTAGCGCACTTATCTAATCCAAACTTCATACCGATGTCATCACTGAAGATTCTTACTGTGTGTATCAGTGTCTCAATCTCATTCTTGTTCTTCCCATACAGTTTCAGGTCGTCCATATACAGTAGATGGTTAACATTTGTTTTTGAGATGGTACGCTGGTTTAACTTTGCGCAGTACAGTTGTCAGGGGTATCATTAACATCACAAACATCAAAGGAGAAAGACTGTCCCCCTGAAAGATACCTCGGCTGATCGATACTTTTCCTAGTTCTTTCCCTCCACTTTCCAGCTCTGTTTTCCATTGTTTCATACCTGCTGTCATGAACCTCTTGATGTTTTCTGAGATCCCTAACATATCCATTACTTTGATTATCCATGAGTGGGGAACCATATTATACGCTTTTCTGTAGTCAATCCATCCCATCACCAAGTTGGTTTTTCTTGCCTTACTGTCTTTCATAACACACTTGTCTATTATCAATTGATCTTTAGTTCCTCGACTTTTTCTACCACAGCCCTTCTGTTCCCATGGTAGTAGTTCATTTCTCTCCAGGTGTTCATAAATGCTGTCCGAGATCATTGCAGTCAGTACTTTGTACATAATTGGCAGGCAGGTAATCGGTCTATAGTTTGATGGTATGTTGCCTTTGCTTGCATCCTTAGGTATTAGCACCGTTCTTCCTGTTGTCATCCATGATGTCGGAGTGCCTCTCTTGATAATCTCATTCATCTGATTCACAATTCTTGTGTGAAGAGCTGTGAAGTTCTTGACCCAGTAGCCCTGTACTCCATCCGGTCCAGCGGCTTTCCATGGTGACAATCTTCCAAGGGTTCTTTTTAATCCCACAACATTGATCTCCATATCAGTTTGTTTCTCTAAATCTTTGTAGTCATGTTCAGCCTCCTTGATCCATTTGGCATCTTCTTTATGAGTGTGCGGCTGTGCCCATATGTTACTCCAGAACTCCAGAGCAGCATTGGGCTCAGGCGGTGGTATCTGTTTCTGTTGTGAACCTTCTAGGTTTTGGTAGAATCGTTTCTGGTCCGTTTCAAATAGATGGTTTGTATGAAACTGATTCACTCTGTCAGAATATCTCTTAATCTTTGCTGCTGTGGATGTCACTCTCTGTTTAAGTTCCTCCATCACTCGATCTATTCCTTTTTTCTTCAGCCAATAACCTTGCTCTATTTCTCTTGTGATGAGTTGCCTACCTTCTTTGATGTTATTCATCTTTGCTAGATCTTTACGTGTTTCCTCAAGTTTTCTTTCTAGTCTCATTTTCCATGCCGGTATTTGGGTTCTCCTGCCACCGGTTTTCTGTCCTTTCTGTAATCTTTCCATTACCAGCCATGCTCCTGCATATATTAAGTCGTTTGTACCTCCAATATCAGTGGTGTCAATAAACCCGATCGCCTGATTGGTCATTCCTGTTTCCTTCCTGATCTTATCTTTCGGTATCTTCTTTAATTTTGGCATATTTCGCTTTTGCTCCAGTCCCTCAATGATGTCTTTGAGGCGATTGATTATCTCTCTCTGTTCCTCACTTGCTGTTGGTCTTTCGATTGGCGTTTCTATTATCTCCACAGTAATGTCGCTCTCCATTACTTCTTCAACTGCATCAATATGTTCATTTACATTGTTCTGAACCAGAGTGTTTGTTGGTGTCGTTGTTACTCTCTGTCTTATCTCTTCCATCTCCAAGTCGGACATCAGTCCATTTCTTTTGATGACTCTGACATTATTGATGACATTATTATTATTATTATTATTATTATTATTATTATAGTGACTGTTGCAAGCCTTAGAAAGGAATCTGTCGATAGGCTACCACTACCAATTATTGTTGGTAGTTTCCCACTCAAAGTCTGCAGACACTACATGGCTGATGACTTTTCTCTGGATGCTGTCCGACTTCATCACAAATATTCTTAGCGCTTTTTGCAAACTCTGTTAATATTGGTAGATTTGAGGACTTTTTCCACTAATGGCTTCAAAGCACTCACTCCGCCACTCATGTAGCTAAGAACCAATGGGCTCACTTCCACTTTGTGTTCTGGTTTTTTCTCTCTCACCTCAAATTCGAGCTGCTGGTAATTCTATTATTGCTAGCGTTTCTAATTCTCACCGTTAAACCTCTAATTGAATACCACCTTTAGTTGGCCGCCACTATGAGAGAGGAATTGAAAAGTAGAGCGCCATGAAGTTCAATTGAAGGTTTTACGGTATATTAGTATTTATTATTAATAGTATCGATATTATTATTGTATTAAGAATGCTAATAATAGCAACAAAATAAATGCAAATCAGAAACTATAGGTTTTGTGAAAAAAATGATGAAACCAGTAAAGCACATACTTTTTGAAAGAGAAATGTTGGCTTATGGAGTGTGTAAGAGGCAGCCTCATAAGATGGCTTTGAGAATTTAAATTCTCACTAGTGTGACCTCCGTCGAGAAAAAGTTCTAGAAATTATTGTCGTAAAGATTGGTCAAGGATTTAACATAGATGTGCTCACCAATAGGCCAATGAAAGTAAGGAGACAAGACTTTATTGTAGCAAAATAATAGGATTTGGAAACAATTGAAAATATCGAAACACTAGCGGAATGCCTAGGGTTGTACGAGTATAAAATATCAGCTTATTAACAATGTCAGGTAATGTAGTTGTCTGCCGCTTGCCATTAGCCTGGCACATTGCCAATGGCTAATTTGAGTAAGCTAGTACTTTGGGTACTTATTAATAAGAGCTGTGAGAGCAAGCATAAAATGATGTTGTGCAGAGTGGTATGCATATTTTCACCCACATACCGTCAGTGGGTGTCGGTATGTGGGTGTTGGTGTGTGTGTGCGCGTGCGCGTAGTTGAGTTGTTTACACAAACTTTGAGTTTTATGTTTATATAGATTTGACATACAAGGAAGGACCCAAAGCATCGGAACACATCAGTATAAATAAAGAAGGCACAATAGCAATATTGGAGTTCGCTTCAACTCGCTGACTTGCTGACTTTAACAAATTGAATTTGAAAAATCAGTAGGCCTACATCATATAATAGGTACCTCTATTGGTATCACCTGACATTCTATGGGAGATGCTGACCATTTCAGTTGGAGGCTTTACATTGAGAACAAAACAATCGAATTTTTTATGACTTCATAAACCAAAAATTTATTTTTAGTTTGTTTTAGGTTTTAAAAATTAAAATTTGTTATTAACTGAGGAGAAAATTGGATTGGGTGCTTATGGCTGTTTAGAACTGTATACATCAGGATATGTATACATCAGGATATGTATACATCGGGATATGTATACATTGGGATATGTATACATCAAGATATGTATACATCAGGATATGTATACATCAGGATATGACTGTTTTGTGAGAATCATCTTTAGGCTAGTTGGTCAGCAAACATGCACAGAGTTGACTAGCTGTTTATGGCTTCTCTTTACAATAAAATCTTAACACTTGAATAACAACGCTAAAGAGCAAAAGCTGACGCCAGGATGCAGGCATGATAAAGGCAAGTTTTGTGTACCGATGTCAACTCTTCAAATTTCAATATTACCAATTATTAAAGGCTGTCTATTGAGTAGTGTTACATGAGTGAGGGGGCAGTGCGTGCTTAGCCATAGGCTTGTTTAGAAGAAAAACAATGTAACGCATCAATAGACGAGACTAGCATAGGCTGCGCAAACAATGTTACAGTGTCATTAAAGCTTTTGAAAATAGTAAGATAGGGTTATGTGAAAGACTCGGTTTATAGCAGCCGTCTAACTCGATTCGTCTCATGCGTATTGACTTGATATGAACATTCCTAAGATTTCTAATCCTCATTGGATTAAACTCAAAGCACATAATAAACCTTACCATCTTCAGGATTCCTACCGCTACTATAGTTTCATGAGAGGATGTTGCGGATTTGGAGTTGTGTGCACAATCGAGTCAACGAACGATAAATGTTTCAATGGATATTTACACGTTGCGGTTACTGCGGTCACTCGGTTGAAAAAGATAAAAATTTCTGCACTAGAGGTCATGTCGCGGCACATTTGGAACTTCTCAAATCGGAATAAGAATGACTGAAGTGTTGAAAGTGTTTAAAATGGAATAGCTCGCTCGGCATTGTCTTGCATATCATCTTCAAGTGGCATTTTCATCTTTCACAAACATGAAACATTCAGTACAAACTCACGAGTGACAAAGCTTGCTTGACTTGCAGATGTTTGCCATTTCATTCTTGTGTATTAACCTCAAGCTTGTGGATTAACCGCAAGCTTGTGGATTAACCGCAAGCTTGTGGATTAACCGCAAGCTTGTGGATTAACCGCAAGCTTGTGGATTAACCGCAAGCTTGTGGATTAACCGCAAGCTTGTGGATTAACCGCAAGCTTGTGGATTAACCGCAAGCTTGTGAATTAACCGCAAGCTTGTGGATTAACCGCAAGCTTGTGGATTAACCGCAAGCTTGTGGATTAACCGCAAGCTTGTGGATTAACCGCAAGCTTGTGGATTAACCGCAAGCTTGTGGATTACCGCAAGCTTGTGGATTAACCACAAGCTTGTGGATTAACCGCAAGTTTGTGGATTAACCGCAAGCTTGTGGATTAACCGCGTCATGAAAACATAATGAATGTTTTTATTACAAAATTACAGTTTATTTTCTACTAGAATCATCAGCACAAGTTTTGCTATTAGTAAATATCTTTAGTACAGAGGGAGACAATTTCAACTACCAATAGACTAGTGTGCCTTGAAACAACTAGACTGATTGTTTATAATTTGCTATTTGTTTGCTTGACTAAAAAAATACGAGCTGCCAACTAGTTGTGGAGCTGTAAATGGCTGTAAATGGCTGTAAATGGCCAGCACCGGCAACAGTTATCTGTGATAAGAACGATGTATCCCACTCTCTGCAATCTCTGTTTATTTTTCTCTTGAACTAATGATAAATCCCTCTACTGCACTCCCAGTGGTCGTGTTCCCATAGTTAACTATATTTTCTTCTGACAATTCTATAAAGCAGAAAACTCTACTTTAAATGCTCTTTCTGTATGGCATGTTTTTGTGTGCCTGGAACACTCTATTACAGCTCTAGCGCATAAACAATTAGTCAGTTGTTTGAGATTTTTATAAATATCTTAATTGTATTAGTCTTAATTTGGAGACAAACATAGTTGTGTGTAGTTTGAAGGAAAGCTGTGTAAATAAACGGATTTCATGATGAACAATAGAGGCACAATGACAATGCCTTTTTGTTATCTCAGCTCTGGCTGCAATATCATACTAGGCCCTTTCTTCAAGTTCACCGTTGGCGTTAACCTCCAAGCACCTGCACTCAATTGCTATGGTTCCAGTTTTTCTTCAGCCAATCTGCACTGATTTTGTAATTGCCATTCTAATTTACAGATCTCTTTAGAAAAATATGCCTAAGTGGAGTTGTTTTCTCTGTTAGGTGTTTTAAAAAGTCTTTGATCTTTTTACAGAGCAAGGCTGGTGAGTTTTGTAGGTGTTTTCTGAGCAAGTTTTTTATGTTTTTGAAGAAAATGGTGAGACGCGATAAACGCTGTTTGATGTCGTATTAGAGAATTCTACAACCAGCTGAGTGTCAGATGCACCAATTTGCAGAAGTGCAAGAGATTTGAGATCAATTAGCATATTCTGTAAAGTTAACATTACTTTATTGTAATGCTTTTATATATTATGATGAACAGGCGTGGCGTAGACCTGGTGCCTATGGGTCTGATGGCTCTTATGGTGTTTGATCTGGGAACAAACATGATACATTTCTAGATGTTTAAAGGAGGGGCACATTTCCGCCAAACCATCAGTATTAGTTTCTGTGGCCATCCCCATAGGGATCTGTAAAAACATTCCATTTCATGTAGTATTTACAATTGCAAAATTGTTATTAAAATTCATTGTCAAAAGTACTAACCGTAAAACCCTTATTAGAACACCACCTCTATTTGAGTGCTACTATGGGAGAAGGGTTGAAAAATAGAGCGTAGAGAAGCACGTCTATCTACGCGTCTCTGGGCATCTCTCTACGCGTCTCTACACGTCTCTCTACACGTCTCTCTACACGTCTCTCTACGCTAAAAAGACCCCCTGAATACTTTCTAAATTCAGCGAATCTAAAAATAAGGACGCAATTTGAGACTGAGAAACATGGTCTCTGAGGAAGCTGAGGAACATGGTCTCTGAGGAAGCTGAGGAACATGGTCTCTGAGGAAGCTGAGGAACATATTGTTTATCGCTTAAAGTAAGCAGTTCAACAAATCAATCTGTCAATCAAACAGCGTGAACAACTCAAGCTACACCACAGAAGTAATATATCAGTTTGTGGATCTTCATTGGTCTTCTGCCAGGAAAATCTTGGACAACAAAGTTTATCTTGTGATTTTTAAATATAAGTCAACCATGAGACTGACATAAGATTTGTCTTATTACAAATGCTGGTGAAAAATAGTCAATTTCTGCCACTGCTGTTATTCATCATGGCAAACAGGCTTATGGGTCTGGATGAAACTGCCTTATAACATTAAAGAGCGAGGAAGCGTCCGCTTTCCTCCCTCACACGTCGTGAGTCTTGCTCTGCCTATTTATTCTGATAGAATTCAGGTGGCACACGCCAGCAGTGAACCAAAGTTTTTTCATCTCATACGGCACACGCCTAGCTGATGCAGGCTTCTAGATGAGATCTCTAAGTAATAGCAGTGCAATCTATAGAAAGCCATTTACAGCGCAGCGTGACCTGGCACGCGATGTACTGAGTAGACAAGGACTCTCCAGCTAGGATTATGTCATTGTATATAAGTGAAACCTTACACACATGTTTATTGTTAACATCAACCTCAAATTAGCACAAACGCCTGGTGGTGGTGCAGGAAGCATGACTTCCTATGACAGTGTGTCTGCTTCTAATTTAACATGCTGTCACTTAAGGCAGCCACTGACTGATCTATGCATAATAAGTGGAGCCACTCGGTTGAATAGGCCTCTGCTTCTTTCTTTTACTACATTCATCGCTAAAATGTTTGTAAACTTATTGTCACAATTTCGAAATCACAGGCTAAACACTTCAGATGAATTTGTTCTACTAAACATTGTTAGGTAGTGAACTTACTTGTTTTTGTCAAAAATTTTAATGTTAAGAAAATCTATAGACCATAGAATTATGTATACCCGAGAAGTACTCGTCACGTATTAAAAACATTTATCGCTGAATCAGGTAGGCGAAAAGCATCCACTCAGTCATATGCGTACCCAAAAGCTTGAAGCTATCATCTATATGCTCCTTTCAGCGATACATGACTAACACAATAATCACTCTGGTGATGAGTCAAAAATGAATCCTTTTAGCATTGTTAGCAATAAACTCTAAAACATTTGTTATAAGGTAAGCAGCCGATTATCGTAGCCTCAAAACATTAGAATATTTATAAATATATCAAGCTACATTTATAATGACATATCACCGCATATGGGCTTATCCACTGGCAATAGAGCCAATTCAGCTCGATTATTGTGTACTATCATGTACCCAAACTGCATAAAAAAATTCGAAAGCACCCACAAAAGACGTCTAATTTGCTATTTAAAAATTTACTGCGAAATGAAAAAATAGCTGAAGCTCATGAAGCTCCTCGGCTATCATACGTTTTACTTGCTGCTCTTCTGTGAGTCAAACAGTGTACATTACTTGGTGGCTACACGGGACAACGTCTGCTAATGGGCAGCATGCTGGTGGGCTAGTTCCGATGTAAGCTGAGCTCACTGGCATTGTTTTCGTGATGTTCACAAACACCCACTATTTCTAATTACGCCTTAGCCATATATTGTTCAATGAAACCATCCATTTAAACGCACTATTAGCCAAAATTTACTATTTTCGATGTAGAAGCAACTATTATAGAAACGAGTATTATAGAAGCGAGTATTATAGAAGCGAGTATTATAGAAGCGAGTTTTATAGAAGCGAGTATTATAGAAGCGAGTATTATAGAAGCGAGTTTTCTAGAAGCGAGTATTATAGAAGCGAGTATTATAGAAGCGAGTTTTATAGAAGCGAGTATTATAGAAGCGAGTATTATAGAAGTGAGTTTTATAGAAGCGAGTATTATAGAAGTGAGTATTATAGAAGCGAGTATTATAGAAGCGAGTATTATAGAAGCGAGTTTTATAGAAGCGAGTATTATAGAAGCGAGTATTGTAGAAGCGAGTATTATAGAAGTGAGTTTTATAGAAGCAAGTATTATAGAAGCGAGTATTATAGAAGCGAGTATTATAGAAGCGAGTATTATAGAAGCGAGTATTATAGATGCGAGTATTATATGAGTGAGTCAATCTATATTTTATCTAATTTATTATTATTATTATGATTTATTATTGCTGCAAGTAAGCCTCCTGCTAGGCTCTCAAACCCATCAAAAGTTTTAGTTACACGAGTAGTTTTCCGCTTGATTTTCTACTTCAACTTTGTCTTGATAAAAATAATGCAAAAGCAACAGCTAGTTTTGGTAAGTTTACAGCAAAGTATGTCATATGACGCTGCCAATAATGTGAAACAGGCTGCGTTTCGTTTGGAGACAACTAGCCATAAGTATGAGGAATCGTTCAATTGTACTTGTTTGCAGGAAGTTACCGCTGGCCTACTAGCGGGGAACCGGCTTAGCTGGTGACCTGGTTGTAGAACGCTCCAGAACATAGGCTATTTCTTCTCACATTTCTCAGTAGAGTGTTTCACCCTGAGTCATCCTTGAGCAGTCCGTGTAGCGATGGTAAGTTCTCTTTCATCACACAAAAATTTTGTGAAGTTCTACTTGACCGCTCATAGAAAGTTTTAAAACTGCTATTCATATAGAAATTTGAATATCTATGAGTTACCATTTGTCTCCCCTTATTCTTAGCTTGGTGTAATATAATAATAATAGTCAGCAAAACAAGTGGTCAGCAGCATAATGGCTGACTTCTGCCAGTAGCCGGCGGCTCAAAACAGCATCTGCAGCGGTTAGTACAAGCGCATAGTCAAACACGAAACAAAGCAGAAAAGACAGACCGTAGTGTTTGATAGCTGCCGCGAGTTAAGCACACGCTTCACTGCAATTATTGCCCTGGTTTTTGCGTTTTATGTTAGCTGTCAATAAGTTCATTAGTCTGAAAGTGTGGGTAGTTTAAGCCAAGTGCTGCCAGTCTTTGTGGCTTAATAATTTACACATGCTAAGTCTGTCAGATTTATGGTTTCTAATTGAATTTAATAACATTGCAAGACTGGTAGGGATCTTCCTTACAACAGGCTTTTAGTGAAGCTGTAAGTAATTTTAGTTCTGCTTTGTTTCTAACTTTCTATGAACACGAGTGACCTGGAGCAGTAAGCCTCCATTAGCCGCAACTAACTACCACCTATAAAAACTTCAGCCATAGCTTTTGAACTTCTGCCTCTATAACGGGCGATTCTTTTGTATGATGCCTGGTGTTAAAACCATCGCAAGGCTTGCAAGTGTTATGCGGCAAATTCGCAGGCATGTAAAATTCTTTTCATATGAGGTAATAAACTTCATTGTTCCATCGATTAAACTTGTTTACTACTTGACTAATAACCTTGACCTTTCTTTAAAAGTAAATGATCATTTTTTTTACAAATTCCAATAGTTGTAGCATTAATAGACAGAAACATATTTATGTCAACGTCAATGTTTATGAGACCAGTATCATATCAATGTCAGTGATACTGGTATTCTTTGGTCCCGTGTAAATACATCTATGGTTGATGGTGTAATATCGCATGAGACCCATATATTTTAGAAAAATGAGAGCGATCTGAAGAAGGACTCATTGCATAATGTCTAAGTTTATCATAAAAATGAGTCTCTATTCAGATCGCACTCATTTTCATACAATCTACAGTATGTGTCTCATGTGACAGACTTTACATGCAATTGCCTAGTACTCTACTGGTTTTTCTGACAACCACTGCACAGAGGTGGCGTGAAGAGTTGGTGTGAATTCCTATCAACTTTGGAAAAACATTCAACCACAAATCCAGTTGAAGAGGTCAACTAAATTTGGTCTCATCGTCACTTTGACGCTTTTGTAATGCCAATTAATATGATAAACATATAAGCTTCAACCGCATATTGTCCCTGGATCATTCTTTGAATAAGCCTTGCAATCACCAAACATTCATATCGCTCCTTTGATGGCATTAACAGATGGCAGCAGACCACTGCTGCCAAACCTCAATATTGATCTTGCTAGTGTAATCCTGAAGCCAGAGACCTTG
The DNA here is from genome assembly GCF_963576615.1 of Watersipora subatra. NCBI lineage: Eukaryota > Metazoa > Bryozoa > Gymnolaemata > Cheilostomatida > Watersiporidae > Watersipora > Watersipora subatra. The sequence continues at coordinate 39,408,387 of NC_088708.1, read as the reverse complement.
CAATAGCTCAGACGCCAACAGCCTCTTGCCACATATTCATAGTCATCACTCATCAATAAAAGTTATGTTAGCTGGGCTCACTGCAGATCTCTCATGTAAGAGCAACAGGGTTTTCTCTTGCTAGCCTTACAATTATATAGTCATGACATCTGCCTCCAGCTGACACTGTGTTTTGCTTGGTACATCAGCAAACCTGGCAGAAAAACAAATCTAGATAAATTGCAAACAAAAACCAACAGAAGCTTGTCAGTCAGGCAAGAGATTACAGAATTTTGACGACCTGGATAAAAGCGGAGATATAACTAGCAATAAAAATTTACGGCAGGTTTTTTCACGTATGCAAGATCTTTGTTTGCAACAATATAGTCTAACCTTTTCATATGAAGTTAATTTGATAGCTGCTTTGTATATTGAAACTGTCATATGTTGGAACAAATATTCTTAAAAGACTACATAGTATTTTGTTTAATTCATTCTAGAGCTCAAAAACAACCATAGGCCTACATAATTTGAGTCACATTTAACAGCAAAACATAAGCTTGTTTTAAAAAGATTGAAAACCCGAAATTATTTGTAAAAACAATGATAATGAAGTTATAATAGGTAAAAAAGCTTTTATTCCGTTTACTTTGAAAGCAATGAATGGAAGCGGAGGCTCAGTAATGCGGAGTTTAAAGGTATATATATGTATATACGGGGCGTAACTCATTTGAACCTCTTAAATAAAAATGTTTTATTATTTTGAGGTTTTATTTTTAATATCTATTGGGTTTTATGCCTTTACTTACAAAACTGTCATTTTTTGAAAGTTTTCATATATCAATGATGGAAATTGTTTGTATGTTAAGGCAAATATTTTGTAAAGTTTTACATTCTAGGACGACAGATTTCTAAGTAGCGATGATCGTAAGTCAAGGTTTGATATGCAGCCTTGGCTACTCTCAAAGAGTTTTATTCAATCATAAATTATTTTATAGACTTACCCTATTTTCTTTCTAGTTTGAACAAAAAATAAAGTTTCAAGCTTTTGAACATATGCTCACTTTTAGATTACAAAAAAACATATTGCAAACCCCTTAGGGTCAACTTTTAAACAAGTACCAACGGTAAGTGTCGCAGCTGTTTCCCTATAACAAAATAGAATAACAGCGGCCATATTGCGACACCATATTGTCGTATGCAGCACTATTATTTATGAAGCTATTTTAAGACAGGGGACCGGCACGGCGTCCAGTGTAAATTATAAAATGTTGGAAAACCTTCGACATTACCAAAGATGGACAAAGTCATAGCACTAACCTGTTAGATCATGAAACTGCTCGTGAAAGCCAATCACTGCGCAGTCCTAATCGTAGTGAGTATTTTTCTTTCCTTTATTATCATAGCACATAATGATGAATTATGAAAGCAATGCGCAGTATTACTTTACCAGAGCAATAGGCATGCAATCACTGGCTGCAAGGGACTGTCACTCAGTTTGTTGATAGCGCATAAGTATAATACATAAGGAGCTGGTCAGTTTACTGTAATAGATTATATGGCTCAGTGCCAGCCATTTGTGTTAAAAGCCTTTAAAGATGAACTAGAATAAAATTTTAGTAGATCTTATAGGAAAGTATCGGTATTTTTCTATCATCTGCAATCGTTTTCGATGTCTGATGTGGTCGGATGGCCAGTATGTTTCATGATTGGCAAAACTGTATTTGAACGGTTGAATTGCTCAGATCAAGTAAAAGTGTGATTATAACGTCTATAGTTGCAGAGACCGACAGAAAAGATGCTAGCAACGCTGCAAATTGAACAAAGCAGCCGATATCAATTATCACAACTATAATAACCTGTGATGTCATTCGCACTTATGTTTCCTACGAGCATTTTAATCTCAATCAAGTTTTGTCTATTTTAATCTTGAAACATGCTGGCAGTCAGACCTCAGACATCAAAGACAGTCACAAATCATAGAAAAATACTTTCTGATAAAATCTACTAAAATTTTGTGCAAGTTGCTCATCAACTGACCTCAGTTATTGACCTCATATGAAGTATCTTATATCAACTGACCTCAGTTATCGACCTCATATGAAGTATCTTATATCAACTGACCTCAGTTATCGACCTCATATGAAGTATCTTATATCAACTGACCTCAGTTATCGACCTCATATGAAGTATCTTATATCAACTGACCTCAGTTATCGACCTCATATGAAGTATCTTATATCAACTGACCTCAGTTATCGACCTCATATGAAGTATGTTATATCAACTGACCTCAGTTATCGACCTCATATGAAGTATCTTATATCAACTGACCTCAGTTATCGACCTCATATGAAGTATCTTATATCAACTGACCTCAGTTATCGACCTCATATGAAGTATCTTATATCAACTGACCTCAGTTATTGACCTCATATGAAGTAGCTTATATCAACTGACCTCAGTTATCGACCTCATATGAAGTATCTTATATCAACTGACCTCAGTTATCGACCTCATATGAAGTATCTTATATCAACTGACCTCAGTTATCGACCTCAAATGAAGTATCTTATATCAACTGACCTCAGTTATCGACCTCATATGAAGTATGTTATATCAACTGACCTCAGTTATCGACCTCATATGAAGTATCTTATATCAACTGACCTCAGTTATCGACCTCATATGAAGTATCTTATATCAACTGACCTCAGTTATCGACCTCATATGAAGTAGCTTATATCAACTGACCTCAGTTATCGACCTCATATGAAGTAGCTTATATCAACTGACCTCAGTTATCGACCTCATATGAAGTATCTTATATCAACTGACCTCAGTTATCGACCTCATATGAAGTATCTTATATCAACTGACCTCAGTTATCGACCTCATATGAAGTATCTTATATCAACTGACCTCAGTTATTGACCTCATATGAAGTAGCTTATATCAACTGACCTCAGTTATCGACCTCATATGAAGTATCTTATATCAACTGACCTCAGTTATCGACCTCATATGAAGTATCTTATATCAACTGACCTCAGTTATCGACCTCAAATGAAGTATCTTATATCAACTGACCTCAGTTATCGACCTCATATGAAGTATGTTATATCAACTGACCTCAGTTATCGACCTCATATGAAGTATCTTATATCAACTGACCTCAGTTATCGACCTCATATGAAGTATGTTATATCAACTGACCTCAGTTATCGACCTCATATGAAGTAGCTTATATCAACTGACCTCAGTTATCGACCTCATATGAAGTATCTTATATCAACTGACCTCAGTTATCGACCTCATATGAAGTATCTTATATCAACTGACCTCAGTTATCGACCTCATATGAAGTATCTTATATCAACTGACCTCAGTTATCGACCTCAAATGAAGTATCTTATATCAACTGACCTCAGTTATCGACCTCATATGAAGTATGTTATATCAACTGACCTCAGTTATCGACCTCATATGAAGTATCTTATATCAACTGACCTCAGTTATCGACCTCATATGAAGTATCTTATATCAACTGACCTCAGTTATCGACCTCATATGAAGTATGTTATATCAACTGACCTCAGTTATCGACCTCATATGAAGTATCTTATATCAACTGACCTCAGTTATCGACCTCATATGAAGTATCTTATATCAACTGACCTCAGTTATCGACCTCATATGAAGTATGTTATATCAACTGACCTCAGTTATCGACCTCATATGAAGTATCTTATATCAACTGACCTCAGTTATCGACCTCATATGAAGTATCTTATATCTTTTCCTTTTCAGTTGGCTTTTCAATCATAAACTTATTCAATATTATTATTAGTAATTATTGTTATTCAATTTTTATTCCCTGACAGACAGACCTACAGACAGACAAGGCATTAAACGAACTTAAACTAAAGCTAATAAAGTATGCATTACCGGCATAAAATTTTGCTGCCAAAAAATCAAAGATCTGATAAGTTTGAAATATTTTAATAAATGAAAGTGAAGATACTGATTGACAAGCGCCTCCCAGCTCTGAGCCTTCATTGCTTCATCGCTATAGACCCTTGCAAAAGATAATCGTTGTTTGACCAAGCTGATATATTCACCCGTAATGCTGGGGATAGTGCCCGACCATCATTCTGCGACCTCATCATCCATATTTATGTAAGGATTACATCGCATCGCTGGTCTACACAATCGCTTTCTGCATTCTATCTCTGTTATTGAGAAGATGAAGTCTATGAGAAGTCGCGGAGCTCACAAGCGGGTCAAAAGTGGCGCAACAGCAGATGAGTACAATGAGTACAGAGTTCAACTCTTGAGAAATAATTTTCATTGCTCATGAAGTCCTGTTTGAACAACTGATCTCTGTTCAAAGCAAGCTTTCTGGTAAATGATTTAGCCCCAATGAGCAGCGCTCTTGTCACATCATATTCAGACTGAGCAGAGGTGACTTCTCTGCTTGAGATACAAAGTGATAGCATATATCAATAGGATAAACCTGGTTAAATGCCAGCAAAAAATGATGAAATTTACAACATAGCATTTAATATTTTGATGAGTGCGTGGATCCCTTAGGAACCATTTGGCCTTTGATCCCTCCAAGCCTTAAAATCAAATTCAGGCTTGGAGTACATTTAGTTTTATATCAAACATAGCTTTAGATTACAATTAGCTTTAAATCGCAAATAGCCTTGAAATAAATATAATCTTACTTCGCATCTTGTTAGATTACATCTAAGATCGCATCTGGTCTTAGATCATATCTAGTCTTAGATCATATCTAGTCTTAGATCATATCTAGTCTTAGATCATATCTAGTCTTAGATCATATCTAGTCTTAGATCATAGCAACTAAGAGCTCTGCTAAAATAATGGAATAAATAAATAAAGCTCTCCTACTAATATCTTCATGTTCGTGTCAGAAGGAGAGTATTATTTCCATGTTACCTCACATCTATATTTAATCTATTATATTGATGCATGAGGAAATACAGTCTTAAAAATACAGGAAAAAGTTCAACTCGTTACAGAATATTTATAAAAAAAAACTATTTATGTACACTATATACAATGGCTAAAATATCAATTTACAAAAAATTATTATATTAATTATGCATTTATACTACAAAAGATGATTGCATTAAACGACTAGCCAGACTTGCTGCCAATTGTAAAAGTCCTTTAGGAAGCTGACTCCTGGCAGCATAGCAACAATGTAATATGTTTGTAGGCAGCACCAATGAGTATACACCATTATCAAATTGTATAAAAATAAAATACATTTCACTGAATCTATGAAAACCTGATATTATGAACTCCAACATCTCTCCTTAGGAAATGTCCATCAGCGGTGCCATGCATTTGACAATCGAAAGCAGTAGGTTTGTTATATATTGTATGTAGGTTGTGGCACAGGATCATAGTGTTTTAGAGACAAATAATTTCTTTGGAGAACTCTGTTTGTATACAGAAGGCTAAACCATGATCCCGGCTGGAAGCGTTGGCAACATCGGAGGCAATGGAGATAAAACCGGTGTAGTTGGCTCATCACAACTGAAACTTGTTGTGCTGGTGCGTGGAGAAGTTGTGCTCTCTCTAGGAGTTGTTACTGGTGACGGGTCAACATCTAGGATGTCCTAAAAAACCAAAATATTAAATATATGTTTTCAAAAGCCGTGTTGACATATATCTTTTACCAAACATAGAGGCAATCGGCATTGAAAAACTTCTTAGGTAAAATTTAATATCATAAAAACGCGAAAGGTTAACTTTGTATTATTGCAGGTGCGTATCTCATATGAGTTTTTGCGTTTTTAGCCAATCAGTAAATTTGGCACCAGACCTGTTACATTTCTAGAGAGCCCACTGATCAGTGAGCTATGCGAAATGATCATAGCTAGAATCCGTTATATTTAAGTTACACTAGCTCCCAATACGCAGTACAAACTGGCTATTTTCAACCTGGGTCATATGAGTCACACATGAAGATAGCGCGGGGGGGGGGGTGGACAAGAGGCGCCGAGCTTACAGCCTCAGAGCCAATAAGGCGTATTGTTCGCAGCCGAGTAAATAAGTAGTATAATAAAAGGTAATCTTATATAAAAACCTCATTTGACACGAGAAAAAGATTTATATCTGTCAGTCAACAGCTGAGTAAATGCGACTCGAGTGGACTACACAATATTCTACGATAATCAAACAAGGAGATAAAATGTAAACGTAAATAGAGTAGCTGGCGAACAGCAGCTAAAAATCCTGCCTGGCGCAGGCCGCCTTGACGCTCATTCCGAGCTGATAATACAACGCGCTTTCCGCTTGGCCTTTTCATCATAGCGGTGGAGACTAAGTGATGATTCGCATGCTCTGGTAATGATTAAACTCAATGATCTCTTCGTTATGGCTGTTTATTAACAATTAGAGGCTGTGTTTATTAAATAAGCCTGTTTATAAGTTGGAACACGCAGCAAGATGATCGTACCTGGCTGATTCAAAGGTAATGGCTTTTATGCAATTAACTGTTTTTGTTAATCGCACACTCCTAGTTTTGCAGACACCGATAAAAGCTTCCTGCAAACGGCTCGGCCTCTCAGCTGCTAAGACTGTCAGCGTTTCCCACAATGCATTAGAGTATTGAATCAACATAAATGCGGTTTAGCGTGACATAAGTGGTGCCTAGAATTGGAAAAGCAGTCTAGAAACAATAAGGGCAGACATTTACATGACTGTTAACAGTGGTTAACTCACATCTCCCGTCTTTTTGACTACTTCTCTAAGATCTTCAAAGATTTCTGCAAAGGTTGGTCTTTGAGCTGAGTGATACTGCCAGCATTGCCTCATGATTGCGTACATGTCCATCGTGCTATATGTTGGCCGGTCCATACGGTGGCCTTCTTGTAACACCTCAAAGAGTCTTTCGTGAGGCACAGTAGGATAAGGGTTGCCTCCTAGCGTGAATATTTCCCAAAGCAGAACTCCATATGACCAGCTACAATGTAAAATTTGTCTTTAAAATATTGCCTCTTTTCAATATATGATGTACTAGTTAAATGTCCTGCATAGCTCAGGTAATAAGAGTCGTTGCACAAAACATTTATTTTTATTTAACATATAACAACAGTTATCATTCTAATTTTCAAACCTCTCATCATCAGAAAAGTGTTCTGTATAGTTTCAATAAATTAACAGAAAAAATAAAACAACTGTAAAGGTTTTCAAGCTGTCAAACAACTGTAACTTTCGAACTTCATATCATGAAGAAAATGTCTTGTGCAGGTCAAATAAATTAAGAATCAAAGTAAAACAACTGTAAAAGTGCTTAAATGTAAAATAATTAGCAAATAATAGCTAAATTAAGTCTGTTTTGCTACGATTACAATAAAAGATGATTTGGTAATGATACAATTAATACGAACTGAAAAAAAAACAAAATAAAAATCCTGAATATGTTGAATTAATAATAAAAATTATTGCAGAGAAATGTAAATAAAAAAAAGGTTACTGTTCTATAAGAAGCTATTTATCAAAACTTTGAATACGGCCCATACTGGTTTCTCTCAATAATGATACCTCTCGATACTGGTACCTCTCGACACTGTTACCTCTCGATACCGTTACCTCTCGATACTGGTACCTCTCGATACTGGTACCGCTCGATACTGGTACCTCTCGATGTTGGTAGCCCTTGATACTGGTAGCCCTCGATACTGGTAGCTCTCGATACCGGTACAATTGTAAAAATGAGATATTGAACTAGCTTTGTCTAACCGAACTGTGAGAGAATGTAGAGGCTATTCCTACTCGAAATAGTACAATTGTTCGGGTGAAAGGTATTAGTTTTTATCGATTTAGCAGTTGAACCTTACGAAAAACCAGATATAGAAGTTCATGAAAACACGAAAAAGCATCGTGTTTCATAGAGTTCATAGAGTTTTAATTAATACGTCATTTAGCGCATGAAATTGGTAAAAGGGAGTATACAGTATATAGCAAGAGCTATGTATCGTAAGGGCAAAAGGGAGTATACAGTATATAGTAAGAGCTATGTATCGTAAGGGCAAAAGGGAGTATACAGTATATAGTAAGAGCTATGTATCGTAAGGGTAAAAGAGAGTATACATTACATAGCAAGAGCTATGTATCGTAAGGGCAAAAGGGAGTATACAGTATATAGCAAGAGCTATGTATCGTAAGGGTAAAAGAGAGTATACATTACATAGCAAGAGCTATGTATCGTAAGGGCAAAAGGGAGTATACAGTATATAGCAAGAGCTATGTATCGTAAGAGCCTTCGTAGACTCCTGGTAGGACTACAAGCCTGCGGTTGCATTCTTCGTGAGTTTAAATCCAGCAGGATGCGAGATTTTAATTCCAAGATTTGAATTTTTAATAGCTATAGCCAGACATACCGAAGAACATACAGACAGAAACACAAACTTTGAGATTTAAATATAATTATAGACTGATAGTATTGTTTCACACTCTTGCAAGCAATCATTCTTAATCACAATTCTTGACAAACATCATTTATTTACCAAGTTAAATTTAGTCACCGCTAAGTTCATTAAATACTGGGTTTTGATGAAAACTAAAATTTCTGCAATAAAAAAATAGAGTATCAAAGAAGATAAGCACAAGACCAGCATTGCCTCTGCCAGTTATTTATATAGAAGGAAGGAGTCTGGTGCTCATTTCAGTTACTGTATAGAATGGAGACTTAGTGCCGCTGGCCTCCTTGGCGCTGGCCTCCTTGGCGTGTTTATCTAACATTTCTCTCTATTGTCAATCTTCTATTCACATCCTTAACTCCATTGTTTATGAGCTGCGTTACAAAGTGCTCACAATCGTGTCGCAGTTAAATTCAAGTTCAGTACAACCAGGTGTGAGTATACAAAAATTTTCAAAGACAAAAAGACGGGTAATAGAATATTACTTACACATCACTCTTCGTTGTGTATTTCCTATCAATCAATGCTTCGGGTGCCATCCATTTTATCGGCAGCTTGCCTTCAGTAACTTTTTTATAATAATCAGACTGAACAAGGTTTCGGGACAGACCAAAGTCAGCAATCTTCATTTCGTAGTTGTCTCCAACTAAGACATTTCTAGCAGCCAAATCTCGGTGAAGACACTGAAATATGAAGCAGTCAAGCCCGGTTAAAGAGGCTTCTGCCAGCATTGAGCAGTCACAAACGACACCGTCAAAGCTTGATTGAATTTCAATGACCACAAAGTGATGAAGCTTGGCATACTTGATAGGGTTTTATGAGAACAACTGTTGAGCCATCAAGTGCCGATGTTGTTCTCAGCAGTTTTCAAGGAGTGCATTGTGATTTAATAATGGACCATCGCATATCAAAACAAGTGATAAAAAAGCTGTTTGGCCCCACAAAGTCACCACAACTCTCTTACCAGCGGCTCTGTTGAAATATTTATTTTTCCTGTGAATCATTTTGTGTGCTGCCACAATGCTGCTTCAAAAGTAAAATCATTCCTAGTTGAATCATAATCTAAGAAAACTGAGAAATCAAAAATGTCTTTGAATAAAGAGAAAAAGCTTCAGATTCAAGCAAACCATAATTTTTTTGTGTGAGTTGAGTGGCACAGAAGTAATTTTCCTATGAGATTTTGAGCAAATTTATCTACCTGTTGGCTGGCGAGGTAGTTCATTCCATCAGCTACCTGGTACGCAAAAGTAACAAGATGTCTTTGCGTCAACTGCAGATCATTATATTGCTGGTTATTGAGAATCCGGCTGCCATAGGAGTAAGCGGGTCGGTGGCTTCTCAAGAAATCTCTAAGATTGCCATGCTCAGCGTATTCAACAATGACATAGAGCGGGCCATCTCGAGTCATACAGCCAACGAGGTTTATGATATTCTTATGTAAACCGAACCTCTTCATTACTTCCAACTCCTGCACCAGATCTATCAGCTCCTTGTCCGTCGCATCAGCTACAAGGGTGCACAGGCTATCATTAGACCTTCAACCACACCAGGCGATAAAAGGAAGCCAAAATCTCTCACAGAGGGCAGTCTCAGCAATTAGTGAAGAGACAGCCAGCAGACAGTAGGAGGGTCAAATGACTCGCCAGGTCACTCATTTAGATAACAGCAATAGCATAGCTTTGTTCTTACCTTTGAGCATTTTGACAGCGATCGGTGTCACTAAGCTGCTATCTTCAGAGGCTGGCGGTTTCAGCTCAGCGTAGTACACGCATCCGAATGCTCCTTCACCCAGTAGGTGCATCATCTGTACCCTGTAAGAACAGCGTAATGTTTGTTAACACTGCTTTATTACCGGAATAAGGTTTTTTTAGCTGATATTTTCTTTGTCTGGCTGCAGCAATTGTGAAAAGTTTAAATACATGCGCCTGATTGTTGAGTTAACAGTCAGGTTGACAAATCTGTGCCATCCATTTACAAACATGATGTTTATTCAAGTATGGCTGACAATTGTTTCAGTTTTCAGCTATCTCACAACTTGAATGGTGAAATTGCTGGCTGATAGTCATTTAGCGGGTAGAAATGTATTAGTAAATAATTTAATGACAGCTAAAATACAAGACGTCTATTTAGGTGTGTATGTGTGTTACAATAAGATGTCTGTTTAGGTATGTATGTGTGTTACAATAAGATGTCTATTTAGGTATGTATGTGTGTTACAATAAGATGTCTATTTAGGTATGTATGTGTGTTACAATAAGATGTCTATTTAGGTATGTATGTGTGTTACAATAAGATGTCTATTTAGGTATGTATGTGTGTTACAATAAGATGTCTATTTAGGTATGTATGTGTGTTACAATAAGATGTCTATTTAGGTATGTATGTGTGTTACAATAAGATGTCTATTTAGGTATGTATGTGTGTTACAATAAGATGTCTATTTAGGTATGTATGTGTGTTACAATAAGATGTCTATTTAGGTATGTATGTGTGTTACAATAAGATGTCTATTTAGGTATGTATGTGTGTTACAATAAGATGTCTATTTAGGAATGTATGTGTGTTACAATAAGATGTCTATTTAGGTATGTATGTGTGTTACAATAAGATGTCTATTTAAGTATGTATGTGTGTTACAAATAGTCATCTTCATCACCTCACTCACTCTCCTCAGAAGAAAGGAATATGAATAAATAAAAGCTTGCCACGTTATTAAGATGTGTTTTTTCCTATAAGGCAGCCAAATACCTGATGCTTGTAATAGAATCCAACCTTGTTTAATATAATGAGTGCAGCATAGAGTATTAAGTGCACTGAATTGCTGCCGGTGGTAAATGGTGCAGGCTAGATCGATGCTGCTGCCATATGAAAGTACCTAATTGACCAATCATGGTGTGTCTATATCAATAATACTAATTGTAAACAGGAGGATGTGGCAAGGCAAGGAGCATCCTCAATAACCAGTTAATAACTAGGAACCTGCAAATGTGACTTCAATCAGAACTAGCGTCTTAAGTGAACACTCTTCTCCTTAATTTGCGGGTGGTTTATCAGGCACCCGCTTCACAGGCCATTTACAGAGACATGCTTTAGGCAAAGGTGAAAGAGTGTACGTGTGTCATACACTAATAACCTGTAATCTGAATTGGGATGCAAAAGCAGATTCGGTGTTTATAGCCTTTCTGTTAAGAAAATGAAAATTTCAACTGACTCAATTGCTACAAATAAACTAAGCTATACCTGTTGCGAGGTCGGATCTCCCACTTTTCATCCAATGGAAATTCATAGTCAGAGTAAGAGCAAATCTCGGAGGACAATCGATTTCGACCGCCTTGTATTTGGACCATCGGAGGCATAAGGGGCTCAACTAGGTCAGATGAGGAATCTTTCATAAAGTCATGATATGTTTCCGTCTAAAGAAGACAAAACAATGCTCAAGAATTGAATAAGGTGTGTAACACCTGCACGGAGCAATTTAATAAGAGTGTCTGAAATGCTCATTAATCCGGTAATCAATATATAATAATCTCTATCAAACAGTTTAAGACTCTTTTACAAAGACAAGGCATCAAACTCCCGCCTTTTATCTCCTCAAATTTACATGGTTTAGATGATAAGAGAATATTGGTGGCAAGTCATACCGGCGCTAATAAAATGATTCTCTTTTTAGCGTGCTTTACAGGTTTCCTTTTCTTTAGCCAAATGATGACGCCGCTGACGACAAATGTCACAAAGACTGTAGCAACAATGGCGGCTATAATCACGTACAGTCCACCGTCTGTCGGCGTCTCAACTTCATGTTGCTGCTCACCAGAGTCTAAAATGTTCATATATTTGCTACCGACTTCGTGGATCTAGTGACATGTGTCATGGATCAACAGGCATCATAGCTTTCATAAAGTTGACCTAACTTTGGCAAATGACGGTGTTTAAATGATTATGATGAAATCATAAATACTTCAACCTTAATTTATCTAAATAGGTAGAGCGGCTGTTTCACAAAGTTATAACAAAAACAAGGAAGAACTCGGGCAAAACAAATGAAAAGATAAAAAGATTCATAAAGCAAACGACAATAACATAGACTAAATGAATCATAAATATGAAAGGAAGTGTGACATCCTTTTCAGGTGATCCAAGTTTATACTAGCAATGCGAAAAGAAGGCTGATATGAAATTTACCTGAATTTTTATATCTCTCAGTAACTGTTAAGTTGAAGACCCGGTAATCTCGACTTTTCATGTTGGTCACAAAACAAACGTACTCTCCTTCATCCGCCTCTGTTACATTTATTAATTCTAAGGTGGAGCCAGGCTTCCAGTCAGTTAGATTCAACGCATTGTTGACGTCCACGCCTTGGTACCGTCCCCAAATATAGTATACCAGTCGGTTTTGTTCTTCTGGTTTGAGAATACGGCAGTCGTAAGTGTAGTTCTCTCCCTTGTAGGCGACAAGTGGTTTGAGATTATCATTTATAATTGTAGGTGGTATCACACCATCTTCTGTTGAAATGAAAATGTAAAAGGTTTTTAAAAATGTAACAAAAATCATAGCTTGTGGTTCAATGTGTCTGTTTAGAGAAATATAAATTCCTTAGTACCTTTTACATCCAAGTAAAAGGATTTGGTGAAGTTGGTTTGGGTTCCATTGCTCAGAGTTTGGACAAACAAGCAGCTAAATGTCTTTTGCTGCTCGCTAAGCTGCGCATCCTTCCATGTTAGAGTTGTGCGTCTTTCATCACTCCTTGAGGGAAACTTTATTCTCATCTATATGAAAATTGATAGAATTCACATTTAATCTAATTAATAAAACTACTATAATTGTCGGCAAAACAGAGATCATCGTGAAAGCATTAAACAATTTTTTTATAGCTTTAGCTCTATCATATAAGTCGACTCTTGTCCGATATCACCTAAATTATATCGCAAATGGAATATTTTATGGCCAACCTGTACATAGTGATTCTCTATTATTCGTATTACCTCTACCATATTTAACTACTATCAATTACACGAGTAGCTGTTTGAAATACTCAATGACTAAAGAATAAATAAAAATACTTTTTGAAAATTTGATTTTTTAAAAGATTCACATGAATATACTAAGTATTTCCACTAGCAGCTATGTTCCCATTCACATATTTTTTCTGGTTTTTAGATTTTACCAATAACCAAAATCTATTGGAGGGTAAAGAAGTAAAAGGTATCATTGGTCATAAACGCATTGGTATCCAACACCTACATCGCTGTCTAAAGCAATCATTCAGTTTTGATGACCCCATCATGGATATATATGTTTAAACAGCCAACCAAAATGCCTGTGATTACATGAGAAATACAATCAAAACTTGAGACCATTACTAGCAGATAGTTATAGCTATCTATGACAATGCATGCATAGAAGCTCACCTTTTCCCTGTCATAAGTGCTTGGTGAATTTGGAAAGTTCTGCGGAACATCATCAACTGACCAGTAAGCTTTTATTTCTGGTTCTCCGTAAACTTCACAACGGAAAGTAAACTCCTCCCCGACTAGCACAGTGATTGTTTGTTGATCATCCAGCTGTGATTCACTTTCCACCCACCTTAGAGCACCTGCAGCAAAGGTCAGTGTTTTTACAGCCCAGACCTTTGTTTTTTATTGTTGATATATCAACATACATTTCACTTTGCCTCTTAATTACTTTGTAGAAAAAGATTGACAGACTCTTACTTTTACACATCATCCATAGAAATATGCATAGATGTAATCATTTACTGAACAAATTAATGCAAGCCCAACCATAGAATTCGACACAACTTACCAACTTTGCTAAAGACATCCGGAGGAGTATCTTCTACATCCACCATAATTGTTTTTTCTTGAATAAGTCCATCGGCACCGGATAGTTCACACGTGTAGCGCCCTTCTGCTGCCTTTTTTACATTCTTCACTTTTAACCCAGCTTTCACTACCTGGTACCTAAAAGAGAGAGCAGCAGACTTAAGGCGTGGTCACACGAGCACCGAACCGAAGTAGGATCGGTTCGGAGGCTGGTTCGGTTCGTGGCACATGTCACACGGCCACCGAAGTAACTTTGCTTCCTAGATACCATACGTATAGAGACATGACACGGTTTCATTAGTAGTTGTTATGTATTTGAGTTAAATATTTCTATTGTAAACAAAAAAACTTTGAGGAACAATTATAAATTATAATTACACAGCAGATTTATCAGAAGATTGTTCGGCTGCTCAAAATAAATCACTCGATACAAATATTTTGCTAACCCTTCCCATCAACATAATTATATTTTTTTTATTAACATATGAATGTTTTTCTATGCTGAGTACATAACAAACAAAAACAGTCTTTATCATAGTACTGTGGTTTTACATAAATAAATCAGTCAACGATAGTTCATCAGGATGAATATGACACATTACTTATATTCTACACGAAAGAAAATCACAACCATTCCCCTACATTTATGCAAAACTTAAGTGCAACATCTTACATTTATGCAACCCAATCACAAGTCCGGGTGAACCTTGTCGTAAATTGCTTCATGTTGTTTATTAAACGAAATAAAAGTATCGTCCCATTTCTTTTTTAACTTTACTCACACGCACGTAAGAAGAAATGTGACGCGTGCTCGCTAGAATTCTAGAATTTTAACCAGCCAATAAGAGCAAGGGTTCGGCACGAAATTTCGAGCAGTACCGAAATAGTTCGTTTTGGCCAGAAATGTCCTCAGCCGAACTTTTTAGAGCTGAAAACGACGTCGTTTTGCGTCATTTAGTTCGGTTCGGTGCCCGTGTGACCACGGCTTTACAATATATTTTACTAGGCTTTGTCACAATATCACTCATTGATAACCTGAAGAAAAACTGAGCTAGTTTAGGTTCCAACACGTAGCTAATCAAATAGTAGACGCCTCAACCTTTTCGTGCTCTAAGCCAATCTCATATCCATAGGAGCCTTGCAATCTTTATCTGTGCACTTCAATCTAATTTACGACTTTTTGGCTCCCACAACATTGTACAGCGTACCACATTGTTACTACTACTAGCAGAGACATACTGTACAGTGTACCACATTGTTACTACTACTAGCAGAGACATACTGTACAGCATACCACATTGTTACTACTACTAGCAGAGACATACTGTACAGCGTACCACATTGTTACCACTACTAGCAGAGACATACTGTACAGTGTACCACATTGTTACTACTACTAGCAGAGACATACTGTACAGTGTACCACATTGTTACTACTACTAGCAGAGACATACTGTACAGCGTACCGCATTGTTACTACTACTAGCAGAGACATACTGTACAGTGTACCACATTGTTACTACTACTAGCAGAGACATACTGTACAGTGTACCACATTGTTACTACTACTAGAAGAGACATACTGTTCAGTGTACCACATTGTTACTACTACTAGCAAAGACATACTGTACAATGTACCACATTGTTACCACTGCTAGCAGGCTAGAAGGAAATGGTATGAGAGACTTGTTGAAGCAGTGAAATTGAAGACAAAAGTACTGTGAAAGAAAAGTTATATTTAAGCACACACCAAGGCGTTTAGAGCCACTCCTAAGCTTTTAGATAGCATTGGTGCCCAGAGGGTAAGATATGTTTTCCTTTTCCTCACCAATAACAGGAGTCTAAAGCCTGGTACGCATTTTTCCCTGAAACGGTCTGCTCATTGGTTGTCTTTTTGGCATTTTCAATAAATTGCATATGTGAATGGAATATCGATGCATACTTTTAAATAAACCTGCAATGAAATTTACCCAATGAAATATTTTTGTATAAAAAATGTAGAAGGAAAAAAATGTAGTCGTACCAGACTTTAATAAAGAAGCCTATCAGAGAAATGAGAAAAAAGACTTGAGCCAAGCTACTCCAACCTTACCTTTGATCATGCAGCCAGTAGTGGCCGTTGCTAAAGCTGCAGACGAAACAGATAGCGAGTGGACAATCAACAAACAAGCTTCCAACACAAACTCATGCATAACAAGAAGCTAAGGCTAAGACAGACACGAACATACAGGAAAGATGGATTATAACCAATTTCATCATTCATAGCGACAACAGCAACTGCATTCTGTATGAATGGCGCATGCTAGCGTACAAATATACAGAGCATATAGTTTGGGAAAAGTGTGAGACACTTACGAGGCATTTCTTGAATCAATTCTAAGCCCGTCCTTAAACCAATGCAAGAAAGCCTCTCCACGATTTGACACTTCGCAAGGTAGTAGTCCCAAATCTTCACCTTCCATAAGACTGATTAGTTCAAAACTGTTGCCTCTGATTCGTGGCCCATTCGGAGGTCGAGATTCACCTGAAGGTAACAGGTCAGAGCCTAAAACGATTAATCTCACTGAGATAATGTAAAAATAAAAAGCCAAAAATAAGAATTTAAATAGGAGTTCGATTTCGTTCGACTGAAGCCCGAGGTATCAGCTGCAGTGCATGACTAGGGGGAGAAAGCAGTGGAATCAACACTCTTGGCTTATATCGCCATCAGTGATAAGACTGCTAAGGTTTGTTCAGACAATACTCGCGTTTACACAGCGTCTTTAATATTGCCCGCGATGACAAAGCTTAGGAAGATCACACAGACTCCATAACTTACTAACAAACGAGAAACTTTCTAGTAGTTCTGCACTAGTAAGTCCACCATTACTGAAAAAAAGTATGTGATAACCAAATGTTTCACAGAGGTTTTTTTGGGTAATGTAACATTGTGTAGCTCAAATATCTGGCTTTCGTCAGACCATGACACAATACCGTTTTCTTTGCAAACATTTCACAGAGATAGGAAAACATAAGTGTTGAAGTCTATGACAGCCAATTATGTCAGCTGACACGGTAAACTCTACCTGCCAAAAAAAGGTATTGCAGAATACCAATCTAGTGCCGCTACTGAGTGAATGCAATGGATTTAGAACCTTAAAAGCAAAGAGCTGTAGATGTCATTTTAATAATTAAACGTAAACAATTGTTTTTATTCTGTGTTTGCAGTTTGCACCGCATGCCAGCATTGGCTTTTTCGTAGTATTCGGTCTGACAATAGCGATTGTGCTGGTGCGTGACTCAGTCATCTCTTGTATACAGTTACAGTTCATAGCTCTTGCATTCATTAGGGAATCGTGTGCTTTGTCAATCACAAAAACTAAAACCTTAAACAAAGTGCAACATTATTGTGTTCTTAAGTTGTCTTTTGTGAAAGCGTTTTAGTTTGAATGAAAGCAAGCTGTATCACCTAGAATACGGCAACCATGAATTGATTTTAGCAAAGTCGTAGATAATAAAGCTCCATCAAGGCAGTTTCAAATTCTACGGCGACTTGACAAAACGCTGTTATTATAGGATATTCTACAGGCTAATTAACTTTAGGTGTCGTGTTCCGAGAGACAGGCAAGGTTTGACACTCGAGTTAATAATAACAGGCCTTATTAAACAGTTGTATAATTTAACATCTTCAGCACTGACCTCACACGCAACTTTCAAACAATTATGCTAATCACAAGCTGTAAGAGTCAACAAGAGCATGAATGATTTCCTTTATCATAGTCTGCAGACTGCAGAAGTCTTTTCCACATTCAGTCTGTCTTCCTCTTTGTAAAATGCCAAATAATATTAAAAAACTCCTACTGCTACAAATCAGAAAATACAAGCAAGCATATTTTCAGTGAAGAGCTTCTACAACTTCAAAAGTATTACTCTTGATCGAGTTTTGTCTCTCCTAAACACTATTATTGTTATTATTGTTATTATTGTTATTATTATAATTGCTCAGAAGCACCGCAAAAATACAGATAATCAACTCGGGAAAAACAAGCACTTTTAATGGTTTATTCTGTCAAAAAAAATGTTCAATTTCCATCGAGTTGTTTAGCGTATAATAGTTGAAATACCTAAAGGAGACGTGTTGAGTTGTCGAACATTTCGATGCAGCAAAGGATGAGCAGCAGTAAGAGAGATATATAGTAGTGTGAAAACACTTAACACATCCATCTTGGTGATCGCTTGTCTCAAATCATAGCCTTCTTTTTGAGCGAATCTATTCGGTTGTAAGAGACAACTGTGTATGCTCTGCAATTAGAAATTAGCAAATTGGTTGCAAATAAAAAGCATTCGAGTGTCAAAAAAGATAGATTTGTTTTAAAAATAGATTCTAGATATTACAAAATTCATTAATTTTATATTGTTACTGATTTAATAAAAAGTTAATTCATATCATTCAATAAAACTGTTTGAAGATACAAAATACAGCATTACAAGACAGCATTTTGTCATAAAGCATCGCCTGCAGTTCACTTTCCATCTATAGTTTCAATGTATAAACAATTATTTGAATATACTTCCAAGGAGCTACATAGTTTTTGAGGACGTGTTGCATGCAGGTTGATGAAAACTTGGTCAATTTGTAACTCTGAAGTTGAGGGTGTGTATAACAGAATTTGTTAGTTTGCATCTCAATGTAACTTTTCCTTAGGGTTCAAGAGTATTAAAAACATCAAGTAATTTTATCAGCACGCGCGTTGCATACTTACTTGGAAGAACGAAGATAGTGATTTATGGAGAGAAGAGAAATATTCCAATATGACTAATTATGTCAGTGACAGCGGTTATCAGTCAGCAGAATCAACAAGTGTTTACCTTGTGGAGCTATGATCAAGTGTAGGCACTGTGTTCCATCCGTGTGTAAGCTCGCTTGAACAGTTCTGATATCACTAATACACTACTAGACAAGGCTCCGCCCACAGCCACCAGTGAAGTAAGACAATTACTAACTCATTTGATACACTATAGGTTTGATGCATAAGTTAGGTACATGTACTGTAGTTAATATAACTGTAGCTACAAAAATTAGAATACTTCAAATGATGTACTATAGCACTTAATATCTAAGACAATAACACTTCCTTTCATACAAATACCCTTTTTAAGATTTCACCACTACTTGCTGAAATGTGGAAATAATGAGTTGACTACCAGAGCTATGGAGTTGACTACCAGAGCTATGGAGTTGACTACCAGAGCTATAGAGTTGACTACCAGAGCTATGGAGTTGACTACCAGAGCTATGGAGTTGACTACCAGAGTTATGGAGTTGACTGCCAGAGCTATGGAGTTGACTACCAGAGAGCTATGGAGTTGACTATCAGAGCTATAGAGTTGGCTATCAGAGCTATGGAGTTGACTATCAGAGTTATGGAGTTGACTACCATAGTTCACTAGTCAGGACTCATGTTAAATGAGAGATGACTACGAAAAACATTAAAAGCTGTAAAAACTGTCAGAAACATATTTTCATGTGTTCAACTTCTCCTGTTAAAATGGGAGAATACGTATGCTACTATACACACTTATCAAGCATAGATTTGCTAACATCCTCAAATGACCACATCAAGCTAAGCCAAATATCAACTCGCAAAAGCATTTGGCACTCTGGCATATTTTCTATGAATTTTACTTTAAGAAGAACAGCATACAGATATATATATATATATATATATATATATATATATATATATATAACAGATATTACACAGTGGCCAGTTTTAAAATTTAATTCTCAGTCTTTGCTGAAAAGAGTATATTGTCGATCCAGCTTGTAAACCTGTAATGAGAAGGTAAAAAGTGCTTGCCACTCATTAACTGAATCATTTGAATGGTAATTTTTATTGGTTGTACTTAGCAATTTGTATATTGGTTGTACCTAGCAAGTTGTATATTTGTTGTACTTAACAAGCTGTATATTTGTTGCACCTAGCAAGCTGTATACTTGTTGCACCTAGCAAGCTGTATATTTGTTGCACCTAGCAAATTGTATATTGGTTGTACTTAGCAAGTTGTATATTTGTTGTACCTAGCAAGCTGTATATTTGTTGTACCCAGCAAGCTGTATATTGGTTGTACCTAGCAACCTGTATATTTGTTGTACCTAGCAACCGGTATACTTGTTGCACCTAGCAAGCTGTATATTTGTTACACCTAGCAAGCTGTATATTTGTTGTACTTAGCAAGCTGTATATTGGTTGTACCTAGGAAGTTGTATATTTGTTGTACCTAGCAAATTGTATATTGGTTGTACCCAACAAGTTGTATATTGGTTGTACCTAGCAAGCTGTATATTGGTTGTACGTAGCAAGCTGTATATTGATTGTACCTAGCAAGCTGTATATTGGTTGTACCTAGGAAGTTGTATATTTGTTGTACCTAGCAAATTGTATATTGGTTGTACCCAACAAGTTGTATATTGGTTGTACCTAGCAAGCTGTATATTGGTTGTACCCAGCAAGCTGTATATTGGTTGTGCCTAGCAAGTTGCATATTTGTTTTACCTAGCAAGCTGTATATTGGTTGTACCTAGCAAGCTGTATATTGGTTGTACCTAGCAAGCTATATATTTGTTGTACCTAGCAAGCTGTATATTGGTTGTACCCAGCAAGCTGTATATTTGTTGTGCCTAGCAAGTTGCATATTTGTTTTACCTAGCAAGCTGTATATTGGTTGTACCTAGCAAGCTGTATATTGGTTGTACCTAGCAAGCTATATATTTGTTGTACCTAGCAAGCTGTATATTGGTTGTACTTAGCAAGCTGTATATTGATTGTACCTAGCAAGCTGTATATTGGTTGTACCTAGGAAGTTGTATATTTGTTGTACCTAGCAAATTGTATATTGGTTGTACCCAACAAGTTGTATATTGGTTGTACCTAGCAAGCTGTATATTGGTTGTACCCAGCAAGCTGTATATTGGTTGTGCCTAGCAAGTTGCATATTTGTTTTACCTAGCAAGCTGTATATTGGTTGTACCTAGCAAGCTGTATATTGGTTGTACCTAGCAAGCTGTATATTTGTTGTACCTAGCAAGCTGTATATTGGTTGTACTTAGCAAGCTGTATATTGATTGTACCTAGCAAGCTGTATATTGGTTGTACCTAGGAAGTTGTATATTTGTTGTACCTAGCAAGTTGTATATTGGTTGTACCCAGCAAGCTGTATAATGGTTGTACCTAGCAAGCTGTATATTGGTTGTACCCAGCAAGCTGTATATTGGTTGTGCCTAGCAAGTTGTATATTTGTTGTACCTAGCAAGCTGTATATTGGTTGTACCTAGCAAGCTGTATATTGGTTGTACCTAGCAAGCTATATATTTGTTGTACCTAGCAAGCTGTATATTGGTTGTACCCAGCAAGCTGTATATTTGTTGTACCTAGCAAGTTGTATATTTGTTGTACCTAGTAAGCTGTATATAGGTTGCACTTAGCAAGCTGTATATTGGTTGTACCTAGCAAGCTGTATATAAGGTTGTACTTACCAAGCTGTATATTGGTTGTACCTAGTAAGCTGTATATAGGTTGTACTTACCAAGCTGTATATTGGTTGTACCTAGCAAGCTGTATATTGGTTGTACCTAGTAAGCTGTATATAGGTTGTACTTACCAAGCTGTATTTCAATTATGATTGTTGCTGAGCTTATCAACACACCTATGACATAGAACCAGCAGGACAAATGCACTACACAGAGACACATGAGTAAAGCAGCTTTCATTGGCCAACTTACAGCTGGATTAAAGAGTTCTATCTCTACATTTGAAGGAAAATTGTTTGACATCCTTTTTAAGATGCTTTAAAATCTAAATACAAATTAATGACCAGATTAGCATATATTGTTAATTTAAGGCTGCTTTTGATAGGTTTGCTTACTTTCCGCTAACTAACCTAGCATGGATCATGATAGTGTTTACTTTTAATTTTTTGAAGTTATTCATTTGACTAGATCAATTATGTAAATTATTAGCAAATTTGGAGGTTTTGGCTAAGTTGGTTACAGCGACGAGGGAGGCAACCCTCAATCAGACTTCACATTCTCACAAACGGTGCAACTGGAATTAACTCAACTAGACCGTAACTTAAGATCAAAGAACTTTTTATATCACAGTAAGTTTCAATTGTTTAACCATAATAGATTTTAATTTTATTTGTAATTTGTAGATATGTGCCCTAGGGCATTGAACCTGGGCCTAGGGGGAAAAAAACATGACATGGTGCACAATACCTAGTATTTTTTTAATATAATACATAATTAAAGCAATCACTTGATTACATTTTTGCTTTAAAGTTTTTTGTATAAATTGATTTGTTATCTATTGGTTTCAGTAACTAGCCAGTTCATGTTTTAACTTTTTCCTTATATTTTAGTATGCGTAAAAAGGATCGCTAGCATTCTATGCGTAACTCCCCCCTAGTATTCTATTTATTATCGACACATTTATAAGTTAATTTGTTACAACGGCTAGTTGCTCCAAGGGTTAGTTGTCCCAAAGGCTAGTTGTTACAAGGGCTAGTTATTACAACGGCTAGTTGCTCCAAGGGTTAGTTGTCCCAAAGGCTAGTTGTTACAAGGGCTAGTTATTACAAGGGCTAGTTGTTACAAGGGCTAGTTGTTACAAGGGCTACTTGTTACTATGGTTAGTTGTTACAAAAGTTAGTTGCCGTAGGTTAATAACTAATGATGATAACGTGACCACACTAATTCGGATTGAGCTGTCAGAGATGTTCAATCACTTTATGTGGAGTTGTGTTACTAGACACATCTATTTCATAACTCCAAATTTAGTTTTTGATTTCTGTCCAAACTGGCAGTATGTATTTACACAAAAATCTTTTTATAGAACACCTGCAAAAAGAATGAATGTTTATTTTCATAACTATAAAGAGAAGAATGCTAGCTTTTAAAAAAGTCATATCATATATGTATTTATGCCAAATATTAAAAATGGTACACGTGAAACCTGACTAACATCTCAAGCTGTCCTATACTTCTTTTGTACTGCAATGTACATGTATATTAAGCAGTAAAGTATAATTATGTTACATTTTATTGATCAGCTTTAGCACCAAGACAAGCAGTTAAAAATGTAACTACCTTTGCTTAATGGGACGAGCTATAAACTATTAAGAATGAGAAGTAGAGCTTGTAAAACACAAGTTTCAACGATTGTTAAAATATGTAAAAAGTTAGTCATCCGATATACACAGCGATTGTTAGATTGCGCGACAGTCTGGCTCATAAAATATAAATAAATTGTAGTTATATGATTAGTAAGTTAAATTTAATAAAACAAAAAGGATAAAGGCATAAAGAGACAGTTTTAACTTCACTCATTGAATCATCTATAGAAAAAAAATCAATTCATCTTAATAATTTTCAATTCGCGGAGTCTGCAATTTCAAAACATACTAATTGTTAAGTCCACTCATTTCTTATTGCCAGTTATTAACCCTTTCAAATTGTTCTGTTTGCTAACCCAGGTGAAGCTTGTGGATCCTGCAATCATTAACCATTGGCTGCCAACAAACAAACTTTGCTGTTTGATAATACTATGTATTTTGGAATAATATTATCGCTCAAGCCTGCAGCTATTTGGATATTTACAGCATTACGGTTTTGTACTTGATCCGTATCATGACACATACATCTCTGCAATTGCACACCCGATTGTGTTGTAAGCTTGCCTGGCTTTTTTAAGTTGGTAAATACAGGTTCCTACATGCAATCAGATTTTAATAAACTTCAGGTACAGAAGTACTATATTTAGCCATGCATTGATGGAATGCTGTCTGTGGTGGAGCTTGTCTTATCACGTACAGTTAGGAATTTAATGATTCTGGCATGCCTATAAATATGGCCAATTTGCTACTGTTTCAGGCATCAAGCAACACATCACACAGCGAATATTTTTTTAATGCAAGAGACCCCTTTTCTATTTTTAATAAACTTTCGAAATGCACCTACATGATAAATTTTAGACAAACTTTTATTGACTTTATCAGCAGTAATACAGTTTACGGTCTTCATGGTCAAATCTTGATAGTCATTGTAAAATAGCTAATAACCATTCAAGGTCAAACTTCATTATTTTCCATATGGGATTATTACAAGTTGAATCAACTAAAGTCAACTACTAGAATAGTATATTTTTCAAGACTCAAAATGAACTGCTGAGAAAAATATCAGATGAATTGTGGAATGAAACCGACATTTGCTCTTGCCTTTAAAGTACCGCCCTGGTACATAAATGACCGAATTATAGCAGTTATCAGATATTTTATTGTGACGCAGCAACAGAGAAGGTCTGTACACCAAACGGCTGGTTACCAAATGATCTAAAAACAATAGGCAAACCAAAAGAATGCACTACAAACACTGGCTAATCAAATGTAGTATGACAAGTAAAATACGCTTTCTAATTTGTCATATAGCCTAAACTGCAGATGACAAAAAATCTTAGACTTGTTTTCCTATTCGACAGGCTCATGCAGAAGTGCCTGTTTAGACTTGTCAGAGGTGACAAAATTTAATAGCTGATTGACAACCCTATTGCAGACAAACAATGCGACAGGCATACCAACAGCCCCTGGCATACCTATAGGAAATGACAGAATGTAGCCTACGATGTAGACTATGGAGTTGTCAAGATATGTACTGATATCAAAGAATAAAACTGGCTCCTTTCTGTATACTAGTAAAACCACAGCTGAGATAACATAGAGTCCAATCTTAGCGTAATAATACGCCTTCCAACGGATCCATATCTGAGTCTGCTGAATAGTTTTTAGAGCTGCTGTTTTAGAGTTGATCTTTCTGTTTAACTTGGCATGTTTGGCGAATTCATCAACCATACTGATCTCGGCCTGCTGATCTTTTAGATCCTTAATCTCATTCATGAGGTCTTCAGCTTCTCGAGCTCTTCCTTTAAGATGCATCCATAGATGTACGCATATGGAGGGAAGAAACCTCGCGCACAGTGGTAAGGTGAGGCAGAGAATGAGCAGCCATGTCCACATCATCTGATCTGTAGTAAAGTGTGCACTTTCACAGGATTGACACAGGTCAGAAATTTCTCAGTGATTTTGATCAGACCCAGGCTAAACTACCCTATGTCCCTGCATATAAATCTATCTCGCATATAAGCCGACCTTAGAAAAATAGCTTTGAAATCAGGCAATTTATAAGAAATCACTTATAAGCCGATCCTATATATTGTAACACCGCCATACCTACCTATCAAAGCAAAAAAGGTTGCAGAAATGAAGCAGCTTTTGCAGGCTTAGTACAAAGTGTTTCCGATTGGTGATTAGTTGTATAATTAGCCTATCGTGTCACCGCTTAATCGAAAGGAAACAATCCGTTTGCATTGAGCCAGTGAAAAACATGTTTGCATCTCACGCTGAGTTAAGTTTCGCTTTGCAAAAACACGTTTTATAGCATACATTCTTTTTTGCGACAAACAGACACATTATAGCTACATAGGTTTAACAAATTGTAGATCAATAGAATTCCAATGATTATCTATTGGGCTATGGTAGTAGTGATGGTGAGTATTTATGTTTAACAGTAATAATAATGCCGTAAGCTATAGTAGTTGTGGTATCTCGTGTGACTCGAAACACGAGTTACCACTATTTGTCGAAACCTGTCAACCACGATAGTACAAAGAGAACAAAAAACGTCCAAACACATTTGTGGCCTTTTTATGGCATCAGATGATGTAAAACTTTTTTGCTAATTAATTTGGTCAAATGTTATGACAACTTATATGCATCAATGTCAAATATTTGGTCATACCAAATATTTAATTGTCTTGGTAAAAAAGCTAATGGTAGTGAAAGAGTTAATGGTAGTGATAAGCATTATTGTTGTTTTTATTTTATTAAAGGTTTACTTGCAACAAAATTCACATTACAGGTATTTGGTATCAAAAGGTTCACTGTCTTGTCACTGTCACTGGCTCTGCTGTAGGTGCAAAATATGTGAAAATGTGATTACAAGCTCTTAAAAGCTCAAAAACGAACAGTTAATCGCAGCCATCACAAAAACGCCGTAGTTTGGAATTTCTTTATTTGGCTGACGTACTTTAACATTTTGGTTATCATTTTGACATGTGATGTTATCTCGTGAAATTAAAGACCAATAAAAGGCTCGATATAAAACGTCTCGTAGCACTAGTTTATGACAAACACTTCGGGTTCTACCGGTGAGCCCTTATAACAAATTTTTACGGAATTTGTGAAAATATTTCGATGAATGAGGTTGCATGAATGTGTAAACAAAAGCCATCGTGTTCATCTACGTCCCATTTGAGCCATTTTGGAAACGGATTCCAATCTGCGACGTTTTTGAGATGACAGCGATAAACTGTTTGTTTTTGAGCTTTTAAGAGCTTGTAAACACATTTCCACCTACTTTGCACCTACAACACAGCAGAGTAAGACATGATGAATCTGTTGATACCAAACAGCTGTAATGTGAACTTTGTTGCAAGTCAACCTTTAATAAAGTTGAGTTAATGAAAGTTCGAGTTGGAGTTGTTGAAATTAAGTTAGCATAATGGCATTTTGTTTGCTTTGAATCAAAGTTACGTGTGTACAAGCAGGATCCCTTAGTTTGGCAAACTTTTTTGGTATTATAGAATTTGCTTATATGCGGGGATATACAAAACTCAAGACAGTACTACCTGCTGACACTACTACCTGCTGACACTACTACCTGCTGACAGTACTACCTGCTGACAGTACTACCTGCTGACACTACTACCTGCTGACACTACTACCTGCTGACAGTACTACCTGCTGACAGTACTACCTGCTGACAGTACTACCTGCTGAGATACAAGAATTTTAAGTTTATTGATGTGTAGTTGAATAACATTTTGCTTGTTTGTATTTTACTACATTGTCAAGACTAAAGAGCTTTCATAGCTTTCGAGAATGCAATTATCCAGCATCAGGCCTTAAATAAATCAACTCTATTAGCAAAAACTTTAATAAAATAAGGAAATTTTACAAGCTGCATTTTCTAAATTTGTTTAAAATTCGGAGTAGAGCAAGTTAGGGTTAGAGTAAGTTAGATTAGATTAAGCTGCATAACTTTATCACCACCTCCAACCTACTCATCCCAAGCCAACATTTCGATTCGCGTTTCTCTCAGGCGCAGTATCAATATAAACCTCATTGATTGTTGTTTTATTGATTTAATTTTATACATATAATTCTGCCTTTTATATTTGATCTTGAACAACATTTCGCATAATACAAAAATGATTTTAATGCGATGTGTAATTACTGGCAGTACTTATTAGGAAATTATTGTAGGCTTTTAACCTGTAGAATCGAATTAAACGGATTACAATGTATTTTTACAGGAATACTAGCCGAATGTCTGGCATTGCACGGGTATTAAAACAGCTTATAAACAGTGGCACGTAACGTAGTTGCCTGCCACTTGCCATTAGCCTGGCATGTTGCCAATGGCTAGTTTGAGTCGTGAGAACAAGCTTTAGTTATGTTCTGTAACGCAAAGTGCTATGCGTATTTTAACCCTAATAATGACTCAAATTGCCCGAGGAATCTATCCATCTCGCGTAGCTTAAGTGGTTAGGTGATTGCCTGGTGGTCGGGAGGTTCCGAGATCAAATACTCTGCAATACGGAGTTCTCATTGCTAAATACCCATCACTATAGCTAGACAGATCGAATGTGAGACGATAAACTGAGACATATATATATAGATTTGCCCCAACATATAATACCTTAACATACATAATGGATCATGAAGTGAATTAACTTTGACTGTAGTAGGAAATAGTGAAAAAAGTATCTTTTTATATTTCCTGACATATCTTCTACCTTCCAAGAGATTGCAACATATTTCAAAGGCTTCTCAGTGAAATAGCTTTGTTTACATACAACATCCCTGTTGATAGTTTTGCTATTATAATAATGACATACTAAAGAGTAATCAAACATTTTTGACTGCATTCTTCTACATGCACAGACACGATAACGTAGAGCTAGTTAAGATAATAGCATTACCAAATTTAATAACAAACTTAGTTTTAATGCTATGACTGGTATGACGTAGTTGGCAAGTAGTGGTTCATTTTACACTTTAGCCTTCCCTCCGTTGGGCTGCTTTGGCTGAATTCTACAGCAAAACTGTACTAGTGCTGCTTTTGAAGTTGAATACTTCCTGATATGAAAACACTTTGCTAAAAATCCTTCCATCTTTTTTAAAACTTTTTGTTGGACTGTTGAGCTAAATTGTAAATATACAGCGAAGACTTGGTGCAACCCTTCATGCTTAACAAATACAGCCAAATAGAACTTTAAACACCTCATCTTTAAATTCGTGATATCTAAAAAGGCGATTATATGATCAAGGATATTAGAGATAATGCAATGATCTAAAGTGACTATCTGCAGTGAGGACTACCTCCTAACATACCTAACCCCTAACCAAGAGAGCACTGAGCCAAAGACCTTTCCTGATCAAAATGAGAAGCCTAAATATGCTAGCGTGTTATACATGTGACATAGCATGTGTCCTACATAGCAAGGACCCATCAGAATTTGTATGTGCAACAGCTATTGGCTTAAGGGGGGGGGGACAATGCCAGTTCTTTACTAGACTACCATTATGAATTTTACTTAAAGTATGAAAAAAGATCAATTAGCAGAAACTGTAAAACTGTACACAAAAACCTCTCCAAAAAGCCATCAACCTCTGAGCAAGAGTAGTTTATTCTTATGTAGCAGCCTAATGCGGCTCGGAATATGTATAGCATAAAGGCAGAAAATAAATTACATGTACGTGAAAACAAAGGCAATCACATGACATATACAAAAAGTAATGAAACAAATGTAACTGAAAAGTTGGTTACAACCTAAAAGTTCATTCACATTCATTCAAATATCAAAATACTATGTTGTGTCATAAAATTAATAAAAAACTAGCAAAAATCCTAAAAATCACTAAGAAATTAGCAACGAAGTGTTTTTATGTAATTGCTTGGCCTGCCCATATAAAGTTATTAAGCAGCACAGAAGCTGCTAAGCACCATATTTATAAGCGCCATAAATATTTTTGGTAAAATCTGAGTTCCAAATCAGACAAAACTTATTTTAGTAAAATTCTCGCAAAGGACGCATGAAAATCTTTTTTAAAGTAATTTTTGAAATTGCACAGAATTGAGTATTGCTGCACTAGTAAATGCGACTACTAACCTAGACAAGAACCACTCAAAAGAAACGTTGGTCTTTATGGCTGACAAAAAAATGGTGACGAGTGTGTTGTGAATTCGTAGTAAAGTTGATCAACAAATCTTCACTAAAACTAATAGTTCTCACTTTCACAAAATATTTAATCTATACGTATCTTTTTTTTGTACAAAAAAACAAAAAGGGTATAAAACAGCCGTGTAAAAACTGACGGGCTTACTGGCCGCCTAGGGTTGCCGTGTTAAAACATATTAATTTGAGTCGAGCACTTTGGCCTGCAATATTTGAAATCATTTCATTCATAAAGTTATCTTATCTATTCCGCTAGGTGATTATCGTTAGCTCTATTGTATTAGCAACTCTTCGCTAATGATTGTAATCAAACAACGAACTCGGAAATTGTATTGATATCAAATGGTACATCTTGCTGCAGTTATTGGACTACAACATTAAATTGACCCGCTTTCACAAATTTATTGAAAGTTTACTTAACGTTAGAGTATATGTTTGCCATTATTGTTATTGTATTTTACAACTTTTGTTAACTTTTGCAACTAGATTCCGTGCATTCTAATAAAAAGTATTGGGTGATTTTGATTAGTGGTTATGACATTGGCGTTTTGATTAGTGGACTAGAAGTGGGAAATTATTTACATAAATTATCAGTGTGTCCGTTGTTAGCTCATCCTCAAGCTGACTCCTTTACAGCCTAAACCAGCTGCTCTAACACAATTGGCAAAAGGAAGACAACCAAAGTAAAATAAAAGTATCTTTTAGTCAAGTGGTTGGCACATGGCAAGCAAATACCACACCAACTTGATTAACCTATTTGTTTTTGGTCAAGTTATTAACGCCGGTTTACTAGCTGTAAAACTGTTTTAGCTTAACCATATTAGTTATGCATGCAACTACAAAACCTAGCCATAATAAAACATCTGCCGTGAACTTGATTGGTTGTGCATCTTTAATTGAAAGGTAGTAGGTACAAGGCAAAGGTTTAGCTACTATGGACGTTTATCTTCTTAAATCTGACAACCAATTTAGGTTCAGTGCTTACAAGCAATATTGCAAGCAAATTACAACTGACAAGAGTGAAAAAGAATTTGTGACACTAATCATCAGAATTTGATCATATTGATGAAAAACTACTTGAAATGTTAATGCTTAGTCTGCCTAAATGCAAAAATCTTGTAAAAAAAATTTTTAATTTAATAATAATGCTGATAAATGTGCATGCAAATAAAATTTGCCTCTCAAATCTGTTTCCCTATTTTCTCTGGGTTACAGTAAAACTTCTACAGTTTATAAACGTAGTTTTTAGACGTAGTTTTTAATTTCTCAGCTTATAAATGTAGATGAGTCATCTCATAGATGATTTTTCTGGGAAGCATGTCGCCTATTTATCCTCTAATATATAATATTAAACTTTTATGCCTGTAACAGAGATAATTTTTCATCTACTAGTACTAGATTGGACGAGAACCAACTACGTAGTCGTATAAGGCAGAATGAGGAAAAAGTAGCATGATCTTTAATTAAACCAGATAGTATCAAAAATTGGTTCAATTTTTATCTCTTTCATTACCAGTTCCGGCACACATAACTTTTTATCCATTTTTGATCCAAGGACATTAATTGCACGAAAAAATTACCAAGCGTGAACGTAACTACCAACTATACAACATTCTCATACTTACAATTCTTATTGATTCGGAGGATTAGAGTAATTTTTGGAGGGTTATTGGGCAAGCTACTCTCAAAAAAATTAGTCAACGAAATGGGTTTTAATAAGTAGTGTAAATATTGTAACAATGACTAAGACAGTCTTAATAAGAATGAATAAGTAGGTCTCAATAAAAAGGTGTGTGAAAAAGCACTACATTTCTTATGGAAGTGAAATCAATTTAAGAAAGTTTTAAGCTAATAAGTAATTAATGCTATTCAATTAGAAATATTTTGGTAAATCACATAAGCAGCACTTGTTTGTATCTACTAGATTTAGTGAACCTTCAAGCTTAGTAGAAAAGTGTGCCGGTTCAATTTCCAATGTGCTGTCACACTTCTATTTCCGGTTTTTGTATAAACTGATTGGTAAATCGGTAGAGGCTAATACTTTTTACGCGAACAATTATATTATCTTAAGTAGGAATAGCCTCTACATTCTCTCTTCATTTGGTCAGACAAAGACACTCCGATATCTCATTTTTACATTTGTACCAGTATCGAGAGGTACCAGTATCGTCATATTCAAAGTTTCGATGGATGCTGGATTCCAACATCCGCTGGAAGAGTGACTTTTTTTATACACACACACTTCTATGCACAAATTGTCATTATTAATTCAACATATTTAGAATTTTTATTTTGTTTTTTCAGTTCGTATTAATTGTACCATTACCAAATTGTAATCTTTTATTGTAATCATACCAAAACAAACTTAATTTAGCTATTATTTGCTAATTATTTCACATCTATGTGTAAACACTTTTGTAGTTGTTTTATTTTTTTTCTTAATTTTGTGACGTGCACAAAACATTTTTCTCATGATATGAAGTTTGAAAATAACAGTTGTTTGACAAAGTTTGAAAACCTTTACAGTTGTTTTATTTTTTCAACATTGTGTGTTCGTTGTATAAGTTGGAGTTATCGTATCTCACATACAAAGTAGAACAACTTTGCTTTTTTTGAAAATTCATGTTCTGTGTATTCTGTATAGCGTAATTTTTTTGCTCATGCTGATGTAAATAAACCTTTCTACTTGCATTCTTAAAACCATTTATTCTGAGCAAAACAAAACTAAGACAACAATACAACACCTACTTCGTCTGGCCTCGTCTAAACGGCCAACGTCTAACAAGTATTTGTTACAGGTTTTACTCATTACATATACATGTATGTATAATTTATACAAATGCTTTGTCTGAGTTTTGTGGGGACTTGGGACGAGTTAGGGCATTTACCGTATATGGTTAAATCGATTTCTAAAATGTCTATGAAATTTTCTACTTACGAAAGGGCTTTCATCCAGAACAAATTAGTTTCGTAAGTAGAGATTCCGCTGTATATACAACGTATATATAAAGATAGTTACCATTTGTGCTGCTTCAAACGATCCTGCAAAATTATATAAGAATTGAACTCACCTTCTGTCCTAAGTAAATGTATTGCTTGATTGGCTTGATATTGAGTGCATACACCAGAAATATACTAAATCTATTAATGCTGTATTTGTAAACTTAGCAACTCTGATTTAAGTATGAGGGTCAAAAAGTCTGCCCTCATCTATGTCCAAGTTATAGTTGTACTCGTTGCAGGTACGCAGATGCATTCTCTTTTTTTATTTACATATACCCACGCAGATTATTAAGGGCAATTCTCATGAATGGTATTTGGTGATGTGTTTTAGTTATAAAAAAATAGGCTTGGGTTAGTCACATTCTAACATACAATTAATTATGTTAGCAAAAAGTTATAGCTACATATTTGCTGCAACATTGAGCAAGTGCATATATCACCTTCTAGAATATTATCTGTACATTGTATTGCTTCAATCGACAAATGTCAGCATTGTCAGGGCTATTGATTACTTAATACCAGTGTTGTCAGTGTCAAGAGTTAGTATTATATTCTCTAGTCAGTGTATTACTTTGTGTTACTAACTAATGACCCGTTGCACACATTGTTATTATTCTATGCATATTTTTTTGACTTAGAAAGCAGCTATTCATCACAGGACATATGTCAGTTGTCTATAGTTAAATACAACGAGCCAACTTAATCATTCATGTAGAGTCAATAAGTTATCTACTGTAATATTACTTGATATACACATGCACATTATATATACATGTATATACCAGCTGTGCTGTCCGGCGTTGCCCGGGTATTAAAATTCAGCTTATAAACAATGAGAAGTAATAAGAGTTGCCTGCCACTTGCTATTAGCCTGGCACATTGCCAATGGAACATTTGAGTACGCTTAATAATGTGAGCTACCAGTTTCTTGTGACGTTATGCTAAGACCCTGCATAGTACGCAAAGCTGTTGGATATTTGGTCCCATATAGCGACATATATCAGCAAAAATGTTGCTGACATGACATAAAAGCAGTTGAATTATTATGTCTCGGTTAACTGCTTCTCAAGTTTGATTGTACATTCAGATTTTCTAAAACTATTTGTTCTGCATCGCTGCAATCTTTGACAGTTCGCATCTTACAAATGGTTTATCAGCACTTATTTCAGCTGAGGCTTGTAGAGCCCTAATTCATCTCTTCGAGCATCTTCAAGATATCAATAATATCGATAATTGATCTTCCTTTGCTGCAGCTATACATGTTGATCAATCACTATAAAATATGTTTGACCTTCTTTGCTAAAGTCTGAATGCTTTAGTACACTGTTTCTTGGGACTGAGTCTTACAGTTGACTGTTCTCATTTGAACATTAATTTTACTCAGTGGTATATTGTGAGAACTGACACAAGTGATATTCTCTATTAGAATAAAAGAGTAAAACCAAATGTGAAACAAGCAAATTTAAGTTTCTAAAGAGATATTTTGAAGGAATT
Organism: Watersipora subatra; assembly: GCF_963576615.1. Taxonomy (NCBI): domain Eukaryota; kingdom Metazoa; phylum Bryozoa; class Gymnolaemata; order Cheilostomatida; family Watersiporidae; genus Watersipora; species Watersipora subatra. The sequence goes on along the minus strand of NC_088708.1, from coordinate 39,374,294 downwards.
AAATGTAATTTATATCTGTTGTAGAGGGACTGGTCTGCTGGGCACGTTTTAGACTCCAACATACTACAAGTGGCAACCAGTTGGAGGTGTGGTCGAATCTCGAGGTAGGTTTATAGAAGGTAAGTGTTTTTATAGCAACTTTTTTTCATTCTCTTGTCGAAGGGTGCATGTAATTTACTTTCTCCCAAATTCAGCTCTGTGATAACCTGAACTAACAAACAGTGATGTAGTGCTAACCTTTTTAACCATAGCTGTAAAGTTGAGATAAGTGGATGTAGGCGACCAAGAGTCGCAACGCGACTCCACCGCCACGTAATGGCGGTTGGAACAGCTGGGGGCGCTGTAAGACCTCCAGTGGGGTCTGGGGCGAAGTCCCGGCCACCAAAGCTGACAGGGCTTTAAAATCATGTATATGATATGAGAAATGAGCACATGTGTAGTAATAAATAAGTTGAGAAAATAATAAAAATCAATGCCTTTGTCCTTCAGTACAAATACTGCCTGTCATTGGTTTGCTGTAATCTGATCTTAGCCTTTGTTGTAGACAACCAATTAGGATCACAATCTTGTCATGTTACATGTCCATTACATCACTGTATTGTACTGTATGCTGCTTTTATGTTGAATGGCCACTGAATGTTGACTATAATGACATTAGTGCACTTGAATCAATGAAATAGAGCTATAATTTATATTGAGAATTGGCAGTCTAAATTTTTTAACCCTAACTATAGTTATACTTAAAAAACACATAGATTTTCTAATCATAACTTAGTTAGGGAGAGTTAGAGTAGCACTACATCACTGCTAACAAATACCACAAAACTGAGTTTTTACTTTTGACTAATCAAATGATTTGCTAAAACTAATTTTAAGTGTTTTTATTTGGTTACCATGCCATGCATATATCTGTATATACCGGTATATGTATGTATCTGTATATATCTGTATGTATCTGTATATACCTGTATGTATCTGTATATACTTGTATATATTTTGTATATATCTGTATATATCTGTATGTATCTGTATATATCTGTATGTATCCGTATATATCCGTATATATCCGTATCTATTTGTATATATCTGTATATATCTGTATGTATCTGTGTGTATCTGTATTTATCTGTATGTATCTGTATATATCTGTATGTATCTGTATATATTTGTATATATTTGTATATATTTGTATATATCTGTATGTATCTGTATATATCTGTATATATCTGTATATATCTGTATATATCTGTATATATTTGTATATATTTGTATATATCTGTATATATCTGTATGTATCTGTATATATCTGTATGATATATACCCAATATCATACTTAATTTAAAAAACAAAAGTCGCATTTAGATTATAAGAATCAAGCATACCTAAATACAAATAATGCTGTCGCCTTCAGGCAGAGGTTGAGACAAGCTGATGTCATTGAAGGGGCTGATGTCATTGAAAGGGCTGATGTCATTGTCTCTTTTATCTGCATTCCTCTTCAGCTGTAGTGTGACTGTTTTAGCTCTTATCGTGAATTGATTTCTCTAGTAGAGGATGTCAATTACATTCAGCTCCACTTTCATGAAAAGTCAAAAGTTGTACGAAGACAATATTTGATGAGCACTATTAATATCTGAAGCACTAGATGACATCCTCTCACTTTAATCATAGATGAACATTTCCCCTCCCGAGTTCACCTAAGTTCCTGCTAGCTTCTTACATATTCATTATACTGGTTACATCAGCGTATGGCCACCGCTGTCAAATTGTGTTTATGTTTCTACATGCTAGAACCATTTTAGTTGTGAATTGCAAAGGATCTCAACTTTTATAACAAAAACAATGCCTATTCTTAGGTTTTTATAAAAACGAGAGTTATCTGTTCACTGAGAGCTCAATTACAAAATCGTTTCGTAGTTGCTGTGTTAGTAAATTACTAGAAGACATTATTCATTAATAAATAAATCACATTATTTTTGCTTGAAGAAATGTAACACAGCAAAATCTCTGCATTTTGTCAAATCGATTGCAGAGATACAAATTCATTTAATATGATTTGATTTTTTCGTAAAAAATATTTTCAATTGTACTGCATGCTTATGCCTGAGCAGTGCAGTGGCATAGGTTGTTAACAAATTTAGATTACAATAGGTGCTCCTATAATGTAAATAATACATTCCAGGAGCGTTTACGTTATAGGGATTTTACGTTATACGAACAGTAAAATACATGTTAATTGCTTAATCCGTTCCAAGATCTTTCCAAACTCAAACCTCTGGCCATACAAAAAGGAAAAAACTAGACTTCACTTTTTAATTAGTTGGCTGTATCGTAACTGGAACATTATTAGTTTGCATCGACAACTTCTCTCTTTTTTCTGGTCAATTTCATTGGTTTTATAGACCCTGATTGCGGTAACTTTACAATAAGTTGATGGGGAATGCACATATTCGATGTCCATGTACAATGATTTGTTTATTTTATTTTTTTAGGCAGCAAAGTCTATTCTACAAAGTAAAACTAATAACAAACGTTTTATACGTTTACAATCAAACCGAACAAAAATATATTTTTACTATAAAAACAGCTGTGTCGACCTGTTCATCGTCTTTCTGTATCGAGAGTCAAGGTTAAGACAAAAGATAACGTTCGATGATACTCTAACTCGTGACATCCAGATTGGTAGACCGATGCTGTAACACCGCCAATCGATCGCTTTTATGTATTTATTAACAATTGTGCGGCTGCCTATTCTCTGTTTTGTCCACATATCTGACGATCTATCATGATGAACCAAAAGTCATGAAAGTTGTGTATATAATAGATATAACGCTGTACGTACGTTGTTTTTTCTCACAAGTGCGGTGAGTTATGTTACCATTGAAATCGAATTTTGGAATTTTTTACATAGTACGAAGCAAAAACTTGGCATAATTTTTTACGTTATCTGGAATTTACGTTATAGGAGTGTCTACTGAGTTATGGTTATTGCTATGTCAAGCAATTATCAATATTGCTAGCTAATAACTATACAATTATCAATATTGCTAGCTAATAACCATACAATTATCAATATTGCTAGCTAATAACCATACAATTATCAATATTGCTAGCTAATAACCATACAATTATCAATATTGCTAGCTAATAACTATACAATTATCAATATTGCTAGCTAATAACTATACAATTATCAATATTGCTAGCTGATAACCATACAATTATCAATATTGCTAGCTAATAACCATACAATTATCAATATTGCTAGCTAATAACCATACAATTATCAATATTGCTAGCTAATAACCATACAATTATCAATATTGCTAGCTAATAACCATACAATTATCAATATTGCTAGCTAATAACCATACAATTATCAATATTGCTAGCTAATAACTATACAATTATCAATATTGCTAGCTAATAACTATACAATTATCAATATTGCTAGCTGATAACCATACAATTATCAATATTGCTAGCTAATAACTATACAATTATCAATATTGCTAGCTAATAACCATACAATTATCAATATTGCTAGCTAATAACCATACAATTATCAATATTGCTAGCTAATAACCATACAATTATCAATATTGCTAGCTAATAACCATACAATTATCAATATTGCTAGCTAATAACCATACAATTATCAATATTGCTAGCTAATAACCATACAATTATCAATATTGCTAGCTAATAACCATACAATTATCAATATTGCTAGCTAATAACCATACAATTATCAATATTGCTAGCTGATAACCATACAATTATCAATATTGCTAGCTAATAACCATACAATTATCAATATTGCTAGCTAATAACTATACAATTATCAATATTGCTAGCTAATAACCATACAATTATCAATATTGCTAGCTAATAACCATACAATTATCAATATTGCTAGCTAATAACCATACAATTATCAATATTGCTAGCTAATAACCATACAATTATCAATATTGCTAGCTAATAACCATACAATTATCAATATTGCTAGCTAATAACCATACAATTATCAATATTGCTAGCTAATAACCATACAATTATCAATATTGCTAGCTAATAACCATACAATTATCAATATTGCTAGCTAATAACCATACAATTATCAATATTGCTAGCTAATAACCATACAATTATCAATATTGCTAGCTAATAACCATACAATTATCAATATTGCTAGCTAATAACTATACAATTATCAGTATTGCTAGCTAGTAACCATACAATTATCAATATTGCTAGCTAATAACCATACAATTATCAATATTGCTAGCTAATAACCATACAATTATCAATATTGCTAGCTAATAACCATACAATTATCAATATTGCTAGCTAATAACCATACAATTATCAATATTGCTAGCTAATAACCATACAATTATCAATATTGCTAGCTAATAACCATACAATTATCAATATTGCTAGCTAATAACCATACAATTATCAATATTGCTAGCTAATAACCATACAATTATCAATATTGCTAGCTAATAACCATACAATTATCAATATTGCTAGCTAATAACCATACAATTATCAATATTGCTAGCTAATAACCATACAATTATCAATATTGCTAGCTAATAACCATACAATTATCAATATTGCTAGCTAATAACCATACAATTATCAATATTGCTAGCTAATAACCATACAATTATCAATATTGCTAGCTAATAACTATACAATTATCAATATTGCTAGCTAATAACCATACAATTATCAATATTGCTAGCTAATAACCATACAATTATCAATATTGCTAGCTAATAACCATACAATTATCAATATTGCTAGCTAATAACCATACAATTATCAATATTGCTAGCTAATAACCATACAATTATCAATATTGCTAGCTAATAACCATACAATTATCAATATTGCTAGCTAATAACTATACAATTATCAATATTGCTAGCTAATAACCATACAATTATCAATATTGCTAGCTAATAACCATACAATTATCAATATTGCTAGCTAATAACCATACAATTATCAATATTGCTAGCTAATAACCATACAATTATCAATATTGCTAGCTAATAACCATACAATTATCAATATTGCTAGCTAATAACTATACAATTATCAATATTGCTAGCTAATAACTATACAATTATCAATATATTTTTATTGTTGTTTTATATTCAATGTTTTTCAGATGTTTCAACTTCATGAGCCAAAAGACAAATTTATGGCCATCATTACTATGATTGCATTGTTATTGTGTCCACTGTATTGTTAAGGAATTTACTGTATACCGCTGTATTGCTAAGGAGTCTACTGTATACCATTGTATTGCTAAGGTGTTATTGTCTACCACTGTATTGCTCAGGTGTTCACTGTATACCACTGTATTGCTAAGGAGTTTACTGTGTACCACTGTATTGTTAAGGAGTTTACTGTATACTGCTGTATTGCTAAGGAGTTTACTGTATACCACTGTATTGCTAAGGTGTTTACTGTATACTACTGTGTTGCTAAGGTGTTTACTGTATACCACTGTATTATTAAGGAGTTTACTGTATACTGCTGTATTGCTAAGGAGTTTACTGTATACCACTGTATTGCTAAGGAGTTTACTGTATACCGCTGTATTGCTAAGGAGTTTACTGTATACCACTGTATTGTTAAAGGGTTTACTGTATATCGCTGTATTGCTAAGGAGTTTACTGTATACCGCTGTGTTGCTAAGGTGTTTACTGTCTACCACTGTATTGCTAAGGTGTTTACTGTATACCACTGTATTGTTAAGGAGTTTGCTGTATACCGCGATATTGCTAAGGAGTTTACTGTCTGCCACTGTATTTCTAAGGAGTTTACTGTCTACTACTGTTTTGTTAAGGGGTTTACTGTATACCGCTGTATTGCTAAGGAGTTTACTGTATATTACTGTATGGCTAAGGAGTTTACTGTATACCACTGTATTGTTAAAGAGTTTACTGTATATCGCTGTATTGCTAAGGAGTTTACTGTCTACCACTGTATTGCTAAGGAGTTTAGAGCATGCCTTAGACCAACTCAGTCTATAGTAGCATGGCTTAGAGCAACTTAGTTTATAGTAGCATGCCTTAGAGCAACTCAGTCAATAGTAGCATGCCTTAGAGCAACTCAGTCTATAGTAGCATGCCTTAGAGCAACTCAGTCTATAGTAGCATGGCTTAAAGCAACTCAGTCTATAGTAGCATACCTTAGAGCAACTCAGTCTATAATAGCATGCCTTAGAGCAACTCAGTCTATAGTAGCATACCTTAGAGCAACTCAGTCTATAGTAGCATACCTTAGAGCAACTCAGTCTATAATAGCATGCCTTAGAGCAACTCAGTCTATAGTAGCATACCTTAGAGCAACTCAGTCTATAGTAGCATACCTTAGAGCAACTCAGTCTATAGTAGCATGCCTTAGAGCAACTCAGTCTATAGTAGCATACCTTAGAGCAACTCAGTCTATAATAGCATGCCTTAGAGCAACTCAGTCTATAGTAGCATACCTTAGAGCAACTCAGTCTATAGTAGCATACCTTAGAGCAACTCAGTCTATAATAGCATGCCTTAGAGCAACTCAGTCTATAGTAGCATACCTTAGAGCAACTCAGTCTATAGTAGCATACCTTAGAGCAACTCAGTCTATAGTAGCATGCCTTAGAGCAACTCAGTCTATAGTAGCATACCTTAGAGCAACTCAGTCTATAGTAGCATACCTTAGAGCAACTCAACTATCAACTCATTCTCATGGGCTTATTCTGTTTGCTTTAAATTTTGTTGTGACTTGAAGTTCATGTCATCCCAAAAAGCGTAAGTTACTTCATTTTCATGATTAGATAAATATCAGGTTAAACCAAGTAATATTGCGACGTGACGCAAGTATGCAACATTTTAACGCATGAGTGGCCAGAGCTATTCATCCGCCATTGGCTGTGGTGAATCTTTTATAATCCTTCATTTAAAAGGCTGATGTAAGAGTAGGAATGGCTCAAAAAGGAAGCTCGTCTACTGAGGGCAGAACATCCCAAGAATTTTCAGCGAAACCCAGCGAGCCAAGTGCTAAGCGCAGCAAGCTTCAGACCCCAGAAGGCAAAATGTTCAAGAGAGAGCCATCCCACAGGTCTGTTGCAACTCCATAAATGCATCTGCTATAGCCCTGATTACCTAGCATTCATTTTAAATTAGATTGTATTAGATAGTGTATTTCCTGTGTCACTCAACACATATTTTCATGAAGTGTTTTTATCACATATTACATGTTTAAATAGCTTTGAATTTGATATGAATTCTAAGAAAGTGGAGTGCTAGGAAGTCTAATTGCAGAATATGTGCTATTTATTGTAGGATATTTGTCAATCGAAGTCTGAACATGTCAAAGATAAAGTTTGTTGGCTTTGATATGGACTATACACTTGCAGGTATTACGTGAGTAGTGTGTGCTAGTCATCTCCTACTCCTTTCACTATACAAATGCAGGTATTACGTGAGTATATGTGCCAGTCATCTCCTACTCCTTTCACTATACAAATGCAGGTATTACGTGAGTAGTGTGTGCCAGTCATCTCCTACTCCTTTCACTATACAAATGCAGGTATTACGTGAGTAGTGTGTGCTAGTCATCTCCTACTCCTTTCACTATACAAATGCAGGTATTACGTGAGTAGTGTGTGCCAGTCATCTCCTACTCCTTTCACTATACAAATGCAGGTATTAGGTGAGTAGTGTGTGCCACTCATCTCCTACTCCTTTCACTATACAAATGCTTGCAGTGTTCAGCATTTGCATTGCATCAGTTATTTCATCCATGGAAAATCGCATTTAGTGATTGTAATGCTTGGGGAAATTCCATGACAACATTCCATAGACTGATTGAATTGATATTCTGTTTCACTCTTGTGTACTGCTTAAAAGATTATCAGGCATGATAGGTAGCTGCCACTGTTACATATGTTGGCAGCAGACTTGCTACGAAGGGAATGTTATTACCATTCAGTGGTTTAGGGGGGTATGACATGTTATGATTTAGGGAGGTATGACATGTATGGTTTAGGGAGGTATGACATGTATGGTTTAGGCAGGTATGACATGTGTGATTTAGGGAGGTATGACATGAGTGATTTAGGCAGGTATGACATGTGTGATTTAGGGAGGTATGACATGAGTGATTTAGGCAGGTATGACATGTATGATTTAGGGAGGTATGACATGAGTGATTTAAGCAGGTATGACATGTGTGATTTAGGGAGGTATGACATGTATAGTTTAGGGAGGTATGACATGTGTGATTTAGGGAGGTATGACATGTATGGTTTAGGGAGGTATGACATGTATGGTTTAGGCAGGTATGACATGTGTGATTTAGGGAGGTATGACATGTATGGTTTAGGGAGGTATGACATGTATGGTTTAGGCACGTATGACATGTATGATTTAAGGATATATGACATGTATGATTTAGGGAGGTATGACATGTGTGATTTGAGCATGTACATATGACATGCATGATTTAGGGAGGTATGACATGTATGGTTTAGGCAGGTATGACATGTATGATTTAGGCAGGTATGACATGTATGATTTAGGCAGGTGTGACATGTATGGTTTAGGCAGGTATGACATGAGTGATTTAGGCAGGTATGACATGTATGGTTTAGGCAGGTATGACATGAGTGATTTAGGCAGGTATGACATGTGTGATTTAGGGAGGTATGACATGTATGGTTTAGGGAGGTATGACATGTATGGTTTAGGCAGGTATGACATGAGTGATTTAGGCAGGTATGACATGTGTGATTTAGGCAGGTGTGACATGTATGGTTTAGGCAGGTATGACATGTATGATTTAGGGAGGTATGACATGTATGATTTAGGGAGGTATGACATGTGTGATTTAGGGAGGTAAGACATGTATGGTTTAGGCAGGTATGACATGAGTGATTTAGGCAGGTATGACATGTGTGATTTAGGGAGGTATGAAATGTGTGATTTAAGCATGTATGACATGCGCGATTTAGGAAGGTATGACATGTATGGTTTAGGGAGGTATGACATGTATGGTTTAGGCAGGTATGACATGTGTGATTTAGGCAGGTATGACATGTATAGTTTAGGCAGGTATGGCATGTGTGATTTAGGAAGGTATTACATGTGTGATTTATGGAGGTATGACATGTGTGATTTAGGGAGGTATGACATGTATGATTGAGGGAGCATTACACCAAAATAAGCGCAGCATTACACCAAAATAAGCGCAGCATTACACCAAAATAAACGCAGCATTACACAAAAATAAGCGCAGTTACACCAAAATAAACACAGCAATACACCAAAATAAACGCAGCATTACACCAAAATAAGCGCAGCATTACACCAAAATAAACGCAGCATTACACCAAAATAAGCGCAGCATTACACCAAAATAAACGATTTGTTATTAAAGATGAGCCGATATAAAATTGTATATAAACAGATTCAAGTTAAATTTTTTCCAAAAAGAAGATGAAACTTGACATGTGTAAATATGGGCGACAAAAGATTTTGTTTCCTGTTTTGCAGAGCATCTGCTAGCACGTCTCATTCTCACTCTTCTATTCTGTCTTCTGTGTACACTTTAACTCTTTCGTTACTGCGCTTAAATCGCTATTCTGACCAAATTAATTCAAACGGGTTTTCGGAAGTTCGATATATCACTAGTATTTATGCAATGTCTCGCGAATCAATGCAGATATTTTTTACTGTAAAATGCATCTTATTCGAAACAAAATTAACAAAATGCTCTACAAGAAAGTTATGAAATTGTTTAGTGAATCCCATTGCAAAATTTCTGACGCTTCCTTTGCGTTGAACGAGTGCAGTGAATTTCTTATTGCCATGACGATAGCGATCTGGTTTTCCCGTTTTGAAAAATGATTAGAAATGGAACTGCTTAGCAAAAATATTTCCGATTGTTTGCGCGTGATTGGCAACAAGGTTGTTTCATTGAAGACAAAATTTGATTGGTCTAGCTAATATGTAGGTTTCGTAATGAAAAAAAAGTCAAACCCTATTGATAAGCCGATACATCAGCTTACATTTTGTACTTCTATTACCCCGATAGCCAATACATCGGCTTTCAGTAGCAAAAGAATTAATACAACAAACCGAGTATGGATGTGTTCGCTCGCATGGAGGATTTTGTTCATTCATACCTCTAATTCAATAAGGTCACTGCTCATCAGATTGTCAAGCCAAGTTGAATCGCAGTTTGTTCAGAACAGTTGACCGCATTTCACTAGTTTTTCAGGAAGCCCTCTTACATACAAATAGTGTGCAAAAGTTTAGCCCATGGTTTACCCAAGTGTAGCCGACAGATGTAAGCGCATTAGTGAAATGAAGAAATATAAACCAGGCTAAAAGCTACTCACTAATAGACAAGAAGCCTATTTTTATCACACGCTCTGATTATGCCAATTGTTGAACTAATTCATATCTCATGATTTGTCATATGATCCTCAGCACTCTAGTTTGATGTGCCGTGAAGTAAGTAATGCTCTGAACATTGCTTAACATTCTAACTCATGGTCTCTATAAATACATAATGCTTTAGTCTAAAGACTGTCATATGCTACTGTACCTTATAGCCATGACCATCCTGTCATATGCTACTGTACCTTATAGCCATGACCATCCTGTCATATGCTACTGTACCTTATAGCCATGACCAGACTGTCATATGCTACTGTACCTTATAGCCATGACCAGACTGTCATATGCTACTGTACCTTATAGCCATGACCAGACTGTCATATGCTACTGTACCTTATAGCCATGACCAGACTGTCATATGCTACTGTACCTTATAGCCATGACTAGACTGTCATATGCTACTGTTACTGTACCTTATAGCCATGACTAGACTGTCACCATGAAATTGTGAGACTTCTTACTCTCAACTCATCAACAGATTCAATTTCAATTAAAGTTCATCAACTCTCATCAATTTTTGCTCAACATTCAAACTTAACTATTTTTCATACATTGGATAAAAATCTAGTCAAACATATAAGCGTGATATCAATATAGGTCAAATCTGTGCATTAGTATGACTAGAGTCTAGGCCAAATGTATGTGTAAGTAAGCCAAGTAGGAAGGTGGAGTTGTATAGGTGGTGCAAGAATGTAAATAAAATGTCTGCGTAGTTCCGAGGTTTAATTTATCTGCCGAGTCTGGCTTCATCCAGATGTATGAAACAACTTACTAGCAAAATTTACTCACCGCTTTGTTTACCATTGAGAGTAGATCCTCTGTGACATTTATATATTTACTGATGCATTATGGGTTATCATTAGCATTATCTAATTAGTCTCTAGTTATAGGCTTTTTAATTCTATAGTGTTGTTAAGGCAGACATATTGCTAAGTGACTACGCTAAAACTTAACATCACAATACTGTGACAGTCCTACTCTGAATATGATAGATTACAAAAATATGTCTGCTATCACGCTCATTATATCATCTGTGTATTTTTTGCAAGTTATTTATTGGAGATGCTCGACAATTCTCCAAGCTCCTTCTCGGTTCTCTTTCCAGACTATAAGGTGGAGTTGGAGGACCTCATTTTCAAGCTGACAGTAGAGAGGCTTGTTAGCGTTGGCTACCCATCACAGATCGGACAATTTCAATATGATCCATCATTTCCCATCAGGTATTTTATGCTCAAAGGCACGAACATCTGTAATATCTCTAACGCTGTCACATAAACTCATCCGCGTGCTGATTATGTTTTTATGATTGATGGCTGGTTGATGTCTGCACCATGATCATCACCTTCAACCACTGATTTTTAGACCGCATTCATAACTGCCAGTAATTGTCTTCCCATTGTTTTTGGCCAAGGCTTGGCGTAACTGTCACAAATTATATTTATGGTCACTCCAATTGGATGGATACTCTATGTTTTCTTCTTGTATCACAGGTAGTCATGTATTATTCATTAACATTGAATAATTGGTATGTGGTGTTGGTGACAGATGGAATCAATGCTTAAAAGATGAACATACTCTCTTGCCTCTATGTACGCTGCCAAACTCGACAGCGCTAGTTAAATTTACAATAGTACGGTGAAATATGAGCCGACTAACGTGAGAGTTTTTTTTTCGAAACCTGAGCCCAAATTCGAGCTGGATTTTTGGTTGAAATCTGAGCTAACTGTTAAAGTACTACCTTGACTTTCTCCTGATCAGTTTTGATTTGGTGACAAGTAGGCCTACTGTTCACTGATACACTGTTTGTGAAAAGTGCTGTTCACTGACACACTACTGTTTATGACAAGTACTGTTCACTTGCACACTACTGTTTGTGACAAGTACTGTTCACTTGCACACTACTGTTTGTGACAAGTACTGTTCACTGACACACTACTGTTTGTGACAAGTACTGTTCACTGACACACTACTGTTTGTGATAAATACTGTTCACTGACACACTACTGTTAGTGACAAATACTGTTCACTGGCACACTACTGTTTATGACAAGTACTGTTCACTTGCACACTACTGTTTGTGACAAGTACTGTTCACTTACACACTACTGTTTATGACAAGTACTGTTCACTTGCACACTACTGTTTGTGACAAGTACTGTTCACTTACACACTACTGTTTATGACAAGTACTGTTCACTTGCACACTACTGTTTGTGACAAGTACTGTTCACTGACACACTACTGTTTGTGATAAATACTGTTCACTGACACACTACTGTTAGTGACAAATACTGTTTACTGACACACTACTATTAGTGACAAGTACTGTTCACTGACACACTACTGTTAGTGACAAGTACTGTTCACTGACACACTACTGTTTGTGGATAGATTGATGTTTAACACTATCACTTCTTCCAAAGCGGTCCATGGTCTCTCCAATTATTGTGAATACAGTCCGCAAGTGTGCAACACTAAAACATGTTAAATACTATGCTGAGTGAGGCAAAAAAAATCTCTCTTAGAAAAATTTATAAATACAACCAAGTTGTTAGCTAGGAAATATGGTTCTTTGATCATCCTCTGTAAAATGAGCTTTTCTACGTTATTCTTTTGGCCGTCGGCCAGCTAGAAACCAAGGTCGTCTGGAAGATAATGTTTTCGTAATTAAAGTATCACATGACTGATGTTAGACATCTGGCATGGCTTGTATTTTCATTTGGTTGATTTTGAGAATTTAATGGCCTACAGTGGGCATTGTAAGTTGCTATTCTACGATATAACAATAGATGTTAAAACGAGTTACTACAGATTTAGGTCTATGAATGACTGTAGTGTCATTGAGTATGTCACTTATTCTTTCTCATTCTACAAGAATGGAAAGCTTCGAGGCAATTTAGGAAGATGCTCAGTGAATATGTCAGTGCGGAGGAACGCGAGACATATAATAATATGACAGTGTGGAGGAATGTGAGACCTATCATAATAATATGACAGTGCGGAGGAATGTGAGACATATCATAATAATATGACAGTGCGGAGGAATATGAGACATATCATAATAATATGACAGTGCGGAGGAATGCGAGACATATAATAATATGACAGGTTGAAGGAACGTGAGACATATAATAATATGACAGTGCGGAGGAACGTGAGACAAATCGTAATAATATGACAGTGCGGAGGAACGTGAGACATATCATAATAATATGACAGTGCGGAGAAATGTGAGACAAATCGTAATAATATGACAGTGCGGAGGAACGTGAGACATATAATAATAATATGACAGTGCGAAGGAACGTGAGACATATAATAATAATATGACAGTGTGGAGGAACGTGAGACAGATAATAATATGACAGTGCGGAGGAATGTGAGACATATAATAATAATATGACAGTGCGGAGGAATGCGAGACATATCATAATAATATGACAGTGCGGAGGAATGTGAGACATATAATAATAATATGACAGTGCGGAGGAACGTGAGACAGATAATAATATGACAGTGCGGAGGAATGTGAGACATATCATAATAATATGACAGTGCGGAGGAATGTGAGACAAATCATAATAATATGACAGTGCGGAGGAATGTGAGACATATAATAATATGACAGTGCGGAGGAATGTGAGACAAATCATAATAATATGACAGTGCGGAGGAACGTGAGACATATAATAATAATATGACAGTGCGGAGGAACGTGAGACAGATAATAATATGACAGTGCGGAGGAATGTGAGACATATCATAATAATATGACAGTGCGGAGGAATGTGAGACAAATCATAATAATATGACAGTGCGGAGGAACGTGAGACATATAATAATAATATGACAGTGCGGAGGAACGTGAGACATATAATAATAATATGACAGTGCGGAGGAATGCGAGACATATCATAATAATATGACAGTGCGGAGGAATGTGAGACAAATCATAATAATATGACAGTGCGGAGGAACGTGAGACGTATAATAATAATATGACAGTGCGGAGGAATGTGAGACATATCATAATAATATGACAGTGCGGAGGAATGTGAGACAAATCATAATAATATGACAGTGCGGAGGAACGTGAGACGTATAATAATAATATGACAGTGCGGAGGAATGTGAGACATATAATAATAATATGACAGTGCGGAGGAATGCGAGACATATCATAATAATATGACAGTGCGGAGGAATGTGAGACATATAATAATATGACAGTGCGGAGGAATGTGAGACAAATCATAATAATATGACAGTGCGGAGGAACGTGAGACATATAATAATAATATGACAGTGCGGAGGAACGTGAGACAGATAATAATATGACAGTGCGGAGGAATGTGAGACATATCATAATAATATGACAGTGCGGAGGAATGTGAGACAAATCATAATAATATGACAGTGCGGAGGAACGTGAGACATATAATAATAATATGACAGTGCGGAGGAACGTGAGACATATAATAATAATATGACAGTGCGGAGGAACGTGAGACAGATAATAATATGACAGTGCGGAGGAATGTGAGACATATCATAATAATATGACAGTGCGGAGGAACGTGAGACATATAATAATATGACAGTGCGGAGGAACGTGAGACAGATAATAATATGACAGTGCGGAGGAATGTGAGACAAATCGTAATAATATGATAGTGCGAAGGAACGTGAAACATATAATAATAATATGACAGTGCGGAGGAATGTGAGACAAATCGTAATAATATGACAGTGCGGAGGAACATGAGACATATAATAATAATATGACAGTGCGGAGGAACGTGAGACATTTCATAATAATATGACAGGTTGAAGGAACGTGAGACATATAATAATATGACAGTGCGGAGGAATGTGAGACAAATCGTAATAATATGACAGTGCGGAGGAATGTGAGACGTATAATAATAATATGACAGTGCGGAGGAACATGAGACATATAATAATAATATGACAGTGTGGAGGAATGTGAGACATATCATAATAATATGACAGTGCGGAGGAATGTGAGACATATCATAATAATATGACAGTGCGGAGCAATGTGAGACAAATCGTAATAATATGACAGTGCGGAGGAATGTGAGACAAATCGTAATAATATGACAGTGCGGAGGAACGTGAGACGTATAATAATAATATGACAGTGCGGAGGAACATGAGACATATCATAATAATATGACAGTGCGGAGGAATGTTAGACATATCATGATTTTATGCCAAGCGTTCTTCACTAAGTTTATATGGGACTAAGGACCACGCTAGACTAAGGACCATGCTAGACTAAGGACCACGCTAGAACAAGATAGAATTAGTCGAGGTATAAATTGGAGTCTGTCCCATTGGAAGATTGTCTGTCAAAGTACTATAGTTCTTAGAGTGCGATCTCTTGCAGAACTGGGTCAGTAAAATCTATCATTGCTGCACTAAATGTACCGAAGCACTTCATTCTAGGTTGCTAGTAGATTCTTTCCTAAAGGCCAGGCTACACACCCCAAAAAATTGTGTCGTATGTGTAGTCGGTGCATCATTTGTGAAGCCAATGCGTTTGCTACGCAAACGATGCGTTGGCAACGTATCGACAAATCATCGTTGGTAAATCATTTCGAGATGAGCATGTTGATCTACATCAGGGGAGGTAAAATCGAAACAACTGCGATTGCCTGAAACAGTTGATCATAGCAATATCATTCAATCTCATTCAATAGTATTCATTTCCAACATAAGCCATTTGCTATTTATACATGGACAAACATACTTTTGCATACAACAGCTATATGACAACTGTTACGCTATTACAACTTGGAATTGTTGATAAAACATTGTAGATAATTCTTTCGATAATTAAATCTGTTGAAATTCTTTTTTTCCATAGATTAGTTATGCCATGAGCCTAGAGTAAATTTGTACACAACTGTTTTCATCGCTAAGATGTAGCATTTTCTGATCAAATAATAGCGATACAAATGGCTACACAAACATTATTGCTATCACAAATTTATAAAGATCCGTATTAGCTAATAAATAACCTGACAGTACTTAAATAGGTGTGTTGGAAAATCCAGCTAGGATGTCGTGGGCTTTTCACCCTTGAGGCCAATCCTCATTGGTCAGCTTATTTATCAACACAACCGCTTGTTTGTAGTCACAGCAAATATGTACAGCCCAGTTCGCCATGGCAACACCCTGGGAATAACTAGGCCTTGATGGAGGCACTACATTAACATCACACAAAAAATATGAAACAGTTGATAGCTTTTTTTGGTGAAATAGATAAAAGATTTGTAATGTAGCTCTGACACTAAAAAGGTTAGGTTAAGAATTAATAAAGTGTCACATCTACCAACTTGATCTAGTAGGAGGCTAGTTCTGCTACACAAGAGATGTACTTTATAATGTTTATTATGTTTATAATCCATGATGAACATAGACACTGTTTATAATCTGTGATGAACATAGACAATGTTTATACTCTATGATGAACATAGACAATGTTTATACTCTATGATGAACATAGACAATGTTTATACTCTATGATGAACATAGACAATGTTTATACTCTATGATGAACATAGACAATGTTTATAATCTGTGATGAACATAGACAATGTTTATACTCTATGATGAACATAGACAATGTTTATACTCTGAATGATGAACATAGACAATGTTTATACTCTATGATGAACATAGACACTGTTTATAGTCTATGATGAACATAGACAAATCAAACTATATTTCTTTTAGATGTAGCATTTATTTAGACAAATCCTAGGTTTGTTATGAATTGACAGAAAATTACATGTTAACCCTAATCGTTGTGTCTTACCTATTTCAGCTAATGGTTTCCATATACATACATGTACATATACATTATACCTGATGGTTATGCAAGTACTGTACGTACATATACATTATACCTGATGGTTATACAAATACTGTACGCACATATACATTATACTTGATGGTTATACAAATACTGTATGCACATATACATTATACCTGATGGTTATACAAATACTGTACGCACATATACATTATACCTGATGGTTATACAAGTACTGTACATACATATACATTATACCTGATGGTTATACAAATACTGTACGCACATATACATTATACCTGATGGTTATACAAATACTGTACGCACATATACATTATACCTGATGGTTATACAAATACTGTACACACATATACATTATACCTGATGGTATACAAATACTGTATGCACATATACATTATACCTGATGGTTATACAAATACTGTACGCACATATACATTATACCTGGTGGTTATACAAATACTGTACACACATATACATTATACCTGATGGTATACAAATACTGTACGCACATATACATTATACCTGATGGCTATACAAATAATGTACGCACATATACATTATACCTGATGGCTATACAAATAATGTACGCACATATACATTATACCTGATGGTTATACAAATACTGTACGCACATATACATTATACCTGATGGTTATACAAATACTGTACACACATATACATTATACCTGATGGTTATACAAATACTGTACGCACATATACATTATACCTGATGGTTATACAAGTACTGTACACACATATACATTATACTTGATGGTTATACAAATACTGTATGCACATATACATTATACTTGATGGTTATACAAATACTGTATGCACATATACATTATACTTGATGGTTATACAAGTACTGTACACACATATACATTATACCTGATGGTATACAAATACTGTACGCACATATACATTATACCTGATGGCTATACAAATAATGAACGCATATATACATTATACCTGATGGTTATACAAATATTGTACGCACATATACATTATACCTGATGGCTATACAAATATTGTACATACATATACATTATACCTGATGGCTATACAAATACTGTACGCACATATACATTATACCTGATGGTTATACAAATACTGTACGCACATATACATTATACCTGATGGTTATACAAATACTGTACGCACATATACATTATACCTGATGGTTATACAAATACTGTACACACATATACATTATACCTGATGGTTATACAAATACTGTACGCACATATACATTATACCTGGTGGTTATACAAATACTGTACATACATATACATTATACCTGATGGTTATGCAAGTACTGTACGTACATATACATTATACCTGATGGTTATACAAATACTGTACACACATATACATTATACCCGATGGTTATACAAATACTGTACACACATATACATTATACCTGATGGCTATACAAATACTGACTTGGCTGTTTCATGATCACAAATAAATATTCTGCTTTTTTGTTTAGACTAATGGATAAATTTTCATATGTAACTCAATAAAATGTCATACATTGATATGCCCTTATTCCTTTTATTAGCCCCCATAGAATTCAACTTACCGTACTATATAATATTTGATGTAAAAATGTTTTTACCTTCGTCCTGTTAGTTGGAATTGCTAAATATTTATTTAAACTAAGTGTAATGTCACTAGGTTATGTTATATGTGATGTCCAGTGTTGCATACTTCTTGTTTTATACTAGTGGGTTGTCTGTTGTATCGATGATATACAACCCCCATCATGGGGGCTGTATATCATTGGTTGTATGGAGCGGTCATGAAGGCCCGTGTATGTCTATTTGTAAGCGACTGCTAGTTACAGTAGAATGCTGTCTGTGCCTTGTAGAGGTCTGTGGTTTGACAATCTTTATGGAAATCTACTCAAAGTGGATGCTTATGGGAACATCTTGCTCGCAATTCATGGGTTCAAATTTCTCTCTCGGTAAGTTCCTCTGTACGAACTTGAGCATTCCCTGCTGTAGCTACTCTAGCTTTGAGTTTCTTGTATAACATGGAATAATCTTACTAATGCAGGAATGAAGTGCTGGCCAATTACCCTAATCGCTTCATTCAAAATGAAGAAAGCCGCATATTCATCTTAGACACTTTCTTCAACTTGCCAGGTGAGTGGTTTTAGGCTACATACCAGCAGTTGATGATTAGATCAGTTAGAGTATTACCACCTTCCACCAGTATTACCACCTTCCACCAGTATTACCACCTTCCACCAGTATTACCACCTTCCACCAGTATTACCACCTTCCACCAGTATCACCACCTTCCACCAGTATTACCACCTTCCACCAGTATTACCACCTTCCACCAGTATTACCACCTTCCACCAGTATTACCACCTTCCACCAGTATCACCACCTTCCACCAGTATTACCACCTTCCACCAGTATTACCACCTTCCACCAGTATCACCACCTTCCACCAGCATTACCACCTTCCACCAGTATTACCACCTTCCACCAGTATTACCACCTTCCACCAGTATTACCACCTTCCACCAGTATTACCACCTTCCACCAGTATCACCACCTTCCACCAGTATTACCACCTTCCACCAGTATTACCACCTTCCACCAGTATCACCACCTTCCACCAGTATCACCACCTTCCACCAGTATTACCACCTTCCACCAGTATTACCACCTTCCACCAGCATCACCACCTTCCACCAGTATCACCACCTTCCACCAGTATTACCACCTTCCACCAGTATTACCACCTTCCACCAGTATCACCACCTTCCACCAGTATCACCACCTTCCACCAGTATTACCACCTTCCACCAGTATTACCACCTTCCACCAGCATCACCACCTTCCACCAGTATCACCACCTTCCACCAGTATTACCACCTTCCACCAGTATTACCACCTTCCACCAGTATTACCACCTTCCACCAGTATTACCACCTTCCACCAGTATTACCACCTTCCACCAGTATTACCACCTTCCACCAGTATCACCACCTTCCACCAGTATTACCACCTTCCACCAGTATTACCACCTTCCACCAGTATCACCACCTTCCACCAGTATTACCACCTTCCACCAGTATTACCACCTTCCACCAGTATCACCACCTTCCACCAGCATTACCACCTTCCACCAGTATTACCACCTTCCACCAGTATTACCACCTTCCACCAGTATTACCACCTTCCACCAGTATTACCACCTTCCACCAGTATTACCACCTTCCACCAGTATCACCACCTTCCACCAGTATCACCACCTTCCACCAGTATTACCACCTTCCACCAGTATTACCACCTTCCACCAGCATCACCACCTTCCACCAGTATCACCACCTTCCACCAGTATCACCACCTTCCACCAGTATTACCACCTTCCACCAGTATTACCACCTTCCACCAGTATCACCACCTTCCACCAGTATCACCACCTTCCACCAGTATTACCACCTTCCACCAGTATTAATACCTTCCACCAGTATCACCACCTTCCACCAGTATCACCATCTTCTTAAACGGCTGTTAATTCGATCTCATCAACCAAATGTCATTCAACTTTCCTTCTTATCCAGTATTAACTATATTATAGCTATGATACACAAATAAAGTATTCTCACTAAAAAAATTTCATTTTATAATTTACAAATACATTTATGAAATCTATTTTCCCTAAAACTGAAGGGGATTTATTTTCATGTCTTACAGAGAAATGATAAACAATATACGAGACTCATGGTTAAGCATCCATACTGGCTAGGTCGACATTATTTGTGACATTTCAGACATTCTCTACTAGTTGATATTTATTGCTTGCTATTAACCCGCAGTTATATTTTAGCCTGTGTCCTGCTTTTTAATTTGTTGGAGCTTTCAATTTTTATTTCATTCTAAATTTGAAGGCATATCTTTATTTGGTTGTTATATTTAGCAATGTTGCATAAAAGCTCATTGCACTCACAGTTTGCAGTAAAAACTAGCTTTTTATGTGCAATAGAAGAGGAGTTACGAGCGTCGATCCATTGTAAGCCGAGTTAAGATAATCACGATGATGCTATCAAACAATATGCTAATCTGCAAATTTATAAGTTACATAATAATTAAAATCTATCAAATACTACAAGTTTATGTTTACGAACAAGTCACGTAAAAGAACCATACTTATATTACATGCAGAAACAAAAATTAACATTTTTAAAGCGAAAATATTTGCATCGTTTGCTCAGCCAGTTGTGTTCTGGTAGTTGCTTTTTGATGGAACGAACATCTTTTGGTTGTTCAATACTTTCCACAATGTCTTCTGACCTCTACTCATCTTCCGCACTGCTGAACTAGTCGATATTAGTGTCCAAACAATTTTTTTAGCAGAGCAAAACTTTTACGCATTGCATCTCACACAATGGATAGTCTTTTAGCCGCATGCGCATTAAGTAGAACTTTTAGTCTAAAGCTAGTGGTTTATCTACCATCGTAAATGTAAACCGTTTTTCACGGTTTACATACATCGAAGTAGAAAGACCGCGTTAAACAAGGAACTACTATTAGCCTGATACATTTATTAATTATTTCTATGATGTTACTTTCAAAGTTTTAATGGGAAAAAATGGAAAGTCTTGCCGTTGGACAACGAGAAAATTAATTTTTATTGATGTAACCGAGTCATTATTAGTACGATTTTGTGGACACTTTTCTACTGATCAGTTGATATTATGGGTTCGGAAAGATCAATGCCAAAGTGGTGGTCAAATAGTGGTTGGTTCAATTAAAGGGTGGCATTCTATTTTTCAACCTTCTTCAATAGTGGCGGTCATATAGAGATGGCGTTCAAATAGAGGTTTTACAGTAACTAATGCTGCATTCACTCCAGCCCATTTTCAAGTCGGTTCTCTGGCCGATTTTTTCATCACCGAGAATTGCATCGTGTGAACAAAGCAAACGAGTCCAAGATCGATTTTGTCTATGGTGAAGTTTATCGGCATTGCCTGTTCAATGGCTGATTATAGACCGATTTTCCACAATTTGAGTAGCCAATGAAATCACTTTCACAGTGAGTCCCACATTGTCATTTAAAGTAAACGCCATATTTGTTTTCATCCGTTTTTGTCATTAGCTTCACTCACAAGACTAGTAATAATTCTGTTAGCAACAGAATTATTACTCGGGTCCAATTATTATAGCAACGTCATTTGAATACCACGGAATACATGCATGGAATACCATTATGGCGCCTTACAGTGCCTCGCCTTGCGCGTTCACAACTCGAGTTGTACAACTCGAGTTGCCGTGTTGTACAACTCGGCCTGGGTTTTTGATGAACTCGAGTTGCGTTACGCAAAACTAACACGGGTTCGTAAAGAAAGCAAAGTGAGTAATTGGGGTGTTTCATTTACAGAAATTTAATAATAATAATTTAAATATGTATACATATTTAAATTATATATATTGGCGAGATTTGCGCATATTCATTTCTATAAATTTAAAGAGACAAAAACAATTGTAGAATGTAAAAAGCAAACTAAAAACAATCTATATGAGAACTGAGCAGCAAAAATTTTTTTCCCAAACAGGTTTACATACGGCAGTAAAATTTGGGCTCATGATTGGCTTTAGTAATTGAGTTTTAGTAATCAAAACCTACATCATTACATTGAAAGTCAATAGTTATAATTAGAGAGGAACACAAAATTCCAAAATTTTATTCAAAATGGCTTTAATTAATGAGTTTTAAGTGAGCGCCTCTTACGTTTTAACAGCACTTTTTGAATGATAATATCAGTTTTGTTACGTTATTTAGAATTTTGTGTTCCTTTCTAATTATAACTATTGATTTCTAATGTAATGATGTAAGTTTTGGTTACTAAAACTCAATTACTAACGCCAATCATGAGCCAAAATTTTACTGCCGTATGCAAACCTGTTTGGGAAAAAGAAATTCGCAGCCAGCTGGGCAACTTCTTTTTCATTTGAAAAAAGGGTCATCTCTCTAGAATCTGACAATAAACTGAATGAACACCGAAAATGAACATAGAAATTATCTCAACGGCGTTTAATGATGCACCAAAATAAATTCCGTATATAGAAAATATTGCTAGAGAAAATAAAATGATGAGATGTTCTCAAGCCGAGTTGTTGAACTCGAGTTGCTGTTGAAAGAACTCGGCCTGGATTTTGGTGAACTAGAGTTGTACAACTCGAGTTGTACAACTCGAGTTCTGCAACTCGAGTTGTACAACTCGAGTTGCAAACTCGGCACAGTATAATTCTAATAATTCGCTATTAGTTCTAGTTTTACAGTACACACATAGTTTAATTTCTATTAGCTAACGGGTGCCTCTTTATGTACCATCGTTAATATAACCATATCTACGGTTATGCTACCGTAATACCAATATATTGCACCTTACTTTTGAAAAGTCGTGTTGCGCGTTCACAACTCGAGTTGTGCAACTCGAGTTGATCAACTCGAGTTGCAAACACGCAATGCGAGGCACTGTAAGGCACCATAATACCATTCCATGCAAACCATTTAGCAACTGATATAGTTACTGATGGTAACTCACCAGATGAGTGGTAACTCACCAGGTGAATGGTAACTCACCAGATGAATGGTAACTCACCAGATGAATGGGAATTCACTAGATTTCAGTCCATTGGTCAATTTCTATATCATTGAAAAGCTATCATTGCTGTAAATTCGCTACTTGTTTAGTTCTGAGATAAATGTAACTTCATTTGGATGATGCAATGGCGCAATTGTTTTTCAGGAAACTTCCCTTCTTGAAAACGCACGATCTTTATTTACTCGCAACTAGTAGAGTGTTGTTCTCCGCTCTATCTCTGGTCAAATACTTTTATAAACTATTAAAACCAAAGATGTTTTTCGAATGAATGCAATCATTTGCTCAACATCGAACATAATTCACAGAATGCTTTGAGCTGGTGAATAATTTATGGCTAACAAAAATACTTTCCTAGAAAGTGGCTAACTATATGGATGAATATTCAGTGGACTCACACCATGTGATTTTAATTCATTCCGGTGTTAGCATTTTAAGGGGTATAGAAACCCATAGTAATTATCTAATGCAAACACCTGATAAAAATCATAAAAATTTCATATGCATACTGTACATATTAAAAATTGCCAACAAAATACCATATTAACCTTAGTAACTAGGTATAATTACCTACAGTAAGTTTATTGTATTAAGTGGTTACTATCTGCATTAAAGAATAGAGAAAGCATAATATTATTATGCTTTATTAGTTATCTTGAGGTGTTGACTGATGTTGACTAAAAAAAGAATCAAGGAGATTGGCCCACTAGAAGCTGAGATATAGCCAGCCAAGCACAGGTCTACCTAATAAAGAATCAGAGGAAAACCCTTCGAAAATCCCGAAAACTGTGACGTATAAAATCGACTTAATGTTCATGTGCCGGAGTTGCGCAATCTTACCGCCGTTACGTATAATGATTGTTTTGGCTACGAGATGTGAAACGCTTCTCGCGATAGTAAATAATTTACAGACTAGCTCTGGTTTCTCAAGAAAATCAGGCAAACATTGTGTGGTAAAGGCATTTGCCCACAACCCCTCGCCGTGATTTTTCAAAACATAAGAGCAGATTTTGACTATTGGGCTTCAAATTTTAACTCGATCTCCACGGATATGCTCCGAAAATCCTCTGTTCAACGAACGGCGCGTGTATAGTCTATATGCGACATCCGCGATTGCAGTTCGTTTAGAATAAGAAATGGGAATGTAAATTTTTGTTCAATCATCATTTTTCTACTGTGTATCTACTGCAGCATTCAGTTGATTTTCATGATTATCGTCACTATTAACAGACTGTAAGTTCACTACAGCCATAATCTTAAAAAGAAAAACTTGACCGTGCTGCTCTTGCTGTAAGAAAAGAAAACGATAACTTTTCATTTGATTTTTCTATTGATCTATTATCTTATCTATGATTATTTTTTATGATTAATATAATAATCATAATGCATATTATACAAAATAGTGATAATATAACTGCGTATAGAGTAAATGATGTAACTAATATAATTTGTAGAAAGTGATAGCAGAATGTTGCGAAATAATAGATGCGTGTAATTATTTTATTCTAAAACTAATCTACAGGTCAGAGGGACTGGTTCGGAATTCTCAGAGCAATGATTGTTAGGCTCAATTTGATTGTTCTATACTTCCAGGGATTAAACCAATTAAAACGCCGTGATTGTTATAGGAGAGCGCATTAGTTGGCTTAATTGGCCAATGGCAAACAAGTCGATTTCATACGTCACATATTGATGATTACCAAAACACTTTTGTTTTTTGGTAGACCTGTGTTTGGCTGGCTATATCTCAGCTTCTGGTTGGTCAATCTCCTTGATTTTTTTTTAGAACATCAGTCAACACCTCAAGATAAATAATAAAGCATAATAATATTATGCTTTCTCTATTCTTTAAAATGTAACACTACAATGTACTATGTGTAGTATATAGCCTACAGTAGGGAGTTCTTACATTCCGGACAGACGTATAAAATAGACGTTAAATTTAGCTTAGATGAATTTAGCTTACTAAACACATACTAGTTAAAGCTAAGTTTTAGTATGTATTTTACTAAACTTCAACTAAACTAAACCTAAATCACAACACACTCGCCCACTTCTTCAAAAATCTTCAATTTTGACTGTGAATAAACTCTATAAATTTCGAACTCTCATCGCGTCTCATCAATTATTCTACAGCCTTAAATCACATCGCATTCATCAATATCCCACTCGCTGCTCTTTCTTAAATCTAAAGCTACTTCCCTCTAAATCTGCTTCGGGTCATCACAGAATGTCATACCAGCAGTCAGCACAATGGAACGCTCTGCCTGATGAACTGTGTAGGGTTGTGAGTGGGCCCACTTTTAGACGTGCCCTCAAGCTGTACCTGTTGGGCGGTGACTAAATAGTTTCTGGCTGCTCGCTGTTAACTTGTGGCCCAGCGCCTTGACTAGCAATGCTACTGCGCAGTTTGGGCCTCATCATTATTTCTTTTGTTTTCTGTTTTCATATCTTTTGTTGAAACAAAACAAGCTTTGTCATCGTCTAAAATTTTATCACCCTATTTACCTATCACCTAATTTTATCGTCTAAAATTTTATCACCCTATTTACCTATCACCTAATTTTATCGTCTAAAATTTTATCACCCTATTTACCTATCACCTAATTTTATCGTCTAAAATTTTATCACCCTATTTATCTATCACCTAATTTTGTCGTCTAAAATTTTATCTGTTTCCGGTTTTGTTTTCACTATAATTTGGAAAGAACAATTCTTAACTTGAGCGCGAGCACCTTATCTCTTTCAGTCGTTCTGAGAGGGATTTAGCAAATAGCATATCGGCATCTTCGTTATTTTGACGTATTCAGCATACTGACTGCCAAATTTGAATTTCAAGAGAAATTTTTGTTGATATCGTGTGGCGGAAAAAATGTCAGGAAGTTTCAAGATTCAAATCGATATAACTTGGCTGCAATCGTGTTATATCGATTTTAACCTTGAAACATAATGGTGGTCAGATCCCGCCTCTAGTCGCATTTTAAGATTGCAGTTTATATACTCGGAAGAAATAAATATGCCTAAACATAGTTGTTTACAATTGATAAATATTGACAAGTTGTTGACAAGTGTTTACACAGTATATTTAGAGGAAAACACTAGGACAAGTTCTGACCTATTTTTAAATCATTTGAAACATCTATAGCAATGTAGCTGAGGCTAAATTTTAAGTTTTGTTCCAACAATCATGAGAAAATACAATATCAGCAGAGGCGGGTAACACTGCAACTTGAACGCAATAGCCGATGTCATAACGAGAGGGACAAACAGGAAGTGCAACTATTGACCTCATTTTTTTCATTTTTGGGAGTTTTAACGGCGATCAAGTTGTGTTAATTTTAATATTGTAACATCCTGGTAGTCAGATCACTTAATACGACAAACAAAATCTCAAATGATACAAAAAGATCTGTTGCATTTGATGCGAGTGACCCTGTGACCCTTTAAACTAAGGAGTATTGTTACCAACACATTGAATTGCTGTAATTTTCATCAGAGCATGTTAATATCAGTTCTCTCTCATCAGCTCTCTACCTCTTTTCTCCCTCTTTCCTCAGAGACTTATCTGTTGGCCTTGATCGTTGACTACTTCTCCAATGACCCCAGCTACACCAAACATTGCCAGGGGATCAAACACGATGATCTCTACATGTCGTGGAGGTCTATTCAACAGGATGTGAGGAAGGCTAATGAGTGGGTTCACATGAAGGTAAGGAATGCTGTGAGTATCCTTGACATGGCTGGTTTTTGATTTCTACTCGTCTTAACCTCGGGTCTTGTTTTGCTCAAGATTGAGGCAAGTCTGCGAGGCCTCATGTGTATATCATCAATGAGAGCAACAGTTAGCAGCCTGACATTAGATTGCATGCTTTTGTTATAGCGGAGTATATGCTAGAGCTTACTGCTGGGGAGGTTGTATATGACAGGGCTTTATCTAGTCTATAAAGGGACTACATTGACTGAAGATTTAGTGTTGGGGAGGTTGTATATGACAGGGCTTTATCTAGTCTATAAAGGGACTACATTGACTGAAGATTTAGTGTTGGGGAGGTTGTATATGACAGGGCTTTATCTAGTCTATAAAGGGACTACATTGACTGAAGATTTAGTGTTGGGGAGGTTGTATATGACAGGGCTTTATCTAGTCTATAAAGGGTAGAAAATTGCTGTTTTTCTGTTTGCATAAAGGGGTAACCACACGAAAGTTAAACCACAGCTTCTAATGTCAGAGGTTGTAGATGTGAAAAACAACCAAAGTAGTCGAAGCATAAAGGCCTGCAACTGAACCATTTGGTCATATTTATGGTACTTTGGTTCAGCCAGCTGCTCATGCTGCTGTTAGTAAGACAACTTCATACTAGTGGTCAAAGTATTTGTGTGATTTCATGACAAACAATAGATTCAATTGTGATTCAAAAGGCAGCAAATAGAATCTCTCGAATGTAGCACAGGAAATAGCTAGAACAAAATTTATTTTTTGTGTTCAACTTCAACCTGTATGATCTCATAAATTTTCATTACTTTCACCAAGATATGCACATGGTTAGTATGTGCTATGTGGCCAACCCTTTAGCATACACACCGCTCTCGTTATCTCCAATCTCTATGGCTGGTCTAAGTGGGATGTCGGTTTCTGCAGGGCAATTTGAAGAAAGCAGTGATGGCTAACCTTGAGCGCTATGTGGTCAAGGACAGCAGACTCGGTCTGTTTCTTGGGAGACTCCGAGACAACGGCATACAAACCTTCCTCCTCACCAACAGTGAATTTGACTACTCGGACGTAAGTTCTTAACTTTTACACATTTACTGGGCAGTACAGTACGCTTATAGTTGGTATTGTAGATGCTTAGTTTGATGTACTTGGTACATCTATGGATAACTCTTAGGTTGATATTGTTAGTACATTTATGGATAACTCTTAGGTTGATATACTTAGTACATTTATGGATAACTCTTAGGTTGATATACTTAGTACATCTATGGATAACTCTTAGGTTGATATTGTTAGTACATTTATAGATAACTCTTAGGTTGATATACTTAGTACATTTATGGATAACTCTTAGGTTGATATACTTAGTACATCTATGGATAACTTTTAGGTTGATATACTTAGTACATCTATGGATAACTCTTAGGTTGATATACTTAGTACATCTAAGGATAAATTTTAGTTTGATATACTTAGTACATCTATGGGTAACTCTTAGGTTGATATACTTGGTACATTTATGGATAACTCTTAGGTTGATATACTTGGTACATCTATGGATAACTCTTAGGTTGATATACTTAGTACATCTATGGATAACTCTTAGGTTGATAGACTTAGTACATCTCTGGAAAACGCTTAGGTTGATAAACTTAGTACATCTATGGATACATCTATGGATATTATGGCTGTCCACTGTATATATGCACCTTATGGCTGTCCACTGTATATGTGTTAGACACTGGTTTGATGGAAAAAAGTTTGGAACACTAGGCTGATAAAAACTCTTCTATAATCTGATGGTAGTTCAGTGAATGTTGATGCAAATTGAGTCGATACAATTGTTGTGATGCAATTGTTATGATCATTCCTGTCAATAAAATGCTGCCAAAAAGCAGTCTTACCATCAAAAGGAAAGAAATATGGTAACAAAGGGTTACAGGTAACATTTTATTATAAATTATTTTTCAAAAAATGTATAAAAGTGCAAACTAAAAATGCACACTTTGGAGATCTGTAAAAGTGGGCATTAGTCGGTGGCAAAAACCTCCACCGACTTTGACACAGTTGTCGCGGTCTATACAGTTATTACATAGTCTATACAGTGAGACATCATGGAACCAATTACAAGAGGTCAATCACTTGATCACAATCAATGATTTCGCTAATGAATAATGGGTGAATGTAACTCCGTGTTTGCGTAGTAACCGTCAGCAGACTTGAACATTTTTTAACAAGTTGTTTACCATCTTTTTACCTCTCATCAGGCTGTAATGACATATATACTGAGTGATGAAAAGAGATCGTGGAAGTCCTACTTTGATTACATAGTGGTGGATGCATGCAAACCTCGTTACTTTGGGACTGGAACTCCACTCAGACAGGTTAATGACAATAATTCGGGCTTGAAGATAGGATCTCCCATCGGACCTTTAGAGAAGCACTCGATCTACTCTGGAGGTAAGTTCTCTGGAGGCGTGTTCTAGTTCTCTCATGAAAAGAATTCATGTAATATAATTCCGTAGATCATTGAAATCGAATAAAATTTAACACATTTCATCTCAGTCATCAAGTTTAGTTTTATTTTCACTTGGGAAGGGGGTCAGTACAGTTTTAAGATCATCTTTGTTCTTATTAGAAGACTTTAGACTAAATATCTAAGTAGACTATCTAAATAAACTAAGTCCTTCAAAACATCGGAGAACCAGCCAACTTTAAGGTGGTTTGAATTGTTTTCATTTTTTTCAAAAGTTTTATTCCTTAAAATGAGAAGTTATGATAAGGATTATTAATATTACTCTATTTTGTAACAAGTCCTTGCTAACAAGTATCGTTAGTAGCTGTAGCTGAGCACTATGAGTCCAACAATGCACTTTTACTCCCTCTAATCATGCTTGGAGACGAGTTGATTTACTTCTGTTGAGGCTGATAGAGATGAGCCCAAGACAATAGTAAACTTACTTCTGTTGAGGCTGATAGAGATGAGCCCAGGACAATAGTAAACTTACTTCTGTTGAGGCTGATAGTGATGAGCCCAGGGCAATAGTAAACTTACTTCTGTTGAGGCTGATAGTGATGAGCCCAGGGCAATAGTAAACTTACTTCTGTTGAGGCTGATAGTGATGAGCCCAGGGCAATAGTAAACTTACTTCTGTTGAGCCTGATGGAGATGAGCCCAGGACAATAGTAAACTTACTTCTGTTGAGGTTGATAGAGATGAGCCCAGGGCAATAGTAAACTTACTTCTGTTGAGGCTGATAGTGATGAGCCCAGGGCAATAGTAAACTTACTTCTGTTGAGGCTGATAGTGATGAGCCCAGGGCAATAGTAAACTTACTTCTGTTGAGGCTGATAGAGATGAGCCCAGGGCAATAGTAAACTTACTTCTGTTGAGGCTGATGGAGATGAGCCCAGGCAATAGTTAACTTACTTCTGTTTACTCCAGTTTTTCTACTGATTTTAAAACACAAAGCTAACCACTTTTCGGTTCTGAAAAACTGACATGACCAGGAAGAGACAGCTTTCCTGTTGGTGGAGGGGTGCTCTAAGGCAACAAGCTTAACTTGGTGCAATGTAGAAGATAGCCTATTTGATCATTTATTGAAGAAGATGCTTGCTGTAAATGCTGGTGCAAGGCAGACGATTGCTAGCTAGTTAACGCTTGTAAAAGGATCCAGAAGTTGTAGTTTGTCTTGTATGAAATGTGCACAAGAATGTATGTATGTAACCATACATACAGAGGTTTGTACGTATTTATGCCCTAGAGGGCAGGGTTTTAGCAAGTTCTAGAAAGTAATGTGGATGCATCAACTATCTTCAGTGGCTAGTTGTATATGCTTTACATACATAAGATGATTTGTATTTACGTAGTAGAAAACAGGCCCGCCTGCGAAGACATGGTTAAACAAGAAACTAAAACATAAATTCAAAATGAAATAAATAAAACAGGAAATAAACTAAAACATGAAATGAATAAAACATGTAAAACATGCCACACAAAGAAGATCAATTAATGATATACATTATACATGCATTGTGCAGTATTGTTTTTATGTACCAGTCCACATCAGTAAATTAAACACTTGAAGTGCTTTCATCTTTAGCTTTTTAGTTAGATTCACTGTTATCATCTGTGCTTTTAGTTAGATTCACTGTTATCATCTGTGCTTTTGGACACATCTTTTGAAAAAAATCTATCCAATTGAGTCTTTCTCAAGCCTTCTCAAAATTTCTGTAAAATAACTCATGTACCTCTCATGACTATACTTCCCGCCACTAAATTGTTGCTCCTCTTGACTGCTGATCCTGTGCATGGCCTCCAACTCATTCACGTCGCCGTCGGCTGCTCCTCCCTTTGCTTGCTTTGCTTGTTTTAATGGTTTTCTTGTTCTCAATAATAGTTGCAATTTTTTGATTGGTTGCAACCATATTCTTTGGCAATATTAATGATACAGGTGTCTTCTTATTTATTTGTGATCTCCAACTTTTTTTATCATGAGATCATTTTTTCCTTCGTCCTGTAACATTTATATCAGTCTCCGATTCCATAGCTAACGAATTAAATATAGATTATTGTAGTTATATACGTACTAGCTGCGCTACTCGGCGTTGCCTGGGTAATAAAAAATTCTTTGGGCAGAAAATTGATCTGCATTTAACATATAACAACATTTGCCATTCTAACTTTCCAACCACACATCATGAGAGAAGTGTTTTGTGTAGTTGAAATAAATTAAAAGAGAAAATAAAGTCAACTGTAAATGTTTTCAAATTTTGTCAAACAACTGCAACTTTCAAACTTCGTATCATGAGGAAAAGGTTTTGTTCAGGACAACTAAATTCAAAAGAAATAAAACAATTGTCACGGTTTCAAACGACTGTAAATTTAAAATTTCATAACTTTCAACGATGTATATTTTTTATTAACATACAGTGAAATCTCGGTTCGAAAACCGAGTTGTTCGTCACATTAAACAATTTTTCCCATTAGAATGAATGAATCATTTTAATTCATTTCAAAGCGAGAAAACAACTTCGGTAAAGCATTTTACATTATACACCATAAGCTGTACGTACTGTATACTGCATACTTTAAATAATAACGAGTAGATATGGTGTATATCGTGTTTAATTTTAATGAAAGGTTTTCTATTTATGATGATGGAAAAGGAAAACAAAAGTAAAAATTCTGTATGTTTTGCTCTCCAAACATCAAAAGCATTGAAGGTTAAGATACAATGACAAAAATTGCAGAAATTGATAATGAAACAGGAAAAAAATGCAACAGGTTAGTTACATCAAAAATTGTAGGAAAAAGAAAATATAAACAGCAATAGCACCCTTACTTCACATCTTTAAAAGAGACTCATCCTCCAAAACAACTTAGGGTAACTCGACTGGAGGGGCTATTTTTCTAGCAAATCTATTCGGTAAATCTCTTTGTCCAAGATGGTTCCTCCCTTTTTGTAAAGAATATATGAAGCGTAAATTGCTTCTCCGTGTTTTCATGCTGTTGCCGGAGCTGTTCCAATTTTAATGTGCAAGCTCTCGAATTTATGTTCGAGATCCGAGACAAACAAACCTCAAAATCTTTGATTGATAACCGAGTTTTCAGTTTGTGATAAATTATTGTCGATATCGTGGGGCCGAATAAATTAGCTCTAACGAAAAAAGACGTATAAGCATTGCGTTGCATATACTTAGGTCCCAAAATATTTTCGAACAGAAGCATTGTATCTCGTGGACGCAAGGCTGAAATAATTAGCAGGCCCATGGTTTATGTCGTATATGAAAACATATCTAATTACTATGCCATTGTAGCTCAGTGGTAGAGCGAACTAAGAAAACTTGTTATGAAACTTGGTAAGAAACTTGTTGATACATTCGTCGTGAGTTCAAATTCATCAGAATGCGGAATTTCAAATCAAGATTTTAATAGTTATAGTTGGAATGACACATACATATTTGCATACACACATACTTTGAGAAATATATATATAGATGTTGAATAAAAGTTTATAGTAAAATGGAGTACAACGCTAAAAATGAATATTTGCTCTCGCTTATGTACTTTTCACAAAATTTCCCACTTGGAATGCTGACCTGAGAGAAATAGGTCACCGTGTCTTTTCCAAATGTTGTGAAAATGTTTTCGGCGAACCGCATTTCGGCGTCTTTGCTATTTCGATGTACGTAATAAGCACATCGACTGCCAAATTTGAACTAGGGCAAAAAATTTCTTGAATTCATATGGTGAAATCAAATTTGTGTGATGAGTTGAAAACCTCACCATGTTCAACTTCGTAAGGTGAACAAATCGCATATCAGGGTAATCGAATCCTGAGGATGCACTGTATACGGGGTAATCGTATCCTGAGGGTGCACTGTATATCAGGGTAATGGTATCCTGAGGGTGCACTGTATATCAGGGTAATGGTATCCTGAGGGTGCACTGTATATCAGGGTAATGGTATCCTGAGGGTGCACTGTATATCAGGGTAATCGTATCGTGAGGGTGCACTGTATGCGGGGTAATCGTATCCTGAGGGTGCACTGTATATCAGGGTAATGGTATCCTGAGGGTGCACTGTATATCAGGGTAATGGTATTCTGAGGGTGCACTGTATATCAGGGTAATGGTATCCTGAGGGTGCACTGTATATCAGGGTGATGGTATCCGGAGGGTGCACTGTACTCCAATTTTATATAGGAATGAGCATAATAGTAAATTATTGTCAGTCATCGCTTCAAGAATTTTCACTTTTATTCTCAGCACACGGCAAATCATAGAGCTCTGAGAGACCCTCTCATCCTGCTTCCTCACATTCTCTTCACATCCTCACATCCTCATCTTCTTCCTCACATCCTCATCACTTGATTCCATTCGCAGTGCCACCCCTGCCACCCCTGCACCTGTACAGGCCTTTGCAAGCCAGATATGACTGGAGATATTTATGACTTGCCTTGTCGTGTGTAACAGTCACTCTTGAATAGGGTAGTCATGGCTAGTTGTATCTTGTTGCCTTGTCGGAACATTGTGTTGTTGGAAATACAAATTTCTTGCTACAATCTTTTGCAATCAATTGCGTGAATATCCTTCCTGTTAGCTTCAGGAGTCTTTATTGGCCAAGAGAGGTCACGGAATTACCGTATGTGATTCTCAACTTAATAGATGGTTGTGTGAGTGAGAGACCAGGTTGTCAACAGGATTTTATCTACATGTCTGGCTAGAATTGAAAATTGGAAGGAAATAACATCACATGTTCTATTATATACTCGGTCACAATATGTGACCTTTTAAGATAACATCATTGATATTTTTGACTTTGGTTACTTTCCTCTATTTCATTTCCTGTCTTTGAGGTTGTCAGTAGCTTGGTTATTGATAAAATGGTTTTGAAGCTATCTTCCAAGAATACATATCAGCACTGACAGGTAGACATATATCGTATATATTTACGCATCTTATTAATCACCTCATTGAATGCTAATTTGTTATCTCATTTCATATTTAGTCACCATTAAAATAGTTTTAATTTCAATACACTTTTTATATATACTAGTAGTGTGGCAGTTCAGGAGTGCTGCTCAAGCGCAGAGTCTCTGCATAATTATTCAGAGACGCTGTAAAGCGGTCAATTAGTACAGGTGTTATAGTGACGACTCGTAAGTACAAGTGTTAGAGTGACAACTCGTAAGTACAGGTGTTAGAGTGACGACTCGTAATTACAGGTGTTAGAGTGACGACTCGTAAATACAGGTGTTAGAGTGACGACTCGTAAATACAGGTGTTAGAGTGACGACTCGTAAATACAGGTGTTAGAGTGACGACTCGTATTTGCAGGTGTTAGAGTCATGACTCGTAAATACAGGTGTTAGAGTGACGACTCGTAAATACAGATGCTAGAGTGATGACTCGTAAGTGCAGGCGTTAGAGTGATGACTCTTAAGCCGAATGTCGTTTGTTCAAATTCCATATGACGTAATCCTTTATCCCACCCTCCAGTGACTTCAGACAGGCATGGCTTCTATTGTAAAGATTTGTAGGAACATCTTAATATATATACTTATAGTAACAGTATACATCTAATATATAGTTGTAGTAACAGTACACATCTTAATACATATACTTGTAGCAACAGTACACATCTTAATATATAGTTGTAGTAACAGTACACATCTAATATATACTTGTAGTAATAGTACACATCTTGATATATATATATACTTGTAGCAACAGTATACATTTAATATATACTTGTAGTAACAGTATACATCTTAGTATAATTTTACTTGTAGGGTCTTGTGATGTTTTTTCGGATATGATTGGTGCGAGAGGTTGTGATGTTCTCTATGTTGGGGACCATATATTTGGTGATATTCTCAAATCGAAGAAGATGAGAGGCTGGCGGACATTTTTGATTGTGCCAGAGCTCGCTAGGGAGCTGCATGTTTGGACAGACAAGTGCGAGTTGTTCGAGGACATACAGAGTCTAGAGGGACAGCTGGGAGAGCTCTATAAGTTAGTATAGAGTATTCATCTATTTGTAGTGTTTTAATACAATCATCTGTTTCATACGTGCATATGTAGTAAGTCATGTGTTTCATACGTGCATATGTAGTAAATCATGTGTTTCATACGTGCATATGTAGTAAGTCATGTGTTTCATATGTGCATATGTAGTAAGTCATGTGTTTCATATGTGCATATGTAGTAAGTCATGTGTTTCATACATGGATATGTGGTAAGTCATGTGTTTCATATGTGCATTTGTAGTAAGTCATGTGTTTCATATGTGCATATGTAGTAAGTCATGTGTTTCATGTGTAATCAGAGTCGTGTATTTGCGGAGCTGTGTATTAACATGTATCTTTTTCGAGATTGTTCTTCAATATTTGAAAAAATATTCTTGTGGACGATCTCCAAAAGTTATAATGATGGGCAGCTGCAGCACAGCTACATACATAACATTAGAGGTGGAACGAGACAGGTTTTTTAAGTTTGAGACGAGACTCGAGACACTGTCTTGTAAAAATTCGAGACTCGAGACACGAGACAGTAAAATAATGAGCATTTGGTGATGATTTCACTACACAAGTGCTAGCTACTTGGTATATATAAAATTAATAAAACTATTTTTAAATTGAATTTTCACCTGGTGTAAACGATTTAAATACAACATTTTAATAGTGATATGCATGTAGTTTTTGTAAACAAAAGTGACACAAACAGCTCTAAAATACCAAAGTTATATATTCTAAGAATTTTGAGCTTGATTGATCATAATTATTATAAACATATTGCTTTGTACATGTATATTTTTACCATCTATTGAATAGTTCTTACTTTTTGATGTAATGAAACCGATAGCCATCGCTCTACAAAGAAATACCGCAGCTAAAAGAACACACGATAACACTTTCATTCTTATCGTTTCATTAATGTTAAGTGTTGTTTGTGTATTAACTGTAGTATGTGAATTATATTTAAATTGTACTCATGAAATTATATTAATTACTGTATACATGCACATGTATATTCTTATATTGAGCTAACAAAACGTCATTGTTAACCGAACACGGACTATGGTCGACACGGCCTTTCGTTCGTTTCTCCGTGTCCGAGCAAGTTTGATCCGCGATTGGTAGTATATACGTAAAAGAGGCCCGAATTTTATGAAGGACAGTTGGTGTTTAGACACGATACGATAAAAA
This sequence comes from Watersipora subatra, assembly GCF_963576615.1. Classification (NCBI taxonomy): domain Eukaryota; kingdom Metazoa; phylum Bryozoa; class Gymnolaemata; order Cheilostomatida; family Watersiporidae; genus Watersipora; species Watersipora subatra. Next base: position 39,336,900 of record NC_088708.1, on the reverse strand, counting down.
ATGTTGTAGATCTCAAACAATTTGGCATTCAAACAAAACATTTTGAGACTTTCATTTCCAAGGACGAATGAAAGTTTTGAGCTGAAACACTCAATCTTGCTATTTAATATATATACTGTATTATATATAATATATAATATATACACTTTATAATAAAATATGTATTACACAATATATATGCACTAGATAATATATACCTATATTATGTAGTATATATTTATGTAGTATATATTACATAATACATATATTATATAAATATGTATATCATATTTATATAATATATGTATAACATTTTATATAATGTGTGATATATTATGTTTTATATATTTATGTATATTGTTTATGTAAATGATATATATTTTACATGTATGTGATATTATACACTATATTATGTTATACATATATATTATATTATTTAAACGCCACTTTTAATAGAACACCATTATAGGGGAAGGGTTGAAAAATACAGTGCCACCCTTTAATTGAACGCCACCTCTAATAGTCCTCCACTATAATACTGCAGTACTCCACTAGTCTATAATAAAATACAGTGAAACATGGATAACTCGCCCTCGGATTTAGCGAACACATGGTTAACTCGACTGGATTTGCTTGGTCTGTTCCCACGCAATGATAAATGGCTCTATATAACTCGAATTCAACACTGTTATAACGAACTGTTTTTTGCCCAACGGCTACCGAAACGGTTGCTATCGCTTTAGAAAATCACTTTATTCCAAGCCATAGAGGTAAACCTCAACTTTTCGTAATTCATAAGCGTCGTTATTACCTCCATCGGCAAAATATTTTTGTCAACGACTGTTCTAAAGGTTTGGTGAAATTTGATTTATACTGCTATACGATGAATAGAACGGGCTAGCCGGGTCACGGGCGCAAGGATTTTCGCCACGCACATACAAAACAAAAACAGCATGTTGTTTTTGTTTTGTATTTGCGTGGCGAAAATCCTTGAGTGCGTGACCCGGCTAGCCCGTGATGAATAGTTTTCCGACGTTGATTCCATGTTGAATCAACGTCAGAATGTTGAATGTTTAAAACGTCTTAAGAATTGTTGTAGTCAAACGTATACGTTGTCTTAGCTAAAAAAAACTATTCATCGTTTGACCTAAACACAAAATACGTGTGTACATTCAATAAGTATCCATTCAAAAAGCGTGAGTGATATACAATGTACCGTAAAACAGCGTAAAACTTTTAATTGAACTGCCTCGGAGTGTTGCTCTTAACGAATCCCAGGTAAAGTAAGGTAATCTTTCCATAAACTTCAAGAAAGATCGGCAAAATTGATCGTGGGTAAAACGCTCAAAAGAAAAAGATGTCTTTGTTTTTAGCATTTCAGCAACGATCAAGTTTTGCCAATGTCAATCTAAAAAACGTCCTGGCAATAACATCACCTCAAACAACAAACCAATCTCAAGTGATAGAAAAATCTCTATACTTTTTGATAAAAACGTTTTAAACTTTACATTAGAAGCATTTAATTTGAAACAAGCCATTTGTGCTTTTGATTTATATTATAGTTTGTATATGTTCATGTATCTACTAATAAATAAGTAAATACATGGACTTGTGACAGTGCCCTGATAACTTGAACACTCTGATAATTCGAACACTTTTGCTCGGTCCCTTGAAGTTTGAGTTATCCGAGTTTCACTGTAGTCCTCTACTTTGACATTCATTGTTTGCTCTTCATGAACTCAAAATAGAAAGTGATCAGTAGAAGATTTTCTACAAACTTGTACTAATAATAACTAGATTACATCAACAACGATTAATTCTTTCCTTGTTTGCAAAATTGTACTAATAATGACGAGATTACTTCAACAACAATTAATTCTTCCCTTATTGTTGTCATGGTTGCCATGGTTTTGATGACGTGAGCCTGAGAAGGTCGATTATCACAATCATCAGAACTGCACTCTGATTTGAAGTCACTAAGGTATAAATCTGATTCACTGTGTTCAGAATCGTCCATAAGGTGGTTTTCAACTGGATCTGAAGACTTCAAAACATTTAGATAAAGGATTAGAATGCTCTTCAGGTACAGCGTACGATGTAGGGGCAGCCATGGTTGCCGGGTATCAAAGTTCATTTTTTAACTCAAGGTCTTTGGTTTTTCTTCAAAATGAGTAATAATTGCATTAGTCTAATGTTTTACTCGGAGTAGTTCCTTGCTTAATTCCATCTTATACTTTGGAGTATATAACAAACCGTTTAGCAAAAATGCTGACGCCGACACTATTAATGTCGTTCGGCCCGAGGGAGAGTGCGGATGTAGGCGACATTAACATCGATTTGCCCATAAAAGTTTTAAATTTATCCAGAATTCTGACCAGCTAGTCCAAAAATAAAGTGCCATCTCTAATTAAACGCCACGAAAGTCAACGGATTGGCAAATACAGCACCATGGCGTTCAAATGGAGGTTTTATGGTGTATTATTTATATATATTTTTTATATATAGTTGCACATATTCATAGAGGTGTGTTTGTGTTATTGAACTGGAAAGAGTCATGGAATTATGTAGGATGGAATGATACAGATTTATAAATTGCCATCACATTTTTCGTACATCCCATATTTTATTAGGGCATTGGACAGCAGCACCACTACTCGCCCCGACACAAGACACGTTAAGGCAGCCATTCGAGAGGCTACAATCAATATGGACATGAGCTACGGCAAAATAGGAAGTCTATTCAGAAGCGGCTCTCGGCAGACGTTCTTTGCGAGTCAAGCGATGAGATACGCTGACATCTATGCTGCCAGCTTCCTCAACCTCCTGCACTACCCTTTCTGCTACCTGTTCAGGTCACCACCCATGCTGGTGTGTATTTTGGCTATAGTCCTTCACTTCCTGCACTACCCTTCTCCTATTCTTGGGTGCTCCCCTTGCTAACATGTACATCATTAAATCTGCCACGCCTGTATATAACTCATAATCCTTTAGATTTTTGTTGTAGGGCTATCAGCAATAAGCAACACGTTAAAAAAATTGTTGGCAAAACTTTACTCTAAACCTGGTATTTTAATGATTAAATGTATTGGAAGTGCATTTAATTTGCTAATTAAAAATTCATTTTATGTAACTTGTGTCGTCATGATTAGCTACTGTCTATGACAAAAATATAATTGAACTTGTAAAAGATGGATTTTGGTAAAATAAATAGTTCTGATATTTGTTAGTTGGTTGATAACGCTGGGCATGGTTAGCCTTTTGCTAATTTAATTCATGTGGTCTCATTCTGTGTATTGGTAAATGTCAGCGGTAGCTGCTAGAGGTCAGCGTGACAAGATCAATAGCAACCTCTGCACACTCAGTCATATTTATCATTTTGTGATGTTATGGCTAATTTTTGGCACGATTGAGACAATCTTCAGGGCCAAATTGCTTCCATGCGTGACATATCCTCGACATATCCTCGACATATCCTCGACATATCCTCGACATATCCTCGACATATCCTCGACATATCCTCGACATATCCTCGACATATCCTCGACATATCCTCGACATATCCTCGACATATCCTCGACATATCCTCGACATATCCTCGACATATCCTCGACATATCCTCGACATATCCTCGACATATCCTCGACATATCCTCGACATATCCTCGACATATCCTCGACATATTTCTCGACATATTTCTCGACATATTTCTCGACATATTTCTCGACATATTTCTCGACATATTTCTCGACATATTTCTCGACATATTTCTCGACATATTTCTCGACATATTTCTCGACATATTTCTCGACATATTTCTCGACATATTTCTCGACATATTTCTCGACATATTCCTCGACATATTCCTCGACATATTCCTCGACATATTCCTCGACATATCCTCGACATATCCTCGACATATCCTCGACATATCCTCGACATATCCTCGACATATCCTCGACATATCCTCGACATATCCTCGACATATCCTCGACATCCGTCTTTTAAAAGACGTTTGGAATTATAAGTTCACTGTAGAGCCATTTTAAAGATTTTTGAATAATTTTGATAGTGCTTCCAATAAAACTGTTGATGTAGCTTGTATTGGCGATGTCACTGCTCAAGTGAATTGGTTATAGAGTTCTCTGTTTTTAGTGCCATTCTAGTATTCTTTCCACACGATTCTATGTTATATAAAATGAAGCACGCTTATATTTCCTTAGGTACATGCATGTTATAGTTTAGTTTTTTGCCATCTAAATATTACCAAGGCGCAGCATAATGACTCATCAGCCTGAATTCTGAACTGTCCGTGTTCAACCCTTCATTTGGTATGAGAATGTCTCCAAAACCTGAAGAATTTTGCTAAATACATTTAATCAAAAATTCTCTGCATTCTGTTTGGGTCAAGTTTGCCTTTTGGATAAGTCACACAAATCTTTACCAGTTAGATATGCTGATCAGTTTCATCCCTTGTATCTGGTCAATGACCTGAATGTAACGGTTTATACTCGTCAAGTGATCAATAGGTAACCTCAGCCTTCACTTACCAACTTATTGACCAGTTGATGAAATCTTCCCCTGCACACCATCAAAGGCTCTCTACATCATCAAAGGTTTCACTTAGAGCTTACACAACCTTTTATGCTCAGAGTTAGGTGCATCTGGTTGAGATTAAGATAATTCAAACCACAAGTTATACAATTAAATAAATTTATTGCAAATGTTAGAGAATGATTTTAAATTTCTAATGACTTGATTGAACTAATGCAGACTTGATCTAGTTTTGTGTCTCAAGTTTGATAAGATAGTCTCTTATTTAAAGGTTATTACAGTTATTTGATATGAAAAGATTCACCATGTCTTACTCTATTGTGTTGCATGCGCAAAATATGTGGAAATGTGATTACAAGCTCTTAAAAGCTCAAAACAGTTAATCACAGCTATCACAAAAATGTTGTAGTGTAGAATCTCTTTATTTTGATGACGTTCTCAAACATTTTGGTTATTGTTTTGACACGTGATGTTATCACATGAATTGAACGGCCAATAAAAGGCTCAATATCAAACGTCTCGGAGCACTAGTTTATGACAAACACTTCGGGTTTTACCGAAAAGCCCGTAATAAATATAGATGCTCGCTACTTTACGGTTTTGCTTCGGCTTGGTCTAATCGTCTAGTCGTAATCTGATCGTGTGACCCATACTTCCTGCCAAACAGCGCGAATAATTTCTGCAGCATTTTTCGATCCTCACAGGAGACCAACAGGCTCGTCATGTTTATCAGAGGATGATATACAATTGTTCAAGCTAAGGTTAAAAAATTAAACAATTTTTTGTGGTATGTTCTGAAATATCAGTGCTCAAAATGCCAGCATTACAATGATGATGAAATAGACGTGTAAGAACAATAGGCATGGTTTTATTGAATGCGTGAAGTATATTTGTGAAAATATTTGTACGAATGAGGTTGCATGAAAGTATAAACAGAAGCCATCTTGTTCAACTACGTCCCATTTGAGCCGTTTTGGAAAGGGATTCCAAACTACGGTGTTTTCGTGATGGCTGCAATTAACTGTTCGCTTTTAAGAGCTTGTAATCACATTCCCACATATTTGGCACCTACAACACAACAGAGTAAGACATGGTGAATCGTTTGGTATCAAATAACTGTAATGCGAATTTTGTTGCAAGTCAACCTTTAAGACAGCCTCAATTTGATAGCTTCTGGACCTGATAATTTACTTACCTTTGCTTACCTCTGTCAGTACAGGTTCCCTAATAAGTCTATTTTGTTGGCTCGCGTTTATATGCACAGTTGACTAGCATTACTACAAAGTATTTGCCGTAAAACCAATATATTTCAGAACAACTAGGGAGGAACAAGGTCACTATGATGACATCTTGACATTTATATATCAACTTGTATCGGTCTTTTCCGTAAGGTTTGCATATTGTTGTTTGCATATTACTATCAATATACAAAAGTTGGTGTATCAGAAGCCATTGGGGTTCAGCCTCGGTGTTTACCAAACCTCATCTGAACAATATTGGTTCAGGTTAGGCTTTATTAAGTTCAGCCATGAAGTACATCTCAGTACCTCATTCTGATTCTCATGATACAAAACTTACCCACTGTTCAGCAGATGCCTGCTCAAGTTTGTCAGAAAAATATTAATTGAACAGGCAGTTAACTCCCCGAGTCCAACCTATGTGGGTTAACTTTTTATAGTCACGGCTGATTCTCAGATTGTCTCTGTTACACTCTGTTTTACCATCGGTCGTTTGCGATCACCATATCTGCTAGATCGGTCGCTTGTGATCACCATATCTGCGAGATCGGTCACTTGCGATCACCATATCTGCTAGATCAGTCGCTTGTGATCACCATATCTGCTAGATTGGTGTTGAATAGTAATTTTGCTTGCAGATGCCTCATGAGTCGACTGTCGAGCATACTGAGCAATTCAATGACGATGAAAGTATGGGTGGAGTTTGTGCGAGGGACAAGCGAACTTGGTCGAATGAAGCTATGAATGGTGAGCCAAAGGTTAACCAACTTACTATGGACAGCAGCTGCCATAACATGGATGATGACATGTCTAGTGATGAAGGCTCGCCCGTTCATAAACTTGCTGAAAATGGATTATGTTAAGAGAATTGAGGCTATAATAAATTTTATTAATTCTTCATTAATCATTTATTTCAACTATCGCCATTATAGCAACTACATGGTACCATAGTTTAATATTTTGAAAGTTTTACAAACACCCTCCAATTTTATTTGTTTAGGTTATTTGTTATTCACATTATTTTAAGCATATAAAACTGCACAAAACGAGCTATAATACTAGCAATTAAAATCTGTTCTACACACGAGTCAGCGTACGATTCTGAGCAACATCATTGTCATTATTTTTATTATGATTGACAAAAAATCCGGCAGATCATGCTGCCAATTCTTCTTGATTTCCTCTCTTTATGAGAGTAACGAATGCATCATAATCAAACACTCCTCCAGATATGGGTGCTTCTTTCCAGACTTGGCGAATTTCATCTTCTTTGAAATTGTCTCCCATGTTTTGCAGCAAATCCTTTATGCTACAATGAAAGGCAACAAAGATGGTTGAGGAGAGTTTTAGAATAGTTGTATAAGATTGACAGCCTATATTAATCCTGAAATAGAGTTTTATATCTAAACAAACATGTTAGAGATCATACAATGACTATTTAAAAGGGGTGTGATGTATTTATGAGAATATGAATTATCAAGTTGAAAGAATAAAAATGGTCATGTAACTAAATGACTGGATTTCATTTTATTCTTCAGGCGCATGACAATCACTAAAGCATCCAATAGTGAGAATCAAACCCATCACGAGACTTTCATAACAACCGCCCGTGAGAAAAAATACAAAAGGGAAAGATCGGTTTTCATTTTGAGTTGTCTCTACATATAGACTTATTGGTAGCGATTCGAGATATGTAGTTTAGTGAGCTGTAAAACCGAGCTAGTAGGATGCAAGCGTGTCGCAGGTTGCAGGAATCCAAAACAAGACAGCCGTTAGTTTTGAACAAATGAAGCTATCTCTGGGTAGACTGGACGAAAGCTAAATGAGTAGTGGAGAGCTAGTGCAAGGAAGCCTGAAACTGTTTATTTACTACTTACAGTACGTTAGACAGAGTACACTTACTATTCCTCTGGAAGCTTCCCCACTCTGGCTGGGTCAAACTGCTCAAAAGCCTGTCTAAGTGTGTTTTCTGGATCAGTTCCTTTAATAATCACATATATGGATGCAACAAATATTTTACCAGTTACAATATATTATATGTTAGAAGTACAACTATGAGCTTTTCAACAGACCATAAAATGAAAGTGTTTTTATGTCAGATGCCGTCGCATGTCATTGCTTACGAGCAGAAAACTTCAGTTTTTATTTTACAAAAACTGTTATAAAATCTTAGCCACAATATCGTACAATAGCCACAATTAGTTACAGCTGGAGACAATTGGGTGTTTAAGAGCTTGATTCTTAGAAACTAAACAGAGTTTTGAAAACAAATAATCTTAGCGACTTGTCAGAAGGCAGAGAGAATAGTGAAGAAGTGAAGTGAGAGTGTGAAATTCAGAAATGTGAAATCGGCCATAAAATGTGAAAATGAATGGTGTCTACACGAACTAACAAACACACACAATGACAAAATGGGATTTATTTACTTAGATATCATTGTCTACACTAATTGTAGTTAGTCAGTGTCTAGCCAGGAAGTACTCATTTCTATTGATTTGCATGCAGTGAGACAAGAGACAAGAATTTCTATTGCTTAAGCAATGTCGCTAAAGCACTCGTCTAAAGATTGTGTAGCACGTGCAGCTGGTTGTATAACAGCTATCTGTTGTATAACACTCACAACAGCTGGATGTATAACAGCTATCTGTTGTATAACACTCACAACAGCTGGTTGTATTACAGCTATATGTTGTATAATACTCACAACAGCTGGTTGTATAACAGCTATCTGTTGTATAACACTCACAACAGCTGGTTGTATAACAGCTATCTGTTGTATAACACTCACAACAGCTGGTTGTATAACAGCTATATGTTGTATAACACTCACAACAGCTGGTTGTATAACAGCTATATGTTGTATAACACTCACAACAGCTGGTTGTATAACAGCTATCTGTTGTATAATACTCACAACAGCTGGTTGTATAACAGCTGTCTGTTGTATAACACTCACAACAGCTGGTTGTATAACAGCTATCTGTTGTATAACACTCACAACAGCTGGTTGTATAACAGCTATCTGTTGTATAACACTCATAACAGCTGGTTGTATAACAGCTATCTGTTGTATAACACTCACAACAGCTGGATGTATAACAGCTATCTGTTGTATAACACTCACAACAGCTGGTTGTATAACAGCTATCTGTTGTATAACACTCACAACAGCTGGTTGTATAACAGCTATCTGTTGTATAACACTCACAACAGCTGGTTGTATAACAGCTATATGTTGTATAACACTCACAACAGCTGGTTGTATAACAGCTATCTGTTGTATAACACTCACAACAGCTGGTTGTATAACAGCTATCTGTTGTATAACACTCACAACAGCTGGTTGTATAACAGCTATCTGTTGTATAACACTCACAACAGCTGGTTGTATAACAGCTATATGTTGTATAACACTCACAACAGCTGGTTGTATAACAGCTATCTGTTGTATAACACTCACAACAGCTGGTTGTATAACAGCTATCTGTTGTATAACACTCACAACAGCTGGTTGTATAACAGCTATCTGTTGTATAACACTCACAACAGCTGGTTGTATAACAGCTATATGTTGTATAACACTCACAACAGCTGGTTGTATAACGGCTATCTGTTGTATAATACTCACAACAGCTGGTTGTATAACAGCTATCTGTTGTATAACACTCACAACAGCTGGTTGTATAACAGCTATCTGTTGTATAACACTCACAACAGCTGGTTAGCAAATGCAAAACGCAGCCAAGGTTTTAGTTTATTAAAAAGCTTTTGCGCTTGTGAAAAGTATAAGAATGAAAATAGGGGTATTTTCAGGACAATGGATATTGCAAGTCCTTCTAACACACCGAGGTTTAAAGTTACTAATGTTCCACTGATGTGACTTACCGTGAGATTAGACTTCCACTAATGTGACTTACAGTGAGATTAGACTTCCACTAATGTGACTTACAGTGAGATTAGACTTCCACTTATGTGACTTACAGTGAGATTAGACTTCCACTAACGTGACTCACACTGAGATTAAACTTCCACTAATGTGACTTACCGTGAGATTAGTCTTCCACTAATGTGACTTACAGTGAGATTAGACTTCCACTAATGTGACTTACAGTGAAATTAGACTTCCACTAATGTGACTTACAGTGAGATTAGACTTCCACTAATGTGACTTACAGTGAGATTAAACTTCCAATAATGTGACTTACACTGAGGATAAACTTCCACTAATGTGACTTACAGTGAGATTAGACTTCCACTAACGTGACTTACAGTGAGATTAGACTTCCACTAACGTGACTTACCGTGAGATTAGACTTCCACTAATGTGACTTACAGTGAGATTAGACTTCCACTAATGTGACTTACCGTGAGATTAGACTTTCACTAACGTGACTTACACTGAGATTAAACTTCCAATAATGTGACTTACACTGAGATTAAGCTTCCACTAATGTGACTTACACTGAGATTAGACTTTCACTAATGTGACTTACCGTGAGATTAGACTTCCACTAACGTGACTTACACTGAGATTAAACTTCCAATAATGTGACTTACACTGAGGTTCGATTTACACTAATGTGACTTACACTGAGGTTAGGCATACACTAATGTGGTTCTAAAAAGTTTTATACTATAAAGAATTGCTATTGTTTGTAGTAAGAGTTGACCACTATAGCATTATAGCTCAATTGTTTATTTAAATTAAAGTGAAGATAAACTACATTTATAAATTGTTATATATTGTAACCACGATAGCCGAGGATAAACCCCTCTGACTGTTTTGCTTTTGCAAAACAGTCAGAGGGGTTTGTTTTGCCATACTAAGATTTGTAGTTTTAATATTATTATAGTCTAAGCCTTAGAGCCAACGTGTGAAATATACTTGTCTGCCGCCCGAAAGACTATAGACACAAACTCTAAATTTCAATATTTAACTTTCTCTCATTTTCAGAACTTTCCAACTTCCCCCCAAAGCTCTGATATTATCGGTTGAGCCATTCCCAGTGTTGAGCAATGAATATTGAAACTCAAACTACATAGTAACCTATCATTTAAGCCCTAACCTTCCCAAAAAGGCTAAAAAAGATTATCGCTCAATATAAATATCGTACTGTCACGTGTAAACATTTTAAGTTTAGCATCACCATAGCTTAAGTAAAACATATTCAGGTCTGTCACTACAAGCCACTATATTGTTGCTTGATTAAAGTTTTGTTCTCCCTTTGTTATTGATACAAGCATTACATTTTTTTTTCTTGTTTAAGACTCGCTTCAATTGTTTATTATTTTTTATTAAATAATTGGAAGCTCATGCTTTATATTATTGTGACAACACTTTGTTAGAGTTATGTTCCCTTACTGATTCATATTTGAAGAGGCAGACAAATCTCTACGAATTCACATGAAGAGAAAGTTGTGCATCGCTACATACATGTACATGTACAATGAGGCTTGTAGCCCGGTTGATAGAGGCATGCATTGTTGACTTCGGCAATATATCTTTAGAGATGATAAACTAGTAGGTCAAACAGTAACCATTAAGTACATATGACCTACCAATATAAACTAGTAGGTCAAATCTTGGTATCGTCTCTGCACCACTTTAGTCGGTTATTAACTTTACTTACAAATTATACAAAAACTTAAAATGACGCATATCTACTCAGTTGAATTAGAAGCTATTCTTCAGAATGTATCTTTAGTTGATACGCTGGTGAGCTGTAGGAGATTGTCAGATGTGTCAATAAAGCACAGAGAATAAGTACGTACATATATATGCACAATTATTTTAATCCAGGAAAGCTCAATGATTGGCGCAGTGTGTCGGTGTAAAAAGTCAATGACTGCGTGTTCAAATCGTGTACAGTGCAATCTTTTTCTTAGCATCCAACAATGGCGTTGGTCAGGCGAACACAGCTCTTATTATAGTAACGATTAGTAGTGTCATTGCTTAGACTAGTTGAGTACATGTACTTAGACTAGTTGAGTACATGTACTTAGACTAGTTGAGTACATGTACTTAGACTAGTTGAGTACATGTACTTAGACTAGTTGAGTACATGTACTGTTTTTCTAAACAATATTGTCACCGGCCCCCCTGATATGATCAAAACAAACTCTCTACATACCATGCATCTTTTCACCAAACAAGGTTAAAAATGAAGTGAAGTTGAGTTGTCCTGGACATTCAGACAACATTTTATTTAGTTCTTCATCTGAAGGTTGTCTTCCAAGGCTGAGATGAATTTCTCGAAGGTCTTCTATGCCAATGAAACCATCGCGGTCTGCATCGATCATGGAGAATGCCTAGAGAAGATGACTCGGTGCTTATAGAGACTATTTTTAGTAATAAAATGAAGCAAACTGTTTTTAATCTTTAAATAAGTCTCTTTTTAATCCAACCTAGGTATCTTAAGAAAATACAAACGATTATTTGTCTTCCTCTTTCATTCGAATATTAGCAATAAAATGAAACAGGTGGAGCAGAGGCTAATGAAGAAATAATTGTGACGTGGCTTGATTGAGACCCATGTGTAACTCAATAAAATCACTTGACATCATAACATGTGAGAAACAGTCGAGTTTAAACATAATGTATTACCATAGATATAGTAAGGGTTTACTATATCTATGTGTATTACAAACAGAATTAAATTTAAGCAAAAAAAATATGATTTTTTTAAATTTATCTTTAACATGATGAAAGTTAATAATAAGTTATATAATAAGTTATATAATAAGTTATATAATAGCTGATTACAAGCTATTTAATCGAGACAAAAAATTTTGAGAAAATACCTGTTAGATGATCATCATAATCATATACATACATGTACATACATGTACATGCACTGTATGTGCAGCAAGCAAACAAGCAAACAAACAAACAAATGAACAACAACATGCATTTGTAGAGTAAAATGGTTGGAAGCACATATATAAAAAGAGCAATCAAACCTCTTTGAATTCCTGTATCTGAGTTTGATTAAAAAATGCAAAGACGTTAGAGGTAGTTCTCTGCGCCCTTCTAGGCTCATCTCCTTCCGCTTGTTTCTTCCTGTTGGCTTTCTATGAAGGAATGACATGAGAACACGCCGTATAGCGAACAGACAATACAGACATAGCAGCACTCAACATCACTACGCTCTCCCTCTCTCTCTCTACCTCTTTAAACTCCTGAAGTTGACTCTGAGAGAACATTCCTAGTACATTTGTTGTCGCCCTGTGCATTCTTTTTTTCTGGCAATTATACGAAATAAGCAATGTAATAGTCCAGTCATGGAGTGCTTGGGTATACCAAGACCTCCCCTTTTGAGCTGGAAACAATGATTTCTACAACTTCTATTAGCGTTTTCTTTCTACAGCAGTTTAATTTTATACGAAGTATCACTGCTACTTATAACACGCTACTTATAACACGCTACTTATAACATGCTACTTATAACACGCTACATATAGCAGTGTGATATGGCCTTACATACTATTTGAATAAGTTATTTTGTAAATGTTTAGTCAGAGTTTTACATAAAGATTTATTTGTATGTCTCTTTTCAAGTGGTAGTCTCTAGACTGCATAGGTAAGTGCGCAGGTAAGTTGGATAATCCCTTAAAAGGAGTCACTTTGTTTACAATGTCAACTTTAGCCCAGTAAATGCTAGTGTATATTTTTATAAGTCTTCATCGCTGCCAAAACAGGCCAAGACAGCAGCTACTTGGTGTATAACAAATATTGTATAGCTACTTAATGTATTGTAACGAACATATCACCCAACATATAAGTTTCTATTACAAAAACCTTACCCAGCATTTTAGTGATCATATAACATAAGGTAGCATTCCTTCATATTTAAATGAGCCCAAATTCTATAGGCCTTCAATTTCAAAACAGACAACCTTCTTGTTCAAGAACGCGTGTAAGGAGAAGATTTGTGTTTTTACCACAGTATTTAGGTCAAGGCTACGGAATTGCTCTGCAGCCTGTTCTGAGGATTAGTTGCGCAGAACTGGTTTACGATAGGATAAAAGAGAATGACGTCGTGGAGCAACATAAAAATGGTATTCAAGCCATTCGCCATTTCCTTCAAGCGTAATAAATTGCTCTATAAATTGCTCTATGAATACCTTGGCATTTGAGTTACTCACGTAATTGCTGTCTATTGCGTTTGCTGAGAGAATTGATTTAGTTGATGGAGTCAACTAACACCGTATTGGGAGAACATGATCCAGTAATTAGCTATGTGCAACTATACAGTGTAGCTATACCATAGCTATATGAATGTATGGAGTTTGGCTATATCATAGCTATATGAATGTATGGAGTTTGGCTATATCATAGCTATATGAATGTATGGAGTTTGGCTATATCATAGCTATATGAATGTATGGAGTTTGGCTATATCATAGCTATATGAATGTATGGAGTTTGGCTATATCATAGCTATATGAATGTATGGAGTTTGACTATACCATAGCTATATGAGTGTATAGAGTATAGCTATATCATAGCTATATGAGTGTATAGAGTATAGCTATATCATAGCTATATGAGTGTATGGAGTTTGACTATATTATAGCTATATGAGTGTAAGGAGTGGCTATACCATAGCTATATGAGTGTAAGGAGTATAGCTATACCATAGCTATATGAATGTATGGAGTTTGGCTATATCATAGCTATATGAATGTATGGAGTTTGACTATACCATAGCTATATGAGTGTTGCGATTCCCTTTCTTTTTCATTCCCGGTTTCAAGCTTTTTAGTTGACAATCAAATAGTAGCTTGCTTGTTATTAGAATAATTAAAAGCAAGCTGTCTCTGCACTGAGTACCTATCATAACTCACAGGCAGCGGGTAAGTCCTGAACAATATGTGACAGAAAACTTGACTCTCTGTATCTTCCACGCAGATGAACCCGTAAAAACTAATTGCGCTTATACGCAGTAGTTTAGATTTTTGTCTTGTAAAATATTTATTATGCTTGTAAATGCTGTGATTGTACATTGTAAGTACATTGTACACTGTAAGTTAGCTTTGCCCTGTTCACTGGCTCCAGGTCAAACATATGAATATTACTGAACAATTGGTAAACTTGGAGCACAGACAAGTTAAAAGTGGAATTAAACTATAATTCTCTCTTCAAAAAGAAAACCATATGTCTGGTCGTAAAATATTTATGCTAAATGCATCAACACAACATGGCCGGGCCGGGTCTGCATGCTGTTCTAAATTGGATTGACATTTGAACTAGTCATAAATATCTCATTCAATGATGAAACGCCAGTAGGAACGGCAATTTAGTTAGAGGTAGGTTCTGAGATTTTTTTACCAATAAAATGTGTGAACAAGCATTTGCATCCCTGTTTTATCAAGCCTAATGGCTACTACATCACGTGTTGTTTAATTGCAGAGGAGTTGGTGATTGCCTCACACATTCCAAACCAAAAGCTAATTGTACCTTTTTGTTGCATTTTATTGCCTCACCTTATCAGCCATTATGTCTATGAATAGTACTTCTACGTAGGTCTATTACTATGTATATAGACACTCTATCAAAGATGCTGTTACTTACATGTATAATATAATAGCTAAATATAAAAGATTTAAGATTTTGCTTTAAATTTATATATTGTCGCATAGTAAAATGAATAAATATTACTTACTTCTTCAGCCATTTTTGATCTACAAAATAAAAAAGAAAACAGTTTGTTGATGTAAATAAACATCAGTGTCACGGTCTGTTTATTTATGATAAGTCTGCAGAAAGCAAAACTACAATGGTTAAATAATAAAACTAATGAAAAATTATAATAGATATTTTCAAGAACTTGGTTTTCACTAATTCAGTAACACTCGTGGTAACTAGACATATTGCCTATTCTGCAATTTAAATTTAACCACCTTTGTCATCATTACCTTCAATAATAATAGATACAATAATGCATTAGACGTAGTATCTTTGCAGTCTCCAGCATATAAAATGTTTCCCATTGTAATATAACATCACTTATATTCTCACATAAGTCCGATATGACTGTACAGAAGCAACACCTATAAAAGGCGAGTTTGGCGCATAGAATGACACCTTTAGACAGGTGCTCATGTGCAGAAATGCTATTTACACTTTTAAGTAGCTCTTGACACAAAATGGTTCATTGTACTTACCTGTTTTACTAGTTCTATACATAATTCTTTATTTTCCACGTTTTTGTCTCTGATATTAATACAATTAATTAAGAATATTTTCTGATAATGCAAATAAAATAGATTCCATTCACTTACATATTTAGTCTTGTATTTAAAATCTTATCCAGAGATTCGAAAATATAGCGGCAGGTTAGAATTCCCAAACACTACTTTTCGCTTATTTTTTACAAGCCCTACGCCTCCACTGATGCCAAGTGAGATGAGAGTATCGCAACAAGCAGCTAAAGCTTAATTACCAACTGCTGGTGGCTTGCCATATATGGCATGTGTCATTAAAGCTTGTGCGGCAGGTAGCGCAGGTGAGGGCAATATCCTAGCCTAATTAAACTAAGGAGAGCAACAATGAGCCATCTCAGAGCTATTACAGGATCCGTGCCTCCTTCTGCCTAATTAGCAGACACTCTTTCAAACTCACATTTGTCTGATGAGATCGACTGCAGTCAACTTACATGTAGATGATGTCATTATTACTCCTCAAAATCACTCAAAGGCAAACCTGTATCACGTACAGCAAAAAAGATTTAATCACAATTTATTTAAGAGCTCTTTGTGTTAACCTATAAAATATTTCATCGCATGTATGTTAGCACCTCCATGACTAGTCGAATATGATATCTCAGCTTTTATAAACTGTTTGGTTATAAATGAGCACTCGATTAAAACATTCAATATTTTTACTATGGTTGTAATCTCTAATGTGGCTGAATGATTTACATAGTAATATTAAGATGGATGATCTGCAGAATGCTACAGTAATTGAACAATCTGCAGAGCACTATTGTGATTAGATGATTTACAACATGTTATTGTAACCAGCTCTACAGAATACATTGTGACAGAGTGATCTGCAGAATACATTGTGACTGAGTGATATACAGAATACATTGTGACTGAGTGATCTGCAGGATACATTATGACTGAGTGATCTGCAGGATACATTATGACTGAGTGATCTACAGAACACATTGTGACTGAGTGATCTACAGAATACATTGTGACTGAGTGATCTATAGAATACATTGTGACTGAGTGATCTAAAGAATACATTGTGACTGAGTGATCTGCAGAATACATTATGACTGAGTGATCTACAGAACACATTGTGACTGAGTGATCTACAGAATACATTGTGACTGAGTGATCTATAGAATACATTGTGACTGAGTGATCTAAAGAATACATTGTGACTAAGTGATCTACAGAATACATTGTGACTAAGTGATCTACAGAATACATTGTGACTGAGTGGTCTGCAGAATACATTGTGACTGAGTGATCTACAGAATACATTGTGACTGAGTGATCTACAGAACACATTGCGACTTTGTGATATACAAAATGCATTGTGACTGGGAAATATACACTATATATGTTCGATTATTTAGTAAAACCACAAGTATGATTGGTTGGTATTGATTCATTTGTCAATGGCAGACTATAATTAGCGCTGCTGCCTTAATAGCAGATACCTCGAAGGATCTAATGTAAATAAGAGGTTTCCATTACAGAGATATTGTTAAGCTCCACAACTCGCAACAGAATGATGTAAAAACTCATAAAAGATGCAACTTTTAGATAGCTGTCAGCGGCTTAACTGCTGAGTAATAAATTAAAAGCATCATTAAAGGCATCATTATAATGCAAGCATGTCCTTCTTTGGTTTCGGTTAGAAAACACCACAACTCATGAATGACATCTACCAATCAACAAACCGATGTCTTTACCTCTGAACCTAAAACACTGAATTTTTCTGTTCCAACTGTTATTCTATATCAGGACACTAAAATAGCAGCAGTTGACAGTTTAATTAGATAGAACCATTTCGTATCTTCTTGTGTTCATTAGCAAGAAAAGCCGAAGAGCTCATTGAAGCTGAATACTCAAGCAATTTTAATCCCATATGGTACACTGACAAAATGACAAGGGTTTTGATGGCAGCATATATGCTGCTATCAATAATAAATGAGTAAAGTGTAAATTGCTGCCATTGTTAGTATAATATCATTATTTTATAAGCCAGGGTTGCGCCTAGTTATAAATTATTAAAGAGTTCACATTGATATAGGATACTCAACACTGACAACTCACATCATTTGTTGTAGCAGAGCGAGAGAGAAACTGCTGTGACATGTCAACAATGAAGTGCGATAAGTGTCAAGGAACTTTTGACAGCAGGGATCTGTTGGCTATGCATATGCTAGACCACAGTTTTTCTACAGCTGAGGATTTGAAGGCTTTACAACTACCTTCTGCCATGTCAAAAAGAGCTTGCAGCCCTAGCCCTAGAATAATTGACAGGCTTTTACAAGTGCCATCAAAAAACCAAATTACTGGTTACTCCATGGAATACAAATGTGACATATGTCAGCTGGTGAGTTGAGCTATTTTGCAAACTTTGTTTTGTTACTTTGGATAGCCATGAAAGCTGAAAGGCTTTGATTATTGCCATGGACAAATGTGGCCAGTGTTAGCAGCTGCGCATTTTGCAAACTTTGGCGGGTTATTTCAAGTAATACTTATTAGTTGATTCTGGCTACACAATGATTTATTTTTGTTTTACTTTCTACACATTTTGTTTATTAAGAAAATCAATTGAAGTCGTGGTATTGTTAAAGGTTTATATCCATTTCAAGCAGTTAACCGCAAGCTAGACGACTTATGAAAACTTGTATGCTGCAGGTATGTGAAGACCAGAATAGCTTAGCTATGCACAGTTTGTCCCACACAATGAGCCCTCATCTCCTCCAGAAGACCAGCCTGGCTGGTTCTTTCTCTTGTCACTTCTGTGGCATTGTCTTTGCGTGTGAAGATACATGTCTCTTGCATGTCCTTTCTCATCATAACACGACCAAAACTCCATTAGACCTTAGCCTTAGATCTTCAGAAATGCGAGCAAAAGACTGTAAGGAGCAACTTAAAAGTATAGCCAAGTCTCTGCAGTCAAAGCCTAAATACAGTAAAAATACTGATCAGGCATTATTGAGTAAAAATTACACGAAAAGTTTTGAGAGTTCGATGAAGGCTTTTGAGACAAACCCTTTAGCGTGTCGCACTAGAGAAACAGTCGAGTATGGAGAGCCTTTGGCAAAAAGAATATGCAAGTCGGAGCCAAAGTCTCCAAGCAATGAATTAAGAGAGTCAAGCCTGGATGAGGTCGCTCATGGAACTGATCGTAACAAAAGAAGTCATAGTAATCTTTTCAATGATACTTTACAATCAGATTATCATTTGGCAATTCTGAAACACGAGTTCACTGCTGCAGGCTGTCGGTCACCCCCGACGTACAACATCCAGGCTGATGCACGAGCAAACAGAGATGGTCAAGCTGGAGGCATCGGCAGCTTAAATGGACTACTCTTCTGTGAATACTGTGATATCATCTTTTTAGACAGGGCCATGTATAATCTACACGCTGGTTTACACAACTGCAACTCTCCGCTGCAGTGCAACATTTGTGGAAAGAAGTGCTCTACTCCATTACAATTTGCTGCTCACGTCATACACAGCTAACGGCATAGCAGCGCCAAATTAGTGTCGAGACAAAGGATACCTCATTGGCTGGTGTCAGAGACAAAGGATGCCTCATTGGCTGGTGTCAGAGACGAAGGATACCCCATTGGCTGGTGTCAGCTCTAGGTTGACATCAGCTTCTGCTTTTTGACAAATCATAATCAGACATAGAGATAAAACTCGATTCTGTGAACCACAGTAGTTACACACCCTAATTACACACGCAGTAGTTACACACACTAGTTACACACACTACTTACACACACAGTAGTTACACACACTAGTTACACACACTACTTACACACACAGTAGTTACACACACTAGTTACACACACTACTTACACACACAGTAGTTACACACACTAGTTACACACACTACTTACACACACAGTAGTTACACACACTAGTTACACACACTACTTACACACACAGTAGTTACACACACTAGTTACATACTAGACATTAAAAGATTAGCATTAAAGACTTTTATTAGCATTTGTAACAAAAATCAATATTATTGTCAACTTAAAGCAAATTTAGCCACTAGATAATCATATTATACTCGTTCTATACTGTTTTATATTTTATGTGTGCTTATGACTGATCATAGCAGATTTATATGCCTATTAATGGCATATAAATATATTATATTCTTATTAATAGCATGTAAATATATTATATTCCTATTTATGACATGTAAATATATTATATTCAAAGTTTGTGACTTACGAAAGATTACTTCTAAATATTTGTCTGTTTCACATTTTCTGCTTTTCTTCAAACTTAGTATAACCTCGTATAATCTTGTATAACTAATTGAAGCTGTGAGATGATGTCGCAAATAAAGACATGGCTTTTTTGAAGGTGAGAGCAACTCACAGAAAAGGTTTGAGTAAAATGTAATAAATAAACACAGTAAAAAGAAAACAGTTTGATAGGCTACGATTATGATAGTAAAGCATACAGCGAATGTGATTGGCTGAAATGGTGGCAGTGTGGCACAATGTGTGTGATTGGCTTAAATAGTGTGATAGTGAGGCATGGTGTATGTGTTTGGCTGAAATATAGTCATAGCGAGGCATGGGTGACCTTGGCTGGCTGAGATGGATAAAGAAGTAGTCGAACACACAAAATATAAGAAACGTGAATCTACAGCAGTACGGAGAAGAATGTTCTGACAGAATTGTTTAAAACCTAAAATATTGTAAAAAGAGAATAGAGATGTCAGCAAGTAAACTTTACAGACAATCATCAGATTAGTCAAACCAAGCTTGTTAAGTGATAATCTGTTCACAGTTACCAGATAACAGAAATGTCTAAAGATAAGGGGGAGATAAACCTAAAAATGACAATAAATGTAACGTTCACTGGATTCATTAAAAAGCTTAGAAAACTGACATTTTGATTCTTATCATAGATAATCTAAATCTATTAATAGATAATAAATTATTTGATATGGTTCAAATTAAATAAATGCCAAATATTATAATCTTTGTCTATATTATCAATATTATAGATAATACAGTTTTTAAACTATATTGTCTATGATATTGCATATATTTGACTAGTGTATAAACCTGTCACAGGAAAGGTTAAAGACTGATGCGTGTTAATAAAAATATAATATTTCACAATTTTAATTATATACAAGGCAACCGAAAAAAAAGTTTTTTTGGCAGGTTTTTACTGAGGTTACTGCCTGTGAATAAAAACTGGGTGGGTGTTAACATTACACAATGTCGCTGACTATCAATCAATAGTGACCTGTGATTCTAAACACAACTCAGCATGCATCATAAATGTAATCAATCGATCTAGCCTAGAATGCATAAAACTCAAAACAAGTTGTTAATTTATGCAGACAATTGAAAATGGCGTAGGTGTTTTTGTTGAACAAAGGATTTCTACACTTTAGGTACAAAAAACATGACTCCTGTTTATCCCAGCTGATAAATAAATGAGTAGTGCGAAGCAAAGGTTACATAAACTATAGTTTCGCATGTATGTGAACATCATTGAACAAATGCTTGCGGCATCGATTTGGTAAACAACAATCGTGCAATGAACAAAGAAACACAGCTAGATGCACCCTTCGATGATGGTAAACAGTAGACCATCTCTTGGCTGTTCATCATCCATCATCTTTAGATGTGGCAGATCTTGTATCTGTTATACTTATTACTCAACCGATTTAAATGTCTGCATGTAAGGAACGATTTAAGCACTGTCTCTTCTTTGATTGGCACCAAACACAGTTGAATTGGTAGAAACTTGATGAACTGGATGATTTTGATATTTCAAATACCTACTTAGAACCTACCTTGCATTATTAGAATATATTTTTATTTAATTATATTAATATTAGAGACAAAAATATGGAAAATAAAAAATTAGGTGTATAACTTGTAAGAGAGGAACGTGCAATGAATCATTTGGTGTCGAAGGCTGATTACAAGCTAACATAGCATTGCAAGCACCTGTCTCAAAGTGTCATTTTATGTACCAAACTGGCCTTCTATAGCTGTTGCCTCTGTATTCATATTGCGCTGATGTGAGACCTTAAGTGATGTTATGTCATGGTGGGTAGTCAACACCTTATATGCCAAAGACTATGAAGACCCGGCGTACAATGAATTGTTGTATCTAGCTACCTTCACGCTGTCATACATGTGCATGTATTACATGTTATTCTAGTTATTAGTTATTAGAATTACATGATTCTAGTGATTGCAAACAAATGATGACAAAGCTGATTAAATTCAAATAGTAGGTTAGCCTTCATGTCTACTTAGAACTATCAGACAAGTGTCTATAGATGTAGATAGTGTAAACACGAAATTGAGTGTCATAGAAATGTTGGTAATGAACATAATCAGACATGCAACGGAGATGTTAATCTTGCAGTTATCTACTGCAGGATGTACCCTATTCAACTGTTACATTAAACATGCTGATATACCGTAAAATGTACAATAGTCAAGTGTTATATTGAACATGCTGATATACTATAACATGTACTATAGTCAACCGTTATATTGAACATGCTGATATACTATAACATGCACTATAGTCAATTGTTATATTGAACATGCTATTCTATGGAGTATTCTGTTTAACCTAGTGACCTACTTTAATTAAGAAAATATTATGCAGTAGTGTTCTTAATACTTATAAATGTTGTGACCAATTGAATGACAAATGTTATTTTTATGAAGAATCAATTTATAACTCTCAATATGTAATACTAATACATAATCTGTTCAAATAACAATTCCCCAAATGCACAGTAGTAATAGATTCATTTTACCAAAACACTCAGAATATCTGTAGCAATAGAACACAGTCGTTACAATTACAATGGTATAGCTACAATTGTTATAATTACAATGGTATAGCAACAATTGTTACAATTACAATGGTATAGCTACAACTGTTTCAACTACAATGGTATAGCTACAACTTACTACAGCTTACAACATAGCAAAAAGAAGCTGATACTATTTGGGTTATTGACATTTATAAAACTTGTGGGAATTTTTCTCTGCCATGTGGAACAAGTAATCAAGTATATTATGGATTGTTTAAAGCGTCTTTAATGCAAATTTTAGTTTTTCAGCTTTTTAGTTCCAATACAATCAGTACAAACCGGCAACAGATACTGTATCTCAATCTAATGTATTTCATGTCCCAGCAACATCATGCTCAACCACAAGAAACGAGTAAAGCAGCATTGAAGTTAGACAGACCACAGGGTGCAGAAAAAATAATCTGGGTAAAAAATGTGAACTTATTTTAATGCGAATGAAAGCAATATGTTTGAGACAAACCTACAGAGAAAACTGAAGGTCATCAAGGATAAAAACACTCAACAAAGCAGACGCATCAGTCATTTGAACGCCTACAATTTCTCATCAGAGTCACCCATGTAAGATGAAGCGCATCGGTGACTCCATATCTCAGAATTTGTCCTTTGAACTAGAAAGTGGTTTAGCCTTGAGTGAGATGAGATAATTTTGTATCATCGCATTATATGGAGCACGAAGTAGGTGGGCCCTCAAACTAACATTATACTCATAGTCATAGTGGACAGAAGCGAGTTGGTGAAGAAGGAGTTGTTTTCTCTGTGCATCATTAATCCGTTTTTCATCAAGTGTCACAAGCTCTGGTGTTGACTTGAGGCGCCCTGTATAAGAAAAATGTGTATTCAAGTAAAAAAGCAAGCATGAGTTAGTAGATAGCTGGTAGACATCATACAAGAATGAGTTAGTAGATAGCTGGTAGATATCATACAAGGATGAGTTAGTAGATAGCTGGTGGATATCATACAAGTATCAGTTAGTAGATAGCTGGTAGATATCATACAAGGATGAGTTAGTAGATAGCTGGTGGATATCATACAAGGATGAGTTAGTAGATAGCTGGTGGATATCATACAAGGATGAGTTAGTAGATAGCTGGTGGATATCATACAAGGATGAGTCAGTAGATAGCTGGTAGATATCATACAAGGATGAGTTAGTAGATAGCTGGTAGATATCATACAAGGATGAGTTAGTAGATAGCTGGTGGATATCATACAAGAATGAGTTAGTAGATAGCTGGTAGACATCATACAAGGATGAGTTAGTACATAGCTGGTGGATATCATACAAGGATGAGTTAGTAGATAGCTGGTAGATATCATACAAGGATGAGTTAGTAGATAGCTGGTGGATATCATACAAGAATAAGTTAGTAGATAGCTGGTGGATATCATACAAGTATCAGTTAGTAGATAGCTGGTAGATATCATACAAGTATCAGTTAGTAGATAGCTGGTGGATATCATACAAGAATGAGTTAGTAGATAGCTGGTGGATATCATACAAGTATCAGTTAGTAGATAGCTGGTAGATATCATACAAGGATGAGTTAGTAGATAGCTGGTGGATATCATACAAGTATCAGTTAGTAGATAGCTGGTGGATATCATACAAGTATCAGTTAGTAGATAGCTGGTAGATATCATGCAAGGATGAGTTAGTACATAGCGGGTAGATATCATACAAGGATGAGTTAGTAGATAGCTGGTGGATATCATACAAGGATGAGTTAGTAGATAGCGGGTAGATATCATACAAGGATGAGTTAGTAGATAGCTGGTGGATATCATACAAGTATCAGTTAGTAGATAGCTGGTAGATATCATGCAAGGATGAGTTAGTAGATAGCGGGTAGATATCATACAAGGATGAGTTAGTAGATAGCGGGTAGATATCATACAAGGATGAGTTAGTAGATAGCTGGTAGATATCATACAAGGACGAGTTAGTAGATAGCTGGTGGATATCATACAAGGATGAGTTAGTAGATAGCTGGTGGATATCATACAAGTATCAGTTAGTAGATAGCTGGTAGATATCATACAAGGATGAGTTAGTAGATAGCTGGTGGATATCATACAAGTATCAGTTAGTAGATAGCGGGTAGATATCATACAAGTATCAGTTAGTAGATAGCGGGTAGATATCATACCAGCATCAGTTAGTAGATAGCTGGTAGATATCATGCAAGGATGAGTTAGTAGATAGCGGGTAGATATCATACAAGGATGAGTTAGTAGATAGCTGGTGGATATCATACAAGGATGAGTTAGTAGATAGCGGGTAGATATCATACAAGGATGAGTTAGTAGATAGCTGGTAGATATCATACAAGGATGAGTTAGTAGATAGCTGGTAGATATCATACAAGGATGAGTTAGTAGATAGCTGGTAGATATCATACAAGGATGAGTTAGTACATAGCTGGTGGATATCATACAAGTATCAGTTAGTAGATAACGGGTAGATATCATACCAGTATCAGTTAGTAGATAGCTGGTAGATATCATGCAAGGATGAGTTAGTAGATAGCTGGTGGATATCATACAAGGATGAGTTAGTACATAGCTGGTGGATATCATACAAGTATCAGTTAGTAGATAGCTGGTAGATATCATACAAGGATGAGTTAGTAGATAGCTGGTAGATATCATATGACCTTGTACTTAGTTCAGCAGAGTTCACTCATAGTGCTTCTGTTCTCCCTTCA
This sequence comes from Watersipora subatra, assembly GCF_963576615.1. Taxonomy (NCBI): domain Eukaryota; kingdom Metazoa; phylum Bryozoa; class Gymnolaemata; order Cheilostomatida; family Watersiporidae; genus Watersipora; species Watersipora subatra. The sequence continues at coordinate 39,311,341 of NC_088708.1, read as the reverse complement.
GTCATCCTGCTAGACATTGACCGATTCTAGACAGTTTTTCAAAACTTTTATTTTATAAATCACTATTAATAGTCATGGCACTTTTTAATCATACTAGTGCACAGGGTTGCTCTTAGGCTCTCAACTATCCGGAACAGCTAGTATACTCTAATGATTTATACAAGTGGGCTTGTTAGATCACCAATTGGGCTTTCTAAGGCAACAGCGTTTTTAGTTAACTATCTCCTAGTTAGCGTTCATCTTCCGATTTGGATATGCCGACGTTCCTGTTTCTTCTTCATATGCATAATTTAGCTCTTACCGCTCTGTTTTTCCCTTCTTTCTCTTCTTCGATCAATGGAAATTGATAAGTCAGTTTAAATTGTTAGCTGACTTCTCTATTTTTGTTTATCATCTCAGTTACTACTTAATTTCTTATTTTGTCAATTATCACAATCCTTCCGTTCTTGTCAGTCACATTCTCTATAAGAATTAATGTTCAATTATACCTTTTACTAGCATAATTACTGATATAGATAGCATATAGCCCGAGTTCCTATAGTGAAAAACAACTAAATTTGCAACACCTACTGACCTTTGCATTTTTCATCATACATAATGCAGCTGTTCACCATTCGGCTGTAAAATGTGTCGGAATTGTTGAACATTTCTATCTCTTCCTTCAAAGAGTTCACAAGAGTATCACCGGACCAGTGCTTAGACTTGCCAGTTGGTTCTAAGGTAGCAATAGCAAACAAATGTCAACTGACATCAGATAACAAGTAGCTGACTAGTGACTGACATGACCGAGTGTCGGTTATGTCAGTTGGAAGATAACGATAGTAGGTAACAGGTGGCAGCAAATGGCTATCAGAAACCTATCAATAAGGCAGCCTCAGCGGCACTTGACGCAATCACATAAGTTTATGCTATAAATGTTCATTGTATTTCTAAAAAGGACATACCATGGCAAGGAAGCATTTGATTTACATTTATATCCAATTTTTCAGTTTAGTAGATATAACTTCAGTTGCGTTAGTTTAAAATAGAGGTTAGTGTGTTGACTACTGGAGCTGTCCACCATCACTACAAGTATCATAAGTGTGTTGACAACCGGAGTCGTCCCCATCACTACAAGTATCATAAGTGTGCTGACTACCGGAGTCGTCCCCATCACTACAAGAATCATAAGTGTGCTGACTACCGGAGTGGTCCCCATCACTACAACTCTTTCTCACCTGACTGTCATCCCCGTTCACATAGTTATCTACTTTCAAATTTATGCCATTCCATATCCTACACGATCTGTTTTACTTAGCAGTTTTTCAGGTAGCATCTAGTCAGCATAGTAACATTTTACATCACTTACTGTTTACAAAGCTCTGGCTAACGATCATGTCTTCCAGTTTAGTAGCAATGTTATCGTTAGCAAACAGAAGATTATAAAAATAGAGGCCAAAGAAAGGTATGTGTGGTTTTGTCTCCACTTTTTTTAAAACCTTTAGAAGTTGTCCCTGAGAATGCTTTGGATCAATCCATTTCTGAAGTCTAGTCCAGCATCTGGTCAATGAGCAGAAATCAACTATGAACACAAAAGTAGCTAAGAAACACTAGACAGGAGGTATGAGAGAATAAAATAAAAAACACTAGACAGGAAGTATGAGAGAATAAAATAAGAAACACTAGACAGGAAGTATGAGAGAATAAAATAAGAAACACTAGACAGGAGGTATGAGAGAATAAAATAAGAAACACTAGACAGGAAGTATAAGAGAATAAAATAAGAAACACCAGACAAAAAGTATAAGAGAATAAAATAAGAAACACCAGACAGGAAGTATGAGAGAATAAAATAAGAAACACTAGACAGGAAGTATGAGAGAATAAAATAAGAAACACCAGACAGGCAGTATGAGAGAATAAAATAAGAAACACCAGACAAGAAGTATGAGAGAATAAAATAAGAAACACTAGACAGGAAGTATAAGAGAATAAAATAAGAAACACCAGACAAAAAGTATGAGAGAATAAAATAAGAAACACCAGACAGGAAGTATGAGAGAATAAAATAAGAAACACTAGACAGGAAGTATGAGAGAATAAAATAAGAAACACCAGACAGGCAGTATGAGAGAATAAAATAAGAAACACCAGACAGGAAGTATAAGAGAATAAAATAAGAAACACCAGACAAAAAGTATGAGAGAATAAAATAAGAAACACCAGACAGGAAGTATGAGAGAATAAAATAAGAAACACTAGACAGGAAGTATGAGAGAATAAAATAAGAAACACCAGACAGGCAGTATGAGAGAATAAAATAAGAAACACCAGACAGGAAGTATGAGAGAATAAAATAAGAAACACCAGACAGGAAGTATGAGAGAATAAAATAAGAAACACTAGACAGGAAGTATGAGAGAATAAAATAAGAAACACTAGACAGGAAGTATGAGAGAATAAAATAAGAAACACCAGACAGGAAGTATGAGAGAATAAAATAAGAAACACTAGACAGGAAGTATGAGAGAATAAAATAAGAAACACCAGTCAGGAAGTATGAGAGAATAAAATAAGAAACACTAGACAGGAAGTATGAGAGAATAAAATAAGAAACACTAGACAGGAAGTATGAGAGAATAAAATAAGAAAAACTAGACAGGAAGTATGAGAGAATAAAATAAGAAACACCAGACAGGAAGTATGAGAGATTAAAATAAGAAACACTAGACAGGAAGTATGAGAGATTAAAATAAGAAACACTAGACAGGAAGTATGAGAGAATAAAATAAGAAACACCAGACAGGAAGTATGAGAGAATAAAATAAGAAACACTAGACAGGAAGTATGAGAGAATAAAATAAGAAACACCAGACAGGAAGTATGAGAGAATAAAATAAGAAACACCAGACAGGAAGTATGAGAGAATAAAATAAGAAACACCAGACAGGAAGTATGAGAGAATAAAATAAGAAACACCAAACAGAAAGTATGAGAGAATAAAATAAGAAACACTAGACAGGAAGTATGAGAGAATAAAATAAGAAACACTAGACAGGAAGTATAAGAGAATAAAATAAGAAACACCAGACAGGAAGTATGAGAGAATAAAATAAGAAACACTAGACAGGAAGTATAAGAGAATAAACTAAGAAACACCAGACAAAAAGTATGAAAGAATAAAATAAGAAACACTAGACAGGAAGTATGAGAGAATAAAATAAGAAACACTAGACAGGAAGTATGAGAGAATAAAATAAGAAACACCAAACAGAAAGTATGAGAGAATAAAATAAGAAACACTAGACAGGAAGTATGAGAGAATAAAATAAGAAACACCAGACAAAAAGTATGAGAGAATAAAATAAGAAACACTAGACAGGAAGTATGAGAGAATAAAATAAGAAACACCAAACAGAAAGTATGAGAGAATAAAATAAGAAACACTAGACAGGAAGTATGAGAGAATAAAATAAGAAACACCAGACAGGAAGTATGAAAGAATAAAATAAGAAACACCAAACAGAAAGTATAAGAGAATAAACTAAGAAACACCAGACAAAAAGTATGAGAGAATAAAATAAGAAACACTAGACAGGAAGTATGAGAGAATAAAATAAGAAACACTAGACAGGAAGTATGAGAGATTAAAATAAGAAACACTAGACAGGAAGTATGAGAGAATAAAATAAGAAACACTAGACAGGAAGTATGAGAGAATAAAATAAGAAACACCAAACAGAAAGTATGAGAGAATAAAATAAGAAACACTAGACAGGAAGTATGAGAGAATAAAATAAGAAACACCAAACAGAAAGTATGAAAGAATAAAATAAGAAACACTAGACAGGAAGTATGAGAGAATAAAATAAGAAACACTAGACAGGAAGTATGAGAGAATAAAATAAGAAACACCAAACAGAAAGTATGAGAGAATAAAATAAGAAACACTAGACAGGAAGTATGAGAGAATAAAATAAGAAACACCAGACAAAAAGTATGAGAGAATAAAATAAGAAACACTAGACAGGAAGTATGAGAGAATAAAATAAGAAACACCAAACAGAAAGTATGAGAGAATAAAATAAGAAACACTAGACAGGAAGTATGAGAGAATAAAATAAGAAACACCAGACAGGAAGTATGAGAGAATAAAATAAGAAACACCAAACAGAAAGTATAAGAGAATAAACTAAGAAACACCAGACAAAAAGTATGAGAGAATAAAATAAGAAACACTAGACAGGAAGTATGAGAGAATAAAATAAGAAACACTAGACAGGAAGTATGAGAGATTAAAATAAGAAACACTAGACAGGAAGTATGAGAGAATAAAATAAGAAACACTAGACAGGAAGTATGAGAGAATAAAATAAGAAACACCAAACAGAAAGTATGAGAGAATAAAATAAGAAACACTAGACAGGAAGTATGAGAGAATAAAATAAAGCGAATGCATAGACTTATTACACTCTTACTTGTACTTGTCTAGACTGTGTTTCTTTAATGCTGACCAAACATTATGCAGTCGCCTGATCGGATGACTATTGAGGGCTTCCACTAGCACCCATAGACTGTTGTAGTTGTGTTGGCTATTCAGCAGTACACATACCTGTTACATAAGATTACTGGTAATGCGTTACATTTATAGTAATGAAATACAGTTCGCTCGAGAAGGTCAAAAACCGCCTTTAAAAAGCATTTATTAAAACAAAAGAATTGCTTAGCGACATTTTTCCGAACGCGTGAGCAGGAAGTTTCAGTGCCGTGTAACCATGCAGTAAATCAATAAAGCGGAGAAATCGCAAACCATACAGATATGAGATGCCGAAGGACATCTGTTTGAATATCGATATCTTGGCATCTCAGGATCTCAGACAGAAAATAGCTCTGTAGCCTTTCAGCTAGTTTGATAGATGCTGCTAGCGGCTGATGACTTCCTAGCCTCTGCGAATAGACAAACACAAAATCTTATGCAGGTATAATAGAGCTCGCGTCACAGTACTTCTCTTGCATAGCTTAGCATAGTTTGCACAAACATTTTAATATTTCCAGGTTTTCTTTAGTTGTCATTCCTAACCATTCTTGCTACCATCTCTCTATCCTTCTACCTCCTTCCCAACATGCACAGCTAGTTGAACCATTAAATAGTTTAAAAAGACAAAATAGCTAGTGCAAACACAAGGCCGGTAAAATCCATCAATGACAAAGTTCAGTCAATAAGATTTGGCAGACTGCATGTAGTACCTGTGTTGCGTTTAGACTGTGGTCTCTAATAGAACTGACTATCTTACTGTAGTTCAATCGGATTAGTATTGCTCTGTCAATGAGAGTTAGTTCTCGAGCTATAACCTCTGCGCTGAAATGAAGCAGTGCGCTGTCACAGAGCGTTCCCGAGGCAGCTATTTCACTATTACTGGGCATGCTGCAACAAGAGAATAACTGTATGACTGTTGAGGGCTTAACTGGTAGTAGTTTAAATAACCACAACAAGCAAAGTGAAGAAATTTTATAATACTCGCAACTGCTCAGTGAAACCAATAATTTAATAACTACTCTCCAAATTTTCTTAATACACTCAATTTAGTAAATGCTGCCGACAGCAGTGAATGTTTAATATGTTTATTCAATTCTCAATATATGGGGTAGTGGGCTGAATGGGTGTAGGAATATCATGAACTACTGGGGTAGTGGGCTGAATGGGTGTAGGAATATCATGAACTACTGGGGTAGTAGGCTGAATGGGTGTAGGAATATCATGAACTACTGGGGTAGTGGGCTGAATGGGTGTAGAAATATCATGAACTACTGGGGTAGTGGGCTGAATGGGTGTAGGAATATCATGAACTACTGGGGTAGTGGGCTGAATGGGTGTAGGAATATCATGAACTACTGGGGTAGTGGGCTGAATGGTTGTCAGAATATCATGAACTACTGGGGTAGTGGGCTGAATGGGTGTCAGAATATCATGAACTACTGGGGTAGTGGGCTGAATGGGTGTAGGAATATCATGAACTACTGGGGTAGTGGGCTGAATGGGTGTAGGAATATCATGAACTACTGGGGTAGTGGGCTGAATGGGTGTCAGAATATCATGAACTACTGGGGTAGTGGGCTGAATGGGTGTCAGAATATCATGAACTACTGGGGTAGTGGGCTGAATGGGTGTAGGAATATCATGAACTACTGGGGTAGTGGGCTGAATGGGTGTAGGAATATCATGAACTACTGGGGTAGTAGGCTGAATGGGTGTAGGAATATCATGAACTACTGGGGTAGTAGGCTGAATGGGTGTAGGAATATCATGAACTACTGGGGTAGTGGGCTGAATGGGTGTAGGAATATCATGAACTACTGGGGTAGTGGGCTGAATGGGTGTAAGAATATCATGAACTACTGGGGTAGTGGGCTGAATGGGTGTCAGAATATCATGAACTACTGGGGTAGTGGGCTGAATGGGTGTCAGAATATCATGAACTACTGGGGTAGTGGGCTGAATGGGTGTAGGAATATCATGAACTACTGGGGTAGTGGGCTGAATGGGTGTAGGAATATCATGAACTACTGGGGTAGTGGGCTGAATGGGTGTAGGAATATCATGAACTACTGGGGTAGTGGGCTGAATGGGTGTAAGAATATCATGAACAGCTGTGCATTCCTAGCTACAAACCATACTATTAGTAGATGTTGTTTTATTTTATTTTAACTATTGTTAGATTGAGACCGGACAACTTGCTGAATGACTGTGGATTTTTACTGCCTCTCCAATCTAGATGGGAGAGACTCAGTCGAATAAGATGGCACCTTCCTCTATCTTTAAGGAACCCTTACACAATCAAATTACAAGGTAATATGGCATTTTAAGCAATTATAGAATTGAAATTTAGGAATTCATATATAACATAATTTTTAACAGCAAAAATGCTATCATAGAGAAGCTTTTAACATATTCATCGAACATTTGTTTAGAGAATTTATGTGTCAGTTTGGTAAATGGGTTATAACTATTCATACACCTGTTGTGACTCTAACAGATAATGGTGAAGTACCTGCTGTGACTCTAAGCAGATAATGGTGAGAATACCTGCTGTGACTCTAAACAGATAATGATGAAAGTACCTGCTGTGACGCTAAACAGATAATGATGAAAATACCTGCTGTGACTCTAACAGATAATGATGAAAGTACCTGCTGTGACTCTAAACAGATAATGGTGAAAGTACCTGCTGTGACTCTAAACAGATAATGATGAAAGTACCTGCTGTGACGCTAAACAGATAATGATGAAAATACCTGCTGTGACTCTAACAGATAATGATGAAAGTACCTGCTGTGACTCTAAACAGATAATGGTGAAAGTACCTGCTGTGACTCTATACAGATAATGGTGAAAGTACCTGCTGTGACTCTAAACAGATAATGATGAAAGTACCTGCTGTGACTCTAAACAGATAATGGTGAAAGTACCTGCTGTGACTCTAAACAGATAAGGGTGAAAGTACCTGCTGTGACTCTAAACAGATAATAATGAAAGTACCTGCTGTGACTCTATACAGATAATGGTGTATAGGGTAGTTTATTTCTACAGCATCAATATATAGTCTTACTCTGTCGAGCATTTGCATGTTTATTTATAACACATAACTTATCCGAGTTACAGCCTCAGCAATGATTTCACAAGAAGCAATAACTCCAAGTTGTAACAAGATAAAAAACCAACCCAAAATTGAATGTTTTTCAGTGTTTTTCCAAAACATGTAAAGAATTAAACGTCTCTCGATAATAACAGCTAGTTACTAAATAATCTTCTTACTTGATGTTTGCTAAGTGCAAGTCAGATGTGCTCTGATATCTTGAGTCATGCGCTGAGTTGCTTGTGATTATACCTCCACTACCAAAGATAGATTCAGGACCCAACTCTCTCAGAACCACCAGCTTATTTGTGTCTTTCTTTTTTGTGAAACTCGCGAGACTCCAGTTACTGCGGTCCTTACTTTTAGAAGGCGTTGGAGAGTCTTTTCTTTGGTCAGAAAGTCTATTGTTTGCATTGTTGTTATGATTCTCTGGCAAACACATAAATATTAATAGAAAATGATTAATTTGTGTGAAAACAAACAGGATTAAAATTGAATTTGTTTCCGATGTCTGCTCAGTATTTCTAGTAGAGCCGCTGTGAAGCTTTAACCATAGTTATATATGTAGATAAAGCTATAATTGAGAGATGCTAGGAAAGGCTCACCAGTGTATAAATCTGACAATGAGCTGACACTATCCATTCCTACACTCGCGTCTGTTTGGTTACTAACCACCTGTGAACACTTGCCATTTGGTGTTGAGTCGCCCATCCTCATATAATCTCCAGCATTGTGCTCTATACCACAGAATTGCTGATTTTGGTTAACATTTGGTTGTATAGGGTCAACAGTGCATTGAAACTGTTTCAAAAGTCGGTTGGGCGAGTCAGTTGCAGAGAGACCAATGAGACTCCATCTACACACTTGCTTATGGCTTTGCGCATAAATTTTTTCCAAACCTTCAACTGTCCGCGCTGTCAGTTGCTTAGCAAGAACTCGCACAGGTGGTATCGATGTTCTGCTGCCTAGTTGCGCTATATCATGATTACCTAGAGATACAGATGAAGATTTGCATGTCACTCATAAGAAACCAATGCAATGTTAAGATGAAAAAGCAATAAAATGGATTAGCTGTTGTATTACTGCAGCAGGTCATGTTACAAAAACTAAAAAGTAGAAGTAAAAACTCACTTTGTTTTGGCTGAAGAATTCCTTTCAGAAACTCAAGCCCGGATCTTTTTGTCTGTTTGTCACGCTTATGGAATAACATTAGATTTAGTCGGCTTTCAAACTCTTCAGCTATCGCTTCCAGTTCTGGTTCCCAAGAGATTTTCTGAGACTCTGAGCTGCAGTAACAAATATTAAATATCTTCACAACAGTTATTCAACAGATTTGCTTTGCAATCTTTTTGTTGAAACATTCCTTATTTTTTATAAAGTTTCAAACCTGATTTTTTTTAAGAATACGTCATAGTTTAGATTTTAAATTTCTGGTTATGCATTTATCTCAAAAACATTTGATTTCATTTTACTCGTTACTAACAAGTTTCTATAAAATCATTCATTAAATGATTAGGTGTTAGCTTTGGCGACATAGAAAGTAAAACATACACAGTGGGTCAACTGTTCATAATTCTAATTTATGTAATCTACAATATATGTTGCCACATATTCACGTATTGTTGTCATGTATTCACGTTATGTTGTTACACATTCACGGCACGTATTCACGTATTGTTGTCACGTATTGTTTTCACACATTCACATATTGTTGTCACACATTCACGTCACGCATTCATGTATTGTTGTCACGTAATCACGTATTATTATCATGCATTCACCTGAAGCCTAAAAAAGTCCAGGTAACAGAGGGGACAGAAAACACTCACAGACAATGACTTCTAAGAGAAGCTGAGAGAAAATATAGCCTGTCCTCTGGATGTATCAATAAGCCATAGTTTTGATAGCATGCAAAAGTGCATGTACTGTACTGAAATAGTCACTGAGTGTTCTAACATCAGCGGATGGAAAAACTAAATGACTCGCATTTCAATAGAATATGTATCAAATGATTACAATAAAAAAAGGGTGATAAGAGGCTCGTTAATAATACATAGAGTAATAGACGGTGGTCAAGAGAAGACAATAAAGAAGGTTTTAGGGTAGATATAGATGATGAACAATGGTTAGCGTCTACCTTATAAAGTAATCTTCACCAAAGTTTTTGCCAAAGGGGAAGCAGTCATAGACATCAAAGTCCAAGTCATCATCCAAGTTCTTGAGTATTTCAAGCTGAAGTATATGAATGAGTACATCTATGAAATGAGTGTCAGCCACAATGCCCAAGCATAAGGTAAGCCAACCATATTGGAGCGATAGCATAAGATGTTGACCATTAAAGATTTGAGAGTCGAGACCTTTCTTTCTCAATAGCATATAAGTATGTGGCCTACTGTCAACCTAAAATAAAGTTATAAACACTGGCCACTATCTACCACTATCTATCTAGTTTTTTCGAAAGGAGAGCCAAATGGTTGCTAGGCGTTGAGCATAGTCTGACAGAAGAATATTTGTTTTCAATTCTTTTGGAGAAAGCCGCCATTTCACTTACATGTAGATGGGCACACTACCAGTGAGATGCTACATGGAAGGCAAGAACGTGATTTACACCATTGCCCCTGTCGGTGTCATTATTAATGGTGGTCATGATCAAAATACTGAACTTTCACAAGCCAAAATAAATAGCAAAAATTTTGCTATGTTATAATAATAGAATGCCAAATATGACATATTCACCTGCTGCTAACGAGGACCCACTTCTAGCAAGGCTAGGTATATATTGGTACAACTCACTAATAGTATAATACATACTATAGTTCTTCACCTGATCAAGCAAGGCCTTTTCTTTTCGACTCATCCATGTGGGCCTGCCAAAGTCATCTAGTAGCTCATTGTTCTCTACTGACAGTTTACTCTTGACAGCTGGTGTCAGGTGCTTTTGTATCCAAGAAGGCATGCCCTTGCTGTGATTTAACTGAGGAAATGCTATATCTGTGACCTCTTCCCCATCGTTCAGCAGTAGACTAGTGGAGCTACTTCCAGTCAAAGTAGGAGGGTACTCTCTAACAACGCATACTTCGCTGATAATCAAGGAAAAGAACAGTTCCTGAAATGCTAGAACTAGAACAATTTTCACCTCATTTGTGAGTTACACTTTCACCTTACATAATCGTATTATGTATTCTGCCTTATCAAATGTATCACCCTATTCTAATACCGCAGCAATCATCTGTAGCTACCAGTAAAAGCATTCTTTAAAAAAGTTGCTTAGACTCAAGTAAACTTTCATATAGTAGCAGAGGTTTTAAAATTTTGAATAAAGAAAACAAGTTTTTGCTTATCATGAAGTAACTTTTAAAATTGATTACCAAACAGTTTCAGATAGAATTGATTACCAGACAGTTTCAGATAAAATTGATTACCAAACAGTTTCAGATAAAATTGATTACCAAACAGTTTCAGATAAAATAAATGTAAACCTTAGGCTTGTCTGCTGAGAGTCCAACCAGTCTCCAGACTTGTCATCTTCTCCAGACGCTTGGTAAACTTGCTCTAGCAAGAATATACCATCTTCTCCCGTCTCCGATTTTGCTGCTTGAAAAGCCTTGGAGCCTCTTTCTGACACACCTCTGGGTTGGACTATTTTAGTGTTATCGTTATTAGCCACAAGTTCTCCATCTGCTACACTAGTATTCATTATGATACGTGGGCTGTGGAGAAATTCTGGAGAGCTTAGCGAAAATTCTGGATATTCACTAGTAAAATAGCCTTCTGGAAATACAGTCATGTCGGCTTGTGAATTCATCACAAAACATGAAAAAGGAATAGGTGGATCAGGACGATAGTTGCTTGGGAATGTTGGCCACTGATCATTAGGTGATCGAGGAACTGCTATTCCAGATGATAGTTCAATAGTCTCACTTTGCATTTTAAGTTTTGAAGGAGTTGCCTTTATCTTGTCCACGCTGGCTCTTACTGCAACATTAACGTCTGCATAATTTGAGATAGCACTGTTTAGAAGGGTATCATCTTCTTCTTCATCATCTTCTTGCGTGTAGCTCGGATGGTCAGTGATCTTTAAAGAGATCTGGTCTATATTCGTGGATGTGGCGTCATATGGTGAGTTGTTAGTTAAAAACGCTCTATCTTTGATACGGTTTTGTTGGGAATCTGGGTCCATTGCTAGTTTGCCAAATTTCTCTTGCATTATTTGATGAGTTGATTTGTGGGCCAACTTTACTTTTGCTCTTGAGTGCTTTCTCTCTTTTCTCCTTCGAATGTCGCTTCCTGTCAAACACAGTAAATATTTGCTTATATGGCTAAACTTTTTATATGCTATCTAGATATTAAAACGCTAAAAGAGTTGAATATATCTTGTAAAAAAACTGTTGTACGTATAAATGAAGGAAGGGTATGAAATACATCCTTCATGCGGGTAGGGCGAAAAATAAGACTTTTCCTGTCACCTCAAAGATAGTGCATTCTTTTGAGTTCCTTAAAAATCTGTGTAAGAAAGGAAAAAATGAGAAGCAAAAAAACAGAAATACTTTAAAATTAGTTTTTGCCTTTTTGTTTAACCATTGAGGCGTGTTCTCATTTTTATTTTACAAAGAATGTAATTATTCACCGTTGCAATATTGACGCCCTTATCAGGGTGATTTATGTAAATACTATAATCACCTGCATTTGGATTACAGCATTTGGATATGCTCATGATGATTGTAGGACAAGTTGCATTACAGCATTTGGATACACTCATGATGATTGTAAGACAAGTTGCATTACAGCATTTGGATATGCTCATGATGATTGTAAGACAAGTTGCATTACAGCATTTGGATATGCTCATGATGATTATAGGACAAGTTGCATTACAGCATTTGGATACGCTCATGATGATTGTAGGACAAGTTGCATTACAGCATTTGGATATGCTCATGATGATTGTAGGACAAGTTGCATTACAGCATTTGGATATGCTCATGATGATTATAGGACAAGTTGCATTACAGCATTTGGATATGCTCATGATGATTGTAGGACAAGTTGCATTACAGCATTTGGATATGCTCATGATGATTATAGGACAAGTTGCATTACAGCATTTGGATATGCTCATGATGATTGTAGGACAAGTTGCATTACAGCAGCATTTGGATATGCTCATGATGATTGTAAGACAAGTTGCATTACAGCATTTGGATATGCTCATGATGATTATAGGACAAGTTGCATTACAGCATTTGGATATGCTCATGATGATTATAGGACAAGTTGCATTACAGCATTTGGATATGCTCATGATGATTATAGGACAAGTTGCATTACAGCATTTGGATATGCTCATGATGATTGTAAGACAAGTTGCATTACAGCATTTGGATATGCTCATGATGATTATAGGACAAGTTGCATTACAGCATTTGGATACACTCATGATGATTATAGGACAAGTTGCATTACAGCATTTGGATACACTCATGATGATTATAGGACAAGTTGCATTACAGCATTTGGATATGCTCATGATGATTGTAGGACAAGTTGCATTACAGCATTTGGATATGCTCATGATGATTGTAGGACAAGTTGCATTACAGCATTTGGATACGCTCATGATGATTGTAAGACAAGTTGCATTACAGCATTTGGATATGCTCATGATGATTGTAAGACAAGTTGCATTACAGCATTTGAATATGCTCTTGATGATTGTAGGTCAAGTTGCATTACAGCATTTGGATATGCTCATGATGATTGTAGGAAAAGTTGCATTACAGAATGCTTATAGGATAATTATTGAAGGAAAGCAACTAGAAATCAACATGACACTAAACTAGGTCATGTAACAGATTGCAAGCAATTCAGCATTAATTTACCTTAATAGATGACTGTAGAAAGTGTTAGGAAAATTGTTGACTACGTAGATAAGTTGGAGTCAGTATTTATTACCAACTGGAACAGGCTGGATCAGATATTACCAACTGAGACAGGCTTGATCAGATATTACTAATTGGAACGGGCTGGATCAGATATTACCAACTGGAACAGGCTTGATCAGACATTACCAGCTGGAACAGGCTTGGTCAGATATTACCAACTGGAAAAGGCTGGATCAGATATTACCAACTGGAACAGGCTGCATCAGCTATTACCAACTGAGATGGGCTGGATCAGATATTACCAACTGGAACAGGCTCGATTAACTATTACCAACTGGAACGGGCTGGATCAGATATTACCAACTGAGAAGGGCTGGATCAGATATTACCAACTGAAATAGGCTTGATCAGATATTACCAACTGAAACAGGCCGAGTCAGATATTACCAACTGGAACGGGCTGGATCAGATATTACCAACTGGAACAGGCTTGATCAGATATTACCAACTGGAACGGGCTAGATCAGATATTACCAACTGGAACGGGCTGGATCAGATATTACCAACTGAAACGGGCTGGGTCGGATATTACCAACTGGAACGAGCTGGGTCAGATATTACCAACTGGAACGGGCTGGATCAGATATTACCAACTGAAACGGGCTGGATCAGATATTACCAACTGGAACGAGCTGGGTCAGATATTACCAACTGGAACAGGCTGGGTCAGATATTACCGACTGGAACAGACTGGATCAGATATTAACAAATACCACCAGTAAAGTATGAAACATGTCAACATGCAGGCAGCATATCTATTGCTGCGCATTTCCTTCAGGGGCAATAATTTAGGGGCAATATTCATAATATTACAGTTAATTGTATAAAAATAATAACAGAGGCTAAATCATATAGGTATCAAACGATATCAATGAGCTATAAAACAACATCCTAGAACAGCTAGACCCATGGCATCAGACACTGAAAATTAACATTCAACAAACCACAATCTTAATATTCACTGTAGAATCCTATATTTTACAACAGCAGAAAAGTTGTAAAGGTTGATCTCTCACCTTGTTTTTCAACAAAGAAAGTATTAGCTTGTGATAAGTCCTGAGGGTGTATATCAATGGTACCTCTGCTCATAGCACGACTGCGTTTACGGTTTGACATCCGTCCCTTGCTAGGGCTCAGTTTGATAGTCGAAACTTCTCTTCCACTCGACTGCACCATGATGCTAGATGATCGCACAAATCGACGTCCAAGAAATTTAGAGGCATGTTTGTTCTCTGCAATCAGTTCTTTTGATCCGATACGCACCGATGAAAGGGAGTTCTTAGTGCTAGGAATAAGTCTCAGGGTTGCAGATTCTTGTGTGTGAAGGTCATTGCTCTGCAGTTTGCCGATTTTCTTTTCTTTCGAAGGGACATCATTTGTCAATTGACTGCTGTTAGCTCCATTGTTCATATTCAATGAATATTCAGTATCTGTTATTTCATCGCATAAAAAGCTGCCAGAAAGTTTATTTTCAAACTGGCTTGGTTGTTTTCGGTTCCCGTTAATCTCGTGTTTCTCAACACTTTCTAGTTGCATATCTTCAGACTCTGTCACGTCTTTCTCTGAGAATAAGTTAAGGCCAGAGTACAGAAGAACTGGCCTAGTTTTACTCAATGTGTCGAAACTCCGAGTTACATGTTGCAGATTATGCAAGGAGTTATTCTCTCTTGTGTCTCTATGACGTTCCACGCCTGCAATGAAAGAATATTAATCATTAGTACTGGTAATAATTATTGCTAGTGGTTAATAGACCATGTTAGCCGTCAAATCTCACAAGAAATCTTAACACAATCTTCACTGTTCACCAACTCCACCGACCTTCTTCAAATGAGTACAGGGTGGAAATTGAAGGTTTTGGCAGTTCTAGTTGCTGTGATACCAAGGGTATTCCCATTTGAATTTTTGTAATAAGCTCAAGCCAAGCCTGCCAAACTTTAGCCAGTGACACCTCCTTACACCTCGTGTTGCACAACTCAAAGTACAGAGTTGGCTTATGAGCACATAGTACAACAATCTTTCGTGGCTTGATGGAGCGCAGTTTCACATTGGTGAGAGGTAGTGCATTGACCAAGGCTACTCCTTCCATTTCAGGGTCAAGGCCAGTGTTGTAGATCACTTCTGGGTTCTTAGAATAGTTTAACAGCTGCTGATGTGCTATGAGGAGCATAGTGGGAGACAGACCTGTATATATGTATTAGGCATATATATATACATTATATATATAGTATATCGCTACCACTCTAGTTTACCGCATTTTGAAAGGTAATACTTGGAATATATATACTTTGTATATTGAGCACACATTCATGTATGTCTATATCTATATTTCTCGAAGTATGTTCGTATGTCTGTCTGCATTTCGGCTATAGCTATTATTAG